>NC_047589.1:5440200-6040200 GCF_011004845.1 Esox lucius | reverse complement strand
AAACACAGCAACAGTAGGGAGAGGAAAAACTCACAAGAAAGGCCAAGTTAACAGAAAACAGATGCATGAAGTAACTAAAATCAAAGAACAATCAGGGAGTGATCCCCAGGATACTCCAACCTAGATCTCTAATTACAGTCAAATCAATCAACCCCATTTGTCAGTTTACCAGGCTAGAATTTAAAACACCAGTAACGAGCACCAGGCGTAGGTCCAAGAACACAAGTATTAACCCAGGTATCATTGTAAATACAAATACATTTTAAATAGGACATCTAACATTACGGGTTTATTTATCCGGGGAACAAACTGGCTGTAGCGATTTTACCCTCTTTTGCAGGCTATGACTATATTGGCTGCGAATCCAGTCTTTATGGAAAACTGGATGTGTTATCTTAATATTATATTAAGACTTTGGCCATTCTACTCCACACAAGGAGAGAGAAAACACAATTTTAACCCCTCATTACGAAACCACGAGACCATATTTTACCAAATTAGAAAAGCATCATTATGCCAATTTCCAATCTATCCCTCTAATTAAATTTAGGACATTATTTTCGCATACACCCCAGCGGACACCAAACAATGCAAAACCTTGCGATTTCAAAACTTCCAAGGTAACTCCCACGTGCCCAGGGAATACCAAAACGGACAAATGGATTTACTAGGTGTCAACCACAAACAGATATTGACAAATGCCCGTGACTCGGGCCATAATCACATACAGAACAAACACAAGTGGCGCGTGCGCATAAACAACTGCATTAGAACAATCACTTAATTCAAACCATAAGCTGTCCACCAACTTCGGCAATTGACAGGAGCAATCCCTACTCCCTCCTACAGTCTCTGAAATTGGTGGACATAGAGCTTAGACAAAATCTGCGAGGTCCTCCGAGCACAGCAGTAGGTATAGATGCGCAACAGATATTGCCCCTAAGCCAGCAGTGCCTTACCTATGTGGTTGGAAATCAACCCGAGGCCTGCTCACCGCTAGCCCATTCTCCCCTACCTTTAATACAAGTCGCACAGGGAGACATGTGGGCACAATTCCCCTACAGTCGAAAAACAAACGAGACAACCTTCTCGCATTTCACACAGACAGTTGCACAGAAACCAATTCCACCAACAGAGAGCTGCTTAACATCCTGCACGAATCGCCCCGCAATAGGTTAGCTATATATATATATAGAAATAGTTATTCTACAAGTGTTGCATTCATAATGACAATAGTTTTTTCCCAATTTAGGCTAAATATCCTCTGCTGGTCTCTATAAGAAAAAATCTTTCAGTTCTGTGAATGAACAAGCATGGTAATGGTGGGCTGCATCCCAACCCACACAGAAAATAAATATATTGTTGCAATGCAAAATGCATATGGAACGTGATAAATATATGGCGAATGCATTTAACTTTATTCAAAATGCGTCTTTCAGGAAGGAATAACAACCTTTTATGTATTTCACCTTTTATTCTGAGATGTATTTAAAAATGTATACATACTCAAATTACATTTCAGGTTATTCCCAGAGGCATCAGGTTTTAGTGGACTGGTCCTGGCAAGGTCTGTGGTGTTCCTTAGGTGTAATCCAGGGATGTTTTTTTGTTGCTGAAATCTTATATTACAGCCAACAATAGGCCAATTTTCTAATTATCTAAACAAATATAGCCCACTTGTCCTCACACAGTGAATATACAAACAACACTTTCAAAATGTTAATCTTTAGTTCTAGATTTATTAATTATATTTTCTTGAATACATTAATTGGCCCATTTGTTTATTTTAAGTGTTTACCAAATATGTTTTAAACAATAATAAAATATTTAAGGTGTATTTGTTTTGAGGTGGTGGCAGTATACTAGATCCATCTCACCATTGGTTTGTTGATCTGCTTTATTTTAATGCTCCTACAGTCACGTTACGGTGAGGATCAGCGTCACCGTCCCGTACACCTCCAGTTCCTGTAACTCCACAAACACATCCCGGACATGTTTTGTGTGTGTTATGGACATTTTGAACTAAGGTGCATTTGAGAAATGTCTGTCTTTCCATTGGCTGATATGTAAATCTGTACTTTGATTGTGACACACATGTCTGTATAATATCAGAGGATTATGAAGTATTTGGGCCATGTCATCCTGCCTAGAAGAAGGATGTATTCTTTCTCGTCCTGTACATGAATGAGTTACTAGTTAAAGATGCAGAGAGGGGTCTGTTTGAATAGGAGACATCCTTGACCGGCACGGGTGGATTAGAGGGGTACTCGTAAATCTGTATAACCCTTTAGTGTCTCTGTTGATTATCCAGACATTGTGTCTCCTCAGGAGTTGAGAAGGATAAGGTGGGGGGACAGCCCGCCCTTTGGGGTAAACAGATGGCAGCATCTTAACACACCCCTTTTCTATGTAATAAATACGGATTGTTCATGTATGGAGTTAGAGACTCCTCAGACGATTATGTATGTAAGCGTTTGACGCGTCTCTCTCATTTGCAATTGATTTAATAAACTGTTAATTTGTGCCAAGAGTATTTCGTCTCTGTACATCCTTCTTAAAGAGTTCTGATCGATAAAATTGCCATCACATGTGACATGCCTTCAATCATTCACACCAGGTCCCAATCATTCCAATAGTATGAATAAATTCTGGTTTATGAATATAGGTTTAAACTAATTAGAAAGTATACAGATTAAAATGATTCTCCCTTTGTTCAAAATGTTTAAAATCCTCTCCTATGTTCTACTTATCACAACGTTTTTTTTATAAACAGCCCATACAATTCTGTTATTAAATCTCAAATGAAACACCATCTGTAGTATCCTCACAGACCTCCTAATATACAACCACACCTGCACTGACATACCACGTACAAAACAGACTAATAACATCCAAGACTAAGTTTTAATTGGAAGACCCTATGTTTGACAAGTTTGTCCCAACCCCTTTTCACCAGGGCACATGGCGCCAACGTGCCAGACTGGTTATAAGTATAGGAGAGGGGTTTGCTGGTTTCCTGGCCCACCAAGAGAGACAAAGTATTGTTAGAATGAGTGGATGGCCTTATTAGAAGGAACATATAGTCTTAAGAAGCAGTATGTGGTTATCTCTGTGGTGAAAAAAATACCTTAAGGAAAAACATTGTGTTGCTTAATGGTAGGAATGTACATGTACATTTATGGACATACGGTGTGCAGTATAATTAATAAAAAATGATTGGTTTATTTACATTTATTTTACTCCATGAGATTGCTTATTGTAGTCAAACATCTCTGACTTTGTTAAATAAAATGTGCATGTTTTTAATGTTCTGTTTGAATATTGAATAAATCCACGATGTTGCATTTATTTTCTGTTCCAAAACATATCCTATTTGCACTCAGTAAATCTGGATGTATTTATGTATACTGCCTTGAAGGATATTAAATAAATCATGTTGCATTTGGGTTTAAAACCAGGCCTCATAGTGCCCAATCAATCTTCATAGAGCTCAACCAGGCTTCGTAGTGCCCAGCCAGGCTTCACAGGGCCGAACCAGCCTTTGTTGTGCCCAACCAGGCTTCATAGTGCCCAGCCAGGCCTCAAAGTGTCATTGTCATTACAGGATTGCAATCTCCAACAGAGGAACAATCTGTATACATTGATATATAAACTAAGCTATTCTATTGGATAAAGACTTGCAGCTAAATTCACAGCGTAGGATTAAATTAATCCACAGAACACTAAAAAGCAGATGGAAGAATTTAGGGATACTAAACAATTCTTGATTGTGCTTTATAAGCACAATTGTGTATGTAATTTTGTCAGAGACCAAAATTCTGTAATAACCTTTATATAAACTGTTTGCTAAACAAAATATGGTTATTGTTTATAAAAGTAATAACTTGAAAACAGTGAAAGAGTTAATTAAATCAGTAACAAATGACCTGTGATTCAACAACAGTTGAAGTACCATTCAAAACCTCCACAGAGCCCAAGTCCTGCCCACAAGCCCACAGTGCCCATCTGCAGCCAGGCCCTTCTCGTTAAATATTGATTTCTCAAAGAGTTCAGAAATCAATATTTGGTGGAATAACCCTGATTTTTTGTCACAGCTTTCATGCGTCTTGGCATGCTCTGCACCAGTATGTCACATTGATGTTGGGTGAATAAATTTCAAGTAGCTCGGCTTTGTTTGATGGCTTGTGACCATCCATCTTCCTCTTGATGAAATTCCAGAGGTTTTCAATGGGGTTCAGAAGATGACATTACTCCATTCCTCTACAGTCCAATCCTTATGGTCTTTTGCATACTTCAGCCTGGCTCTTCTTTGCTTCACATTGATGAAGGGCTTTTTCTAGCTTTGCAAGACTTCAACTATGCCCCTAGGAGCCTTTTTCGAACCGTCCTCGCTGTGCACTTCACCCCAGATGCTGTTTGCCATTCTTTTTGTAGGTCACTTGATGTCATCCTACGGTTGCTGAGTGACATTCGAATGAGTTGACGGTCATCTCAGTCAGTGGACAGTTGGTTTCACCCTCTGCCAGTCTGTAGCTTTGTTGTCTGTTGCTTGACCTTGTTCTTATGAACAGCTGTCTTTGAAATTTTCAGGATGGAAGCAACCTGATGCTCACTGTCTCCCTCTGCCAGTAAAGCCAGATTTGAACCCTCACTCAACCGTTGTCATGCTAACTAGTTATTTTTTATATTCAAATTACCTTTGAGGTACTACTTGCACTGTTTTTGCCATCCAGCTGGTCCTATTGCAAGAGGGTAGTGATGACCACAGCAGTGGTTTTTATACTTTTCCTCGTTAAATTAGATTTGGTTCAGGTAATCACCTAATCAGTACCTCATTAAGTAAAGTGAGGTGTGCCCTTAGTGGTCTCTTAATTTTTTCCAGAGCTGTATTCTACATAGCCTACTGTTAGCTAGTGGATGAAAGTTAACTAATTCAAGGGAATATTGAATATACTTACTGAATTAATGTTACCCATTGGCCACAAGTATTTGGCCACAAAACGCTTGGTAAAGTTCGGCTCTGGAATCTAAAGGCGGTTGAGAGTGCAGAAAACGGTGAGCTAAGCAAATAGCATATAGCTGGCTAGCTTAGCTAACTTGCTTCTCTAGACTCCTCCATCCAATAAACCCAGTGTTATGTGTTGATACATTTTGTCTCCTAGTTCTATAGCTGAGTTTTGTGTGTCTACCACACGACTTAATCCATATGCACTCTTGTTCATTTGAGCCAATGTAACAGGAGAAAAACACTCATTTGCACGAAATGTAATAGCACTGAGGTTGTTTTGTTAGTTTATAAATACATATATTTCGATTAACCGAAAACTATTCTAATAATAACATACTATTCAGATAGTAAAAACGTTTCCGGTTGACATCCCACCCAGTACATTAACAGACACTGCCTGTCCTGGGAGAACAGCTTCAACTGAAAAATAAAAGAAGTAAACTAATATCAAAGAAATGAAATATATTAACACATTGTCCTGAATATACATATTAATACTACTGTACATTATTTCTGTGTGTAGATTCAATTATGTTTAACAATACATGTAATAAATGTTACCCTTGAAACAGAAAGTAGTGTCCACATGAAGATGGCTACAAACGTCATGCTTGTAGTGGCTTCAGTTGTCATGAAGGACTCACTCATGAAGTATTGAACTCACAGGGTTATAAACACTAAGCACCATAGCAGATGCACCATGAAAATTATAGTTTTAAATCTCAGTCTCAGTAGGTTTCCATCATTAGAATGAACTGCAGTAGATTTATTACAACAAATAGGAATGTTTTTCATCACTAATATATAGCTCGTTATGTCCTACTATTGTATGTTGTTCTGATAAAAAATATAATTAGCTGTCTGTTCATTTATGCTCTGTGTTGTGAGTTCCTCAAATAATTAAGTTAACACTACTCTAAACTTAAGCTGATAGGATTCCTCTAGTATTTTTGTTATTTCCTTGTCTTTACCACCACTGTTACATTTAAAATCAACATCTTTAATAAATTATTATACAACATGGATTACAATCACCATGACTGTTCTCTTTATGGAAAATATGGAGGAATTCAAACACTGGATCTAATAGTGGACTGTACCTAGGTTAGTGAGGAGGGCAGACTGTTCTCTATAGGACCCACATTGTCATCAATAAGTTATTTATACAAGATACTAAAATGTTCACAGATTAACAGCAGAGGTCAGACCATGTGTTGAAATCTACTCTTTATATTAATATGTTTTTGCCTTGACTAAAATACATGAATGAATAGACCAAAATAAATGGCATAACAGCATTTAGTCAATATGCTGATCTCAAGTGTGGTAATCATACCTGCATTTAGCTTCTTTTCTTTTCTTATTTGCATCACAGCATAAAGATCATCAAATCATAGTCTTCTCTACCACCAACCACCTGGGAACAGGGTGAACCACCCAATCTGGTGACAGTGCTGCTCTATTCTGGGACATGTTGAACCACCCAACCCTGTCTATGTAAACAGTTGAACAGTTTCACTCCCACAGCTCCAAGTCCAACAGTTGAACAGTTTCACTGGTTGAAATCCCCTGGACTGGTCCAGATGTGAGGGAGTGGACTGGTTTTATCCTCCATGGTGGAGGTAACTAAGTTATTCTATTGAGGTGATGAAGTTGCAATGCACCTTTTGATGTTTACCCCACGTGGTCATTCCTAGCAACATTAAACTGCAATGCATTTTGTATTGTGTATAGTGTTTAAAGTATAACGTGTGACATATGGAGCCATGGAACAATACATGGATGGTATGTGGCCAGCAGGTGGAGACAAAGCCCTGACCTGTTGAGGAGCTTTCTCCCCACAGGTCAACACACCTGGGTTTGATCAACCTCCTGGCACCTGCAGATCGTTGTTTAATCTGCCAGGCTCCAGATATGTCTCCTGGGTCCTCCCTAAAGGGGGGAGATTCAGGAGGAACTCTATGTGACCAATTTGTTTAGACACTTTGTAAGGAATATTTTGTCATCCTGTGAAGAACAGTTTTTTTACTAACCTGCACCAATATTATCATTTTTGTTGCTCCAATAAAACTTATTAGCATTTCTCCAGGATATTAGGCTTGTTTTTTTTTTTAAGGCCTGCACCCAACAAACACCCACACACCATGGTGATTGGCTCCACATGCCATAGTGGTACAGTGCTGTAGTGGGGGTTGAAACTGTGTAACATAATACTATAGAAGATAATGGATGATGACTGATGATGATGGAGAATGTGATCTAGGGATGTTTTCTAACTATTCAAATATGACCTCTACTGACCAGTGTTCCATGTCACTGTCTCTTCCCCCTCAACACCTAAAGTAGGTCCCAGCTGTAACAGTTCAGTCACTGTGCAGTCTGACTGAGGGAGGTTTTTGTACGGCTCTGTATCACTGTGTGAACACATCTTTACTGTTGATGTAGTGGTAACTCTGACAGTAGTAATCTCCTGAATCTTCAGCCTGGACTCCACTGATGGTCAGAGTGAAATCACTCCCAGATCCACTACCACTGAATCTAGATGGAATCCCAGAGTTCAGAGTACTTCCTTGATAAACAAGGAGTTTGGGAATGGATCCAGGTTTCTGTTGGTACCAGGCCATACAAGGCAACGATGAACCACAGTTTGGATACACATCACTGCTGGTTCTACATTTCAGAGAGACTGTCTGTCCTGGGAGAACAGCTTCACTGGCAGGAGTCTGAGTCACAGTAACCTGACCTCTGGATTCTGAAACAGAGAGGAAAAGTTGTACGTCATCAGGTTATATTAACATATACTGTTTAATTTAGTTCACTTAATGTACTTCATTATAGAAAAATGAAAGCAAATTTCCCTTACCCTTGAAGCAGAGGAAAAGTGTCCAGATGAAGATGGTTATCAAAGCCATGGCTGTTGTGGGTTTATTTGATTTGAAGGACAGCTCTCAGTCATGAAGTGTTAAACTCACAGGGTTATAAACACTCCCAGATCACTGAATCATGTGCTGTCTATACAGAGCATCATCACTATGCAAATAAGATTCTGGTCTTCTCCCTATCAAACATTATTCAGTAAATGTAAATCATGAATACTGAGAGTCCATTACAATCTGGTGATCTTTCTCTCCATATGTTCACCCAACAATCAACAATGTAAAATTAACTGCTGAAAAAGGGAATAAATACATTGTCTGTTTCTGGTTTAAAAGCTATAACATATGATTTGTATCAATGTTGTTAGCTAAGACAATACTATAATGTGTAACAGATAAAATATAATTGTGTAACAAAAATACAGTATATTATTTCTCAGTATTCATGTTAATACAGTATATTGATAAATATAAAGAGCAATACCAGTGTCACGGTACGGTGAGGTGAGGTTCAGCGCCACCGTGCCGTGCATCCCCAGATCCCGTCACAAACACATCCCGGACTTGTTTCCTGTCACATGTCTTCAGTTATTCACACCAGGTCCCAATCGTTTCATTAGTATGTGTTTAAATGTGTCCACTCTGCTCCCCACATAAGTTGATCATTGCTTTGTTGTTACTTTCATTTGTACGTCCCACAAGTAACCAGTGAGTGCCTCTGTTTTGCTGTCAGCCTCTTTACTTTCTTACGTTTGTTGTTTGTATTCTGCGTTTTTGTTTTCTCCTTAAAAACCAACTTCACCTGCATTTGGCCTGTGCTTGGTTCCTCACCACTGCCACCATTACAACCAGTCAGTTTCCACCTCTCAGTAACCATTGGTAAAATACTGCCAGCTACAGGTTATTTAGTGTTACTGTAGTTTGCTACGTGGACTGAATGTTGGAAAACTGTATTGTATTGTTTTACTGATCTTTTCTTTTTCACTTAGTTCACAAATTTTTAGTCATTTCTGGTATTTGTTCATAGTTGTCCAAAAATGTAGGCTGAAGGAACCATATAATATAAATCCACAGTTTAGTTACCAGTTAAATGATTCGTTCTTATTTGTATAGAGATGTGTTCCTATGTACTTGTATTCTGTCCTAGTAGGCTATCATTGGAATGTTTATGGTCAACAGATATTTCTGTAAGGTGTGAATGCAGGGACAGAAGGCTTGCTTTTAATTGCCTAGCTTGCTTGATCCAGGAAACAAATTGGAATGTGTCACTGATTGATAAGTGGTCTATTCTACAGGACTAGTTTTGTTTTCCTTAGGTCAGTTCACCAACCCCCACAACTTTAGTTTTAGGATATGAACCAGTGACATTTTGGGAAAGGCTCTCGCATTTTTCCTAACCTCTGCATCAGGGACATCACTAGAAATTCTTGGATGGGGGGCTAAGCCTCGTTTTGGGGGATCTGGGCATACAAAACCTCTTTTCAGCACGTATTTTTAGAGTAAAAACGGGTGTAAAATCGATCAAAATAAGGTAATTATTGGTCAAGGTAGTCTAAAAGTATACTTGTCTCATAGTTTGTGTTAGTCACTGATCTAATGTCATGAATTATATCCAAAATAAAAAATGGAAGTTCACCCTGTCCTCATCCATCCAACACCAACAAAAGGCACATAAACGTCTTTAGTCAACTATAATTCATAGTAAATGAACATGATACAGAACATATTATGTTTCTAAACGAGATTTCTCTGAATCATTTCAAAACAGACTTAGTCATTAGGCCGTTCATCTCGGAAACAAAGTCATTAAAAAACTGATCATAATATTTAAAAAAAACATTTAATAACTGGATCTCCCTTCCTCTGAACAGAATACGTTGCAGTATGTTAACTTCAAATCCAAACAAACATGAATCTGTGAAACACGCAGTTTGCAACTTTGTTCTGTTGAAACCGAAGAATTGAACATTACTAATCTCGAACCCCCTATTATCGGTATATCCAACAGCAATGTTAAAAAAACATCTTTGTAAATAACGATTAGGTTATATAATTAGTTTAATGTCAAAACAATTGTATATTTATATACACGGTTATATCTTATTAAATATATATATTTAAATGTTTTACAAGGAAATATGGTATCCAAGTATATGTTTGTAATTTTCCAATAAGTTTGAAACAGATACCGCTATTTTTAAGGCTGCATTCGCAGTCTTTTATTTTGAAGCCTACTACAGAACTTACCTTGAAGCTAAAGGACGTAAAAGGTGGAGAAATGAGAGGGAAAAATAACATATCAAACTAGCTAGAGCAAGCATTCATGTTAGAAGACAGCCTAAGGTTTTGTGTAACTAATGTTTAGCACCGGCTGATAAAGGCACAAGCTCTTACGGTCGTTTATAAGGCCTAAGTTGTATCTCAAAGGAAAGTTAATTAAATCCCTTTATAACACCAGTTTGAAAGTCTTTTATGACCTTCACATACAGTATAGCAGCTGATTAGCTGGGAACGCTACAATCTTATTGTACCGAGTAATCATTTGATCAAGTCATCAATGCTTATGATGATTATTAGTGACATACAAATGTTAGCTAGCATGTCATTAATGGGAAATTAATATTTTCAGTAGTTGGTTAGTGACGTAGAAAAAAATTACGACCATATTATCGGCCACCGTCCGCAATTTTTGGCCACTTTACTGTATTGTTGAATTATATTATAATTTTTATTTCTATTTAAAATGATCTTAGTCTTCAGTGAAGTGTCAACTAGAAAGTAGTAGCTAGCTTCCTTGCCTTTCGGTACGGAAAAAAAAAGACTGATAACTGATAATGACGTTTGGTCTGTCGTGCAAGTCGAATTTCACAAACAACTTGTCTAAACCCACACATTACATTTTTAAGATGTTTTAACCTCTATACCTTTCTATAAAAAATGGTGGTGGTCTAGCTGAAAGACTTTACTGA
The DNA here is from genome assembly GCF_011004845.1 of Esox lucius. Lineage (NCBI taxonomy): Eukaryota > Metazoa > Chordata > Actinopteri > Esociformes > Esocidae > Esox > Esox lucius. The sequence continues at coordinate 6,029,347 of NC_047589.1, read as the reverse complement.
TTAGCAAAATGTACCATTGCTTTCCAGTGCTATTACATTTTGAACTGGAGAGTATTTACTTCTTCGACCACTTCCGATAATGGGGGTAGGCGATAGTAGGGAGACGTTAGCTACTATTTACAGAAGAAAGCTGGCTTCAGATGTGCGAGTTAGGTTCAAAGCATCAAACATAACCAAACACGCTACCAAATGAACACAGTTCTATACAAAAGTTTGAGAAAAAGAAAATCATGAGAAAAAGAAATCACAGAGAAAATATTGACTTAAGCCCCCCTATAACAGGCCTAACGACGTCCCTGCTCTGCATGCTTCTTTGCTCTTGCAAACCTCTTGAATCTCTGGAGACCTTTTATCTTTGATACTTTACTGTAATTGTAATACTCTCTTTATTAAATGTGTTTGTTACTTTAATGACAACATCCACGGGAATACAGCAACATGTTTTTATCAGGTTTATTTTGTGATATTTACACAAATATTATTGTTAAAGAAACATAGCAGTCTGCGACCGCTACTGGAATCGAAATGAAGGCCATCGACGGCCGCTATGGGATCTATTAATAACATTGTATGAGAGTTGTGTAGTTTTGCTCATAGAGTTGAAGCAATGCATTATGGGTCCCTCTGAATCTGAGTGGGAAGGAGATGAGCAGAGAAAGTTGTTAGTTCTATGTTTTATGTTAAGTTTGTGTGCGTCCTTCTGGAAATGTGAGTACATATTATATGTTTTCTACATAATTCTATGTTAGTGACATGACGTTAGCTATATGAATGTCGTCTTCTTTCATATGCTAATTTAGTCGTTTTACATTAATTTCCATGTGTCTATATGTATTATGTTGCCATTAATAAGAATGTGGAAAACCGAATGTCTTAATGTAGTGAAATAGGCATGTCTATGCTGTCTGGTGGAGCTACAGGTTCTTAAAGAGTCTCTCCGGTGATTCCGTTGTTAAGATAGGGTTGAATGTAATGATTAGCATACAGTGCAGCATTATGTTTATATCTGCCCATTTTACTAATGTCTTTTATTACTGATTGTTTCAGACCACACACCCAAACACATACACACAATCAAAAGCACATAGAAACTCCTGCATGCACACTCGGTCTATAGGACTACAAGCTGTGTGACATTGAGTTGGATCCTGGAGCCCAGGTTACATCTGTATACTGTGATTGCTCTATTAAAGACGTCAACCACCACTTCCTTGTCTGTCATCTGTGCTCTGACCAGCACACAGCAGCAAATACACAGGATCTCACCAACACCTAATATACAGTCCAACCACTTCTAACCAACAGACTTGTTTGTGGTAAATGCACTCAAACGGCCATTACATTTTGCATTGTATGTGGGTAGATGGTTGGATTGGAATGAAAGTGCAATGATTTTAGGAAACTTGAAGCATGCCATTTTTCCATTAGATCTGAGATTTTGACAGAGGGCTTGATTGTAATCAAGAGTTTATTCTATGCTTTGTTTTTTATTGAAATTAGTCAGCAGAATGAACTCTCACAATCTTTGTGGGGTGAGCATAATAGGTTAACTAGGGCTGTCACGATAATTACATGACTTCCTGATTAAAATTATTTGAGCCAAATCGCAATTATATTTATAGACAACAATCTTCTTGCACCATACCATGCCATACCATCTTCTTCCACTTATCCGGGGCCGGGTCGCGGGGGCAGCAGTCTAAGCAGGGATGCCCAGACTTCCCTCTCCCCAGACACTTCCTCTAGCTCTTCCGGGGGGACACCGATGCGTTCCCAGGCCAGCCGGGAGACATAGTCCCTCCAGCGTGTCCTAGGTCTTCCCCGGGGTCTCCTCCCGGTGGGACGGGACCAGAACACCTTCCCAGGCTCTACTCTGAGCTCCTCCCGGGTGACCGAGCTTCTCACCCTATCTCTATGGGATCGCCCGGCCACCCTGCGGAGAAAGCTCATTTCGGCCGCCTGTATCCAGGATCTTGTCCTTTCGGTCATGACCCAAAGCTCATGACCATAGGTTAGAGTAGGAACGTAGATTGACTGGTAAATCGAGAGCTTCGCCTTGCGGCTCAGCTCTTTCTTCACCACGACAGACCGATACATCGACTGCATTACTGCAGAAGCTGCACCGATCCGTCTGTCAATCTCTCGTTCCATCCTTCCCTCACTCGTGAACAACCCCCCTTAATGATGAATAAAAGTATGAGTACCGTGACGTCGCCCGGTATGGCGCAGCCGGGGCCCCACCCTGGAGCCAGGCCCGGGGTTGGGGCTCGTATGCGAGCGCCTGGTGGCCGGGCCTTCCCCCATGGGGCCCGGCCGGGCTCAGCCCGAACGGGCGACGTGGGGCCGGCCTCCCGTGGGCTCACCACCCACAGGAGGGACCATAAGGGGCCGGTGCGAAGAGGATCGGGCGGCAGTCGAAGGCAGGGGCCTAGACAACCCGATCTCTGGACACGGAAACTAGCTCTAGGGACGTGGAATGTCACCTCGCTGGCGGGGAAGGAGCCTGAGTTAGTGCGTGAGGTTGAGAGGTTCCGATTAGAGGTAGTCGGGATCACCTCTACGCACGGCTTGGGCTCTGGAACCACACTCCTTGAGAGAGGATGGACTCTTCGCCACTCTGGAGTTGCCCATGGTGAGAGGCGGCGGGCTGGTGTGGGTTTGCTTATAGCTCCCCAGCTCTGCCGCCATGTGTTGGAGTTTACCCCGGTGAACGAGAGGGTCGTTTCCCTGCGCCTACGGGTCGGGGATAGGTCTCTCACTGTTGTTTGTGCCTACGGGCCGAACGGCAGTGCAGAGTACCCGACCTTCTTGGAGTCTCTGGGAGGGGTGCTGGAAAGTGCTCCGACTGGGGACTCTATTGTTCTACTGGGGGACTTCAACGCCCACGTGGGCAACGACAGTGACACCTGGAGGGGCGTGATTTGGAGGAACGGCCCCCCTGATCTGAACCCGAGTGGTGTTCAGTTATTGGACTTCTGTGCTAGTCACAGTTTGTCCATAACGAACACCATGTTCAAGCATAAGGGTGTCCATCAGTGCATGTGGCACCAGGACACACTAGGCCGCAGGTTGATGATCGACTTTGTTGTCGTCTCATCTGACCTGCGGTCGTATGTCTTGGACACTCGGGTGAAGAGAGGGGCGGAGCTGTCAACTGATCACCACCTGGTGGTGAGTTGGATCCGATGGCGGGGGAGGAAGCTGGACAGACTCGGCAGGCCCAAGCATACTGTAAGGGTCTGCTGGGAACGTCTGGCCGAGTCTCCTGTCAGAGAGATCTTTAACTCCCACCTCCGGCAGAGCTTCGACTGGATCCCGAGGGAGGCTGGAGATATTGAGTCCGAGTGGACCATGTTCTCCACCGCCATTGTCGAAGCGGCCGCTCGGAGCTGTGGCCGTAAGGTCTCCGGTGCCTGTCGAGGCGGCAATCCCCGAACCCGGTGGTGGACACCGGAAGTAAGGGATGCCGTCAAGCTGAAGAAGGAGTCCTATCAGGCCTGGTTGGCTTGTGGGACTCCTGACGCAGCTGACGGGTACCGACAGGCCAAGCGGGCTGCAGCCCGGGTGGTTGTGGAGACAAAAACTCGGGCCTGGGAGGAGTTCGGTGAGGCCATGGAGAAGGACTATCGGCTGGCCTCGAAGAGATTCTGGCAAACCATCCGGCGCCTCAGGAGAGGGAAACAGTGCCCTACCAACGCTGTTTACAGTAGAGGTGGGCAGCTGTTGACCTCAACTGAGGATGTCGTCGGGCGGTGGAAGGAGTACTTCGAGGATCTCCTCAATCCCGCTGTCACTTCTTCCATTGAGGAAGCAGAGGATGAGGGCTCAGAGGTTGACTCGTCCATCACCCGGATTCAGGAGGAACAGTGTGGTTTTCGTCCGGGCCGTGGAACACTGGACCAGCTCTATACCCTCTACGGGGTGTTGGAGGGTTCATGGGAGTTTGCCCAACCAATCCACATGTGTTTTGTGGATTTGGAGAAGGCATTCGACTGTGTCCCTCACGGCATCTTGTGGAGGGTGCTTGGGGAATATGGGGTCCTGGGTCCTTTGCTAAGGGCTGTCAGGTCCCTGTACAACCGAAGCAGGAGCTTGGTCCGCATTGCCGGCAGTAAGTCAGACTTGTTCCCAGTGCATGTTGGACTCCGGCAGGGCTGCCCTTTGTCACCGGTTCTGTTCGTAATTTTTATGGACAGAATTTCTAGGCGCAGCCAGGGGCCGGAGGGTGTCAGGTTTGGGGACCACACAATTTCATCTCTGCTCTTTGCAGATGATGTTGTCGTGTTGGCCCCTTCTAACCAGGACCTTCAGCATGCGCTGGGACGGTTTGCAGCCGAGTGTGAAGCGGTGGGGATGAAAATCAGTACCTCCAAATCCGAGGCCATGGTCCTCAGTCGGAAAAGGGTGGCTTGTCCACTTCAGGTTGGTGGAGAGTGCCTGCCTCAAGTGGAGGAGTTTAAGTATCTAGGGGTCTTGTTCACGAGTGAGGGAAGGATGGAACGGGACCCCCCATCTTCTTGCACGATATTTAATAATATGTTTCCAATCTAAGTAAGGGATTTTAGGTCAATGTTATAAATGTCTCAACAAATACAACACAAATTATGTCAGTTTCCATATGATAGCCCATGCATGCAGAAGCATGTTTGACATGCTCTATGGAAAGTTATATTCAGATAATTTACTAAAAAGAAATTGTGTGGATGTTTGTGAGCACGTTTGTACACTCAGGTTAGGGCAAATGCCGGTGTCATGTGTAGTTATCCACAGATAAAAATAACAACGGCCACAATGTCCAGTGGGAAATAAGCCAAATAAATACATACATTCAAAACATATTAAATAACCTAATATAGTGTGACCTGTTTTATGTGAGTATCTGCTCGTCCATATAAATGTAAACCCTGGCCTGGATACAGGAACTAACATTTGGCACAACGACTATTGGCGCTTGCGATATTAGAAAATATTTTAAGGTTACCCATACAATTAGTTTTAGTTTCAAATCGTTTTTTAGGCCTAACTCTATTGTTGATAAATACCCGATGGTGTGGACATGTTATTTCATCTTTTAGGCCATCTACATGCATGCATAACTATAATTAGCTCATTTAGTTTTCTTACTTGCATCACATCTTAAAGATCATGGTATTGTCAATGTGCAACCTCCTGGGAACAGGGTGAACATCTGGTGACAGTGCTGCTGTATTCTGGGACTAGCAGAACCACCCAACCCTATCTATGCAAAGTTCAGTTTCTCTCCCACAGCTCCAAGTCCAACAGTTGAATAGTTGTACTGCTTGAAATCTCCTGGACTGATCCAGATGGTGTATTCGGGAGGGAGACATACCAGCAATGACACTAAGTAATTAATACATACACTTAAATGCCATGAAAATGCAGCATAATGATTATGGTGATGATTGATGCTTTTGAATCTTAACCATTAAAATTAACCCCCTCTACTGTCCAGTGGTCCATGTCACTGTCTCTTCCCCCTCAACACCTGCAGTAGGTCTCAGCTGTAACAGTTCAGTCACTGTGCAGTCTGACTGAGGGAGGTTTTTGTACGGCTCTGTATCCCTGTGTGAACACTGAACCACTGTGATAACTCTGACAGTAGTAATCTCCTGCATCTTCAGCCTGGACTCCACTGATGGTCAGAGTGAAATCACTCCCAGATCCACTACCACTGAATCTAGATGGAATCCCAGAGTTAAGAGTACTTCCTTGATAAACAAGGAGTTTGGGAATGGATCCAGGTTTCTGTTGGTACCAGGCCATACAAGGCAACGATGAACCACAGTCTGGATACACATCACTGCTGGTTCTACATTTCAGAGACACTGTCTTTCCTGGGAGAACAGCTTCACTGGCAGGAGTCTGAGTCACAGTGACCTGACCTCTGGATTCTGAAATAGAGAGGATAAAAAAGTTGTACATCATCAGGTTATATTAACATATACTGTGTAATTTAGTTCACTTAATGTACTTCATTATAGAAAAATGAAAGCAAATTTCCCTTACCCTTGAAGCAAAGGAAAAGTGTCCAGATGAAGATGGTTATCAAAGCCATGGCTGTTGTGGGTTCATTTGATTTGAAGGACAGCTCTCAGTCATAAAGTGTTAAACTCACAGGGTTATAAACACTCCCAGATCACTGAATCATGTGCTGTCTATACAGAGCATCATCACTATGCAAATAAGATTCTGGTCTTCTCCCTATCAAACATTATTCAGTAAATGTAAATCATGAATACTGAGAGTCCATTACAATCTGGTGATCTTTCTCTCCAAATGTTCACCCAACAATCAACAACATAAAATTATCTGCTGAAAAGGGAATAAATATATTGTGTGTTTTTGGTTTAAAAGCTATAACATATGATTTGTATCAATGTTGTTAGCTAAGATAATACTATAAGAAAATATAATTGTGTAACAAAAATACAGTATATTATTTCTCAATATTCATGTTAATACAGTATATTGATAAATATGAAGAGCAATACCAGTGTCACGGTACGGTGAGGGTCAGCGCCATCCTGTCGTGCATCCCCAGTTCCCGTCACTCACAAACACATCCCGGACTTGTTTCCTGTCACATGTCTTCAGTTATTCACACCAGGTCCCAATCGTTTCATTAGTATGTGTTTAAATGTGTCCCCTCTGCTCCCCACGAAAGTTGATCATTGTTATGTTGTTACTGTCATTTGTACGTCCCACAAGTAACCAGTGAGTGCCTCCGTTTTGCTGTCAGCCCCTTTACTTTCTTACGTTTGTTGTTTGTATTCTGTGTTTTTGTTTTCTCCTTAAAAACCAACTTCACCTGCATTTGGCCTGTGCTTGGTTCCTCACCACTGCCACCATTACAACCAGTCAGTTTCCACCTCTCAGTAACCATTGGTAAAATACTGCCAGCTGCAGGTTAAGTAGTGTTACTGTAGTTTGCTACGTGGACTGAATGTTGGAAAACTGTATTGTATTGTTTTACTGATCTTTTCTGTTTCACTTAGTTCACACATTTTTATTCATTTCTGATATTTGTTCATAGTTGTCCAAATATTTAGGCTGAAGGAACCATATAATATAAATCCACAGTTTAGTTACTAGTGTAGATGTATTGATTGTAGAAGTTAGTGAACTGTTGTAAGCTGTTGTAACCAATAAAACAAAATATTAATTGTTTGTAATATGAGCTAAAATGGAAGGTGCAAGTAGGAGAATAGGAAACCCTGTTCAAGCGGTTGCCGGGGAGAGAAAGATTTAGTATGTCTGTCTTTTGAGAAACAGGACACAGGTTAGAGACACACACACATAGTCTGACAGACAACATAGAAACCACAAGGGGGGCAAGGGGATACTTGGAGTTATCCTTATAAGGAATAGAACTGGGATTGGGCCAATGGCACACTTACTTTGTAACTTAATGCCTCTATCTTATGGGGTGTAGTGGAAGTATAAAATGATGTTTTGACTGTTGATCCTTAGACATTGTGCGGCAACACCTTGTCTCCAAAAGCTTTTGTAATAAACTGAATATACGATACGATAATTGACCTGACTCCTGGTGTTTTATTCTCCTTTCCAACAAACCAACTCGGGGAAGTGTTGATCCTTGAGATGACACCACTGTGTAATATACATGGTCCCAGGAAACAGATCGGAATGTGTCACTGATTGATAAGGGGTCTATTCTACAGGACTAGTTTTGTTTTCCTTTGGTCAGTTAACCACCACCCACAACTTTAGTTTTAGGATCTAAACCAGAGTGAGATTTTGGGAAAGGCTCTCTTGCATTTTTCCATCTCTGCAAGCTTCTTTGCTCTTGCAAACCTCTTGAATCTCCAGAGACCTTTTATCTTTGGTACTTGTACTGTAATTGTAATACTCTGTAATTGTAAATGAATACATTTGTTTGTTACATTTATTCATTGACTCTTTGGTATGACTCTAAAACGGGTCAAAATCCAGTTCCTTCAGTTGGAGGTCCTACCAAGATATTACGGAATAAAACTTTATGAACTTTAACAAGGTAGGTGTCTGTTCTGGTAAGTCTAGTAGATCTTCTGGATGTTAGCCGCGAGTTTGGTCCAAGGGAAATCTCCACTGTGTTTATTGCAGTTTGGCATTTAGGTACCCAGACCCTGTATTGTGTCCCGGGTGCACCAGAACCCTGTTCCCTTGGGTAGTCCATGGAATAAAATCTGTTTGGGGCATGGCTCGTCAGTGTAAATGGCTTATGGAGGAAGTTAAGTCTGACAAATTGAAGAAATAGAGGATAGCAGCTATCCCTCCCCACAAAGCAAACAATCCCAACTGTGATACCTGGGACCGTATATGGTCTGCCCTTCGCACACAACTTGGCCATGGCAGATTGTGTAGCTATGGTTGAGGGACTAGGCCCTCCTGGTTATGTTGCCCTAGTACAAGACATTGCTGATACTCAACTATGTCCTGAGGGTTATTGACATTCATCGCAGTGTTATATAGATTAAAAATCAGATGTACACGCTATCATTGGTTCTGGCAATATGAACTTCTCTACTCTGTCAACACTGTGCCAAAGTCCAACTAAATCATTTTCCACGTATGGAAATCATAGATTTGTGTGTCCCCACTGTGATTATATAGAGTTAATGGGGGCTCCTGAGGACTTGGATAATGATGTCATTTTACATAATGTGCAGTGAAATATGAAAGACGAAATGAGGGACAACTACACGAGCACTTTGCCACAAAATTATACCTGGTCTGATTTTCTGAACTGGGGCAAAAGGGCAGACAATTTATGCAGGATACACAGCATAGAACTGGCATGAATCTCAAGAATTTTAAACCTGTGGCTGTTATTACTGGTACTTCTGAACTTATTACTTCTGGTACTCCAATTTCCTATGCCATATTTGCCAACAAATTGGCCATTGGGTGAATAGATGTCCCCAAGGAAGACACTGGGTAGGGGTAATCTGAAGAGACAAATTGACCTTGCTCAGCTCCAGAAACAATTGACTGAGATAACAAAGGCTGTAAACCCCTTGGGGAACACCATGTCAGGCCTCTATCGGTGCAGAATACCTGGGTCTCTGTCCCTATCTATTTGTTTGCTTAGGAGGCCAGGCAGACACTTGTGACAGAATTCCTGAAACGGGTCCTATTGTAAAATTGAGTTTGGATTTTTATTTTATAAAGGTCCTGATTCAGAGCTTTTTAATGGTATATAATACGTCTGTTTGAAGTTATGGGAAAGATATACTGCTTCAAAAGTTGTTATGCTCTACTTAGTTCTGAGAAAAGAGGCTTGAAAGATTCACATTTGCCAGATAGCTTATCTTTGTTCACGCCAGCTTGGTCAGCCTTTAATCAGTCCTAAAACAGACATTGTCATATTGTTTATGAAGCCTCCTCTGTCTGAGTGACTGGACTCCTTGTAAAATGGTGGGTTGGACCTCACTTCATATGTGCAGAATGTTACATTTGTATGTATTGATCTACAAAGCCCTATTAGGGTGAACTCCCTCTTTACCTCTGTCTCCTTCACGACTACCAGTTACCATACCTGGATCTGCTAGATGGTACTTACTGCAAGTCCCCAAGGCATTTACACTATTGGACAGGACTGCCTCCTAGTCTTGTGCCCCAGAGGCTTGGACAAAAAGACTGTAAAAGATTTATTTCGGCTGGATCATTTTGTTAAATTGTGTTGTACATTGTTGTATGTTTTAATTATGTAATGTACAAAATGCTTCTGGCTTCTTGGCCAGTTCTATCTTGTAAAAGAGTATTCAATGTTTTGTTTTTCCTTGGTTAAATATATAAATATATTAAAATAATAATAAAACAGTGGTGTTTAATTTATAGAAACTACAAATGAGTGTCACGGTAAGGTGAGCAGCAGCGCCACCGTTCCGTGCACGCTCAGTTCCCGTCACATACAAACGCATCCCGGACTTGTTTTGTGTCATGTCCTTCATCATTCACACCAGGTCCCATTTATCTCGTTAGTATGTGTTTAAATGTTTCCCCTCTGCCCCCCACGTTGTGGATCATTGTTGCTGTTAATGGATGTCGCCGTGTGTGTGTGTGTGTGTGTGTGTGTGTGTGTGTGTGTGTGTGTGTGTGTGTGTGTGTGTGTGTGTGTGTGTGTGTGTGTGTTGCTCTTACGTGTAAGTTTAACTGTTGCCTACTTTCGTTTTGCTGCTTTTGTCAGCCCTTTTCTTTCATTGTGTTTTTGTCGTGCTCAGTGTTTGTTTAATCAGATTAAAGAATCAATACTGACTGTCCTTGCCTGCACCTGGTTCCTTACTCCCAACAACACCAAACATCATTACAATACCAACCATGATTGAAAACAATGTTAATTGTATCTGATAATCATCATAATAATGCTCAGATATTCAGTTGCACAAACTGAAATATATTAAATGATCTTAGTAAAGAGGATTCAGTTTTGTGAGATAAGGTAAAACATGCTGGGTAAAATATATTCAAATAATTGGAGCCTACTCAGACTGCAATAAATTCAAAAAAAAAAATTGCATAATCCATCTGCCCAGTTCCTCATATAGTGTTTATAGCCCAGTGGGTTGAAAACTTCATGACTGAGAGCTGTTCTTCATTACTACTGAACACACAACAACCATGACTTGTATGGTCATCTTCATCTGGACACTTGTCCTCTGCTTCAAAGGTAAAGAACATTTGGTTTCATCTTTATGTAATGAAAAGTAAAATATGAGTAAACTGAAAGAATGTTAGTATTACCTAATGATGTACAATTATTATTTTCTCTATTTCAGAATCCCGAGGTCAGTACACTCTGACTCAGACTCCTGCTGTTGAGGTCTAGATCTGCTGGAGTGGACTGGTTTTAATCTCCATGGTGAATTCAGAGACAGAGACATCCACCACTAAGTAATTATGCCACTAAATAATTCATTACCGATAAAATGTGTATTATCCTCGTTAGAAATCAGCCCTTTCATATAGTGGTTGAAATAATGATTGTGTACCCGGTCGTCAAGGGAGAGTCATTAAATTATGTATTGCAGCATTTGATGGTCTGTTGTTCATGATGTTACAGACTCAGTCTCCAGACACAATGTCTAATTAACTCAATCTCATCTCAAAGACCTTCCGGTCTTACCTCAGCTTTATAGAAATAGAGGACAGAATTACTGTAAGCCCATTGGCTAATTACTGTTGCACTTTGAATGAGCATGACTTCCTGTGTACAGATAAACAGATGTTATTTTCTCATCTAAACATATGTAAGCATACATTCATACACTTCAACATCCTTCATATTAGTGTATGTACTGCACATGTCTTATGTTTCAGACCAGGATCAGGTTGTATTCATGGTCTGTAATCTGTTCACGAAGACGATGATCACATCAATACTTGGATATGGGGATTTGATTTGAGGGGCTGATGCTTCTGTAACCTCAACTTCCCTCATATCGACTGCTAATGTGTGTTTTGAAACTTTCATTAATGTATTTATAAAGTCCTGTTTACAACAGCAGTTGTCACAAAGTGCTTTACAGAGACACCCGGCCTTAAACCCCAAGGAGCAAACAACAGTAGTGTTGAATTTCAGTGGCTAAGAAAAACTCCCTAAGATGGCCGAATTTTAGGACGAAATCTAGAGAGGACCCAGGCTCAGAGGGGTGACCAGTCCTCTTCTGGCTGTGCAGGGTGAGATATTAAGAGTCCAATTGGAATAATTAATCAATTTCAGAACAACGACCAGATATACAAGGACAGGGACAGCAACGGGGCTCGCAAACCAGGTACTCCGCAGGTGTGGACCAGGACCTCATGTCCTCCTAAAGTTAAAAACGGGAGAACACTGGGAAAATTCAGAAAATGCATTCATCATATCAACAACGATTTATAGTGGAGAAGGGGAACTTTGTGGGGAAGGAGAACTGACCCAAACCCCCAGCACAATAGTATAGCAGCGTAAGACCTAGGAACTGAGACGGGGGGGTCCGGCGACACTGTAGCCCTACCCGGGGGAGGCCCTGGACAGGGCCCAACAGGCAGGAAATCAATCCACCCACATTGCCAGGCATCAACCAAAGGGACACCCACAAACTGCAACCACCCTGAATGAGGGCAGAGTATTGCCAGCAGCGTACAGCCAAATTGCACAAGTGCGCAACAGAGAGACAACAACAAGCCAGTGACTCTTCCCCCGAAAGGCATTGGAGGGAGGACATCCCAGTGGGGACGAGAGCCCACCTGGCAAGACAGCAAGGGTGGACAGTATCAAGCCTTCTGGTCACCTTCACGCCCCTGGGCCAGGCTAGACCTAATTATAAACCGTGCTGTAGAGATGAGTTTTTAGTAGACACTTGAAAGTTTGCACTGAGTCTGCATTTCTAACCTTAATTGGCAGATCATAGTGGAGCTCTATGAGTAAAGGCCCTGCCTCCGGGCTGCTTGTTTAGAAATTCTAGGTACAATTAAAATGCCTGCATCTTGCAATCGTAGGTTACGTGTAGGTATGTATGGCTGGATCATTTCAGCAAGGTAAATAGGAGCAAGTCCATGTATTGATTTATAGGTTAACAGTAAAACCTTAAAATCAGCCCTAACCCTAATAGGCAGCCAGTGCTAGGACATGTTGTGGAAATTTCTCTAACAAATGTATTCTCACTGATTAAAGGACTGAGAGCCCCTTATTCAAATAAGAAAAGGAATGTGGGGGATCTGGTATTTGCCTAGGGGGCATCTATTGTCTGTCCAGATGCTGTAAGAACTCTTAGAATTGAAGAAGTTACCTATGGCAGGAAGGATAAGGTGGGGGGACAGCACGCCCTTTGGGTAAAGCCTTTGTGACACAAGACAGATGGGCAACAACTTACAACACAACCCTTTTCACTGTAATAAATACGGATTGTGCATGTATGGAGTCAGAGACGATTATGTTGGTAAGCGTTTGACTCATCTCTCTTTTTTGCAAATGATTAATAAAACAGTTAATTGTGCCCAGAGAATTTCGTCTCTGTACTTCCTTATTTAAGAGTATCGATCGATGAAATTACCATCACAATTTGGGGGCTCGTCCTCGCTTACTGATCCTGGGGTCTCCTACTTAAATCTTAGATAGTTATCCGTGCACGGCCAGAGACCGTGTCATGTTTTTGTCATGTCATGTTTTTGTGCTGGACCTTTCATTGGCTCCAGGAAGGGGGGCAGACCCCCTAGGGTGGCCTTTACACTAATGGTTCCGTTCGAGTTTTCTACCTGTCCTCACCTGTGGTAATTTCACCTACATGAGTATGTTTAGTTTTGGGATAATCAAACATTAAGTGGAAGCTACGTGCATCTTCCTCTCCATAGCCCTAATGTTGACATTTATGATTTTGAGACAAATTGTTGTGAAGGTGGAGACCTTAAGTCATCCAACATTGTTAATTGCTTGTACAATCTTGATGTCTTTGCATGACATATACATGGACCTAGCGATTTTGGCTGTCCACCACTATTTAGCAGAGATGGGGACAAGTCACACATGGTCAAGTCCAAGCAAGTCTCAAGTCTTAACCATCAAGTCTCGAGTCAAGTCTCAAGTCACAGTTCAGATAAATCAAGCAAGTCAAGTCAAGGGTTCACCCTAAGCAAGTCAAGTCGAGTCCTTTTTAGTTTCAAGTCAAGTCACAGTACTAAAGAGATGAACACACACACACACACTGTCCTGTTTCTGACCTGTGCTCGGTGTGAAGCTCGATTTCAAAATCAAATATTTTTCTCCTCCGCGGTACAATTTACGCCTAGGTGTCCCCCCGGAAGAGCTGGAAGAAGTTTCTTTGGAGAGGGAAGTCTGGCCATCCCTGCTTAGACTGCTGCCCCCGCGACCCGGCCCTGGATAAGCGGAAGATGATGGATGGATGGATGGATGGATTATAGCCTACGTGTAATAATATACATGCCCGCTCATTTTAAAATGCCCATCAACATTAAAATTCAGGCTATGCAACCAAGGCCAAATTATGACAAACAAAAGATTAATTAATTACATTAGTAACTTAATCGTTATAGATCTTAGTGAAACTGAATATATAAGAGAGTACTTTCTTACCTTTCCTTGTGGTTCTTAAAATCCATCCATCCATCGTCTTCCGCTTATCCGGGGCCGGGTCGCGGGGGCAGCAGTCTAAGCAGGGATGCCCAGACTTCCCTCTCCCCAGACACTTCCTCTAGCTCTTCCGGGGGGACACCGAGGCGTTCCCAGGCCAGCCGGGAGACATAGTCCCTCCAGCGTGTCCTAGGTCTTCCCCGGGGTCTCCTCCCGGTGGGACGGGACCGGAACACCTTCCCAGGAAGGCGTTCCGGAGGCATCCGAAAAAGATGCCCAAGCCACCTCAGCTGACCCCTCTCGATGTGGAGGAGCAGTGGCTCTACTCTGAGCTCCACCCGGGTGACCGAGCTTCTCACCCTATCTCTAAGGGATCGCCCAGCCACCCTGCGGAGAAAACTCATTTCGGCCGCCTGTATCCGGGATCTTGTCCTTTCGGTCATGACCCAAAGCTCATGACCATAGGTGAGAGTAGGAACGTAGATTGACTGGTAAATCGAGAGCTTCGCCTTGCGGCTCAGCTCTTTCTTCACCACGACAGACCGATACATCGACTGCATTACTGCAGAAGCTGCACCGATCCGTCTGTCAATCTCCCGTTCCATCCTTCCCTCACTCGTGAACAAGACCCCTAGATACTTAAACTCCTCCACTTGAGGCAGGCACTCTCCACCAACCTGAAGTGGGCAAGCCACCCTTTTCCGACTGAGGACCATGGCCTCGGATTTGGAGGTACTGATTTTCATCCCCACCGCTTCACACTCGGCTGCAAACCGTCCCAGTGCATGCTGAAGGTCCTGGTTAGAAGGGGCCAACACGACAACATCATCTGCAAAGAGCAGAGACGAAATCGTGTGGTCCCCAAACCTGACACCCTCCGGCCCCTGGCTGCGCCTAGAAATTCTGTCCATAAAAATTACAAACAGAACCGGTGACAAAGGGCAGCCCTGCCGGAGTCCAACATGCACTGGGAACAAGTCTGACTTACTGCCGGCAATGCGGACCAAGCTCCTGCTTCGGTTGTATAGGGACCTGACAGCCCTTAGCAAAGGACCCAGGACCCCATATTCCCCAAGCACCCTCCACAAGATGCCGCGAGGGACACAGTCGAATGCCTTCTCCAAATCCACAAAACACATGTGGATTGGTTGGGCAAACTCCCATGAACCCTCCAACACCCCGTAGAGGGTATAGAGCTGGTCCAGTGTTCCACGGCCCGGACGAAAACCACACTGTTCCTCCTGAATCAGGAGGTTCTTAAAATGACGATTGAAATTTGACGTTGTTGCATATTTTGCATCTGGCAAATATTTTTTTATTCACACAGTCCAGTTAAAAGTCCTTGTATCCAAACGATACTATTTGTGGAGCTCGACTAATATTACTGTCTGCCATGTTTGGCGCGGTTTGAATTGTGCAGCGTTAAAGGCACATACGCTGATTAGTGGTGCTGATGTCACAACATATAAAATAATTTTATTGCTGTTTGTTTATTATATGTTCAAGTCATTGTCGAGTCTTCCACTTCAAGTCAATTCTCAAGTAACTTGTTCTCAAGTCAAAGTCAAGTCAAGTCATTTTCATACTTTAATCAAGCAAGTCACAAGTCCTGAAAATTGTGACTCGAGTCAGACTTGAGTCAAGTCATGTGACTCGAGTCCCCCACCTCTGCTATTTAGTATAACATAGACATACATCTAAGTTGAGATAATTCCCTAGACCTTAGGAGATAAATTCAGTCATGATGCTTGTTTTGTTTCACCTTGGTTTGGCCGTTGCCTGTGGAAAGGCTAATTTTGATATGCTAATTTGGGAGTTGTTTCAATATGCTTCCTTCACACGAGCGACCGTGTGGTACAATAGTTTTTTTGGTTTTCTTTGTGGGTGTTTTTCTCATTTTCGCATTTGTTTTTCTTAGATTTTCAGTTTGCAACTTTATATTGGATGAATGTTCCTCCCACTTATCGATTTTCTTTTTCATGTCCGTCCTGTAATGGTTCTGCTTTCAAGCTTGGAGTCATTTTCCGTTTACTCTGTCGTGAAAGCAGGGGGGTTGGTATGAAATGATTATCTATGATGAAAAATAGTTGAACTTAGAGTTCAAAGCTATTAAATAGATATTTAAAGAGTTACGTGAAGAATTTAGTTTTTCTGTTTCCAAAGGTTATAGCAGAAAATTGGCATCTGTTAAAATCAGCATCCCTTCACAATGTTTGTCTAAGTTTGTTTTATACAAAATCTAACATGGTTATGGTTGAGTAGAATACAGCTTACCATTTTGAAATGCAAAAATAACAAATTTGATGGGATTTTTCAGTTTGTTTGATATTTGATTAGAAGTAATCATTTTAATCTCATGCATTATGGAATAAGTGGGTAAAAACGTGCAGGGAGCACATTTTGTTATTCCTTACATGTTTACAAAATTTTGCCATGTTTTAATTGATATTGAGAAAATTATTCTGCATCAAGTTATATTTCTAGAAAACCAGGTTGAGAAATCTTAAATAGTCTAAATTGCATAAAGAGAGGTACAGACCCCCTGGAGCGCTCAACTCACTGACACAAAAACCAGTGTGTTGGGTGGAGGGGGCTGTTTGAAATGGGTTTTTAACTTGAACTCTTTGGAAGAGTGACTTACTGGTGACATTATCAAAATTGGGTATTCTAATTTAATTTCTGTCCTAGTAAGCAATCATTGGAATGTTAACACTGAGATCTGATTACCATCATAGCACAATGTATCCTTTCATAATTTACACAAATGTGGGGACAATCACTGTTGTAGCAGCACAGTGTTGTATAGTGGGATTGGGAGAAAAAGAGGGTCAAATTTGAAGGAACTGAAAAATGTAAATTTACACATTCAATGATTCTTCATTGATTATAATAGACATGTATACCTATGTACTTAATTTTTGTTCTAGTAGGCTGTCATTGGAATGTTTATGGTTAACAGATGTTTCTGTAAGGACGGAATGCAGAGACAAAAGGGTTGCTTTTAATTGCCTAGCTTGCGTGATCCTTGAGATAACACCCTTGTGTCATCAGAAAAGCCTCAGGGATTGATAAGAGGTCTATTCTACAGGACTAGTTTCTTTTTCCTTAGGTCAGTTGACCAACCCCCAGCACTTCTGTTTTAGTATATAACCAGAGCGAGGGTTTGAAGAAGCTCTCTTGCATTTACCTTTTTTCCTGTCAGCATCTTCAAACTCCGGAGTACTATAATCTTTGATACTTGTACTGTAAATGTAATACTCTCTTTATACATGCAATCCATTGGTTACATTCATTCATTGACTATTTGGAATTAATCTCAAACGGGTCCAAATCCAGTTCCACCAAATGGAGGTCCTACCAAGATAATACTGAACAAAACTTAAAGAACTAAAGGACATGGTAGGTGTCTGTTCTCTTTAAATGTATATTCTCTAATAGATTCCCTGCCGTGTTTGGCAGTAGGGCATTGTAACCAGAACCCTGCTCATGGGAAGGACCTGCATTCTTTTGCAGTGGGGTATTCAAACCAGAACTTACTTTAAGGACCTGCAGTCTTTTGCAGGATGGTTTTAAAATGTTGTGCTTAAATATTCTGGAAAGTCCTTTTTCGGTAAACCGTCATTTGCGATAAGGAGTTATAATTGGTTTCAGGGAGGGTCCTCACTTTTAATCCCAGTGGGGACTGAGGGTATGTTTTACGGAGACAGACACCGTACCATGACATTGACCCATTTATAAATTATACTGCTATGTTCTGACATGAGAGATTTACAATTGCATTTACAGTGTTCTAACCATTTCGTGTCTGTATGCTTTAACCATGATGTCGTGTGGAGACAATAACGGTCTTGTGAGTTCAACTACTGAATGTTGTAGTAAAACAGTAGTGCATATTGTACTTATGAGCTTATCTGAAAAGCACAGTAAGAAAATGTCACGAGACATATTTAAATCTGTTTCGGGCGTGGCTTGTCAATGTAAATGGCTTACGGAGGAAGTTAAGTCTGATAAATTGAAGCGCAAATACGGTGCTTATCTGTTCGCTGTGTGGGCTTATGAATGTCAGGGAGTGATTGTGGAGAAAAACGTTAAACGTGCTGACGTGGATGTACATATGGATAATATGGATTAAGCCACCGATTGCTTGAGGAGTGATATTGATGAGTAGTCTGATTCTGGATTGAATCCTGAAGACTTAAAGTCTAGGCCGGACAAAATCAAGAGGCTGGAACAGAACGTGTTGTTGACTGAGAACAAATGCTCCAATGTTTGTGATTACAATGATGCTCGGGTCTCCATTGCCCCAACCCCGTATTAGCGACACGCTCTTGCTCCTTCCCCCTGTCCGTCACTTGTTCCTGTAAATGCTACATTGCCTGTTAAGGATCTCCTCCACACGGGTGGCATGTACTGTACATGTGGTTCGATTGTCGCCACTGAGTTGCCTTCAGCACCTGTGAAGGACCCGTCCGCATGTATCAGGCTTCGGGGTATCATGCTTATGAATACTCAGCCTCAGATTAAGTCCCACTCAGAATTCCTAACTCGGGACAATCATGTAGATGTAGGTATTCAGAAAAAAACAGCGCAGACCAGATATGAAATGCAAACCTGTGGCTGTTATTCCTGATGTTCCTGATCACATCCAATTGTCCCCCAAGTAATTCACCATGCCACATCTGCCAACAGCTCCCCAAACAAAGCTACATTATAGAAGAAAACACAATTACCAATTTGATCTTGCACAGATCCAACAACAATTGGGGGAATTAACAAAGGCTTTGAGCACCTATAACATTTGATAAAATGGGCCATTGGCCTTATGTAGATGCAGGCGCTGTGGTTTCTATTAACCATAATCTGCCGCATGCTTCCATCCTGCCACCCTTTTCAACATATCTGGTTAGTCCTTGTTAACTCTCGCTGTTCGTAGTCTTAGCACTTTGTTATGGATTTAAACTGCTTGTCAGATTGCCTTTTTCCGGTCTCTATATCTCTAATTAAGGTGGCCCGTCAAAAGCTACATTTCTTTAGCCTACCACTCCCTCCGTTGTTATGAATCTGTAAAACAGTTGTTGTATCCCAGAGTTTTCAGAATTTTCCAAAACCATAAAACCAGAATTTTCCAAAACCATAAAACCTGAATTTTCCAAAACCTGGCTCTGTTCCAGTTGAATAGTCTCCAGTGATGGAGGAATCATTTACTCTCCTGAATACCACCTTAGCCTGGTTCCCAGCCCTCAAGCATCTTGGAAATTTCATACCTGGACCCAAGTTAACTTGCATGGATCCAAGCAAACAGAACTATGGGACCTTTGACTAGTTTTTCTTTGTCCTTTCCTGCATTATGGACCCACCACCCTGCCTTTGTGCCATGGACTATTTGAACAGTTGTAAGAAGTCTAACCTATACTCCACACCCCACATGGGTGTCTACCTCTCCTCAACTACACAGTTATTAAGACTGTTCCTAACTAGAGATGTGCCAGAGGGAACGCTGTTTTCACTGCCCTCCCCATATTCGTGTCCGGACTGCATCCTAGGTTGAACGCTGCAACCTTTCCTGGCGTGGAGTCCGCATCACTGCTGTTTGAGAATGACGATGGCTGTACAGAAGGTTGGGCGGTCGTAAGGGGGGTGAGTGGTGATACCGTTTCTGTGGGTTCACTTCGGCTGGCGGTGGCCGATAACTGAGCTCAATGCCTTATGTGCTATGTGGTATATTCATTATGGCCTAATCTGTAAAAATAAAAAATTAATCTAAGCAATCTGGGATATTTGACAACTGGCTGCATACCATTTAGCTAAAAGAGACAGTCTTATGATTAATTGATACACGTTAAATAGTTGAGTACTTCCTACAGGTCACACTGAGAATAAGGAGGTGTGGAGACGCATGGGAGCAGGGCAGGGGGATGATAGATGTGGCCTTTAAATTATTTGTTTATGTATCTTTCCGCGCATCACATTAAGTTACCAAATGTATGTCACATGACCGGACATTTTGTTAAATCTAATACGCAATATGTTCTATCTCAGAATAGATATTGGCCAGATGTGTAAGAAATAATGCAATAGTAGAGAATGGCTTGTTATAGTCTTATGGTATGATATTTCAGAAGTTGTTGAGAGTTACTGTGGTAATTGTTACTGTGGGTCTTTTGGTAATTTGTTGGTTAGTCAATAGAAGGTATATGAAAATGATATTTCATTATTTAATGTGACCTTTTGATATGTTGATTGGTACATTTTATTCAGAAGTTTGACGTTGACAGACAATAGGAAAGAATGTGTTAATGGAATTGTTTAGAAATGTAGCTTAATGCTCTGATTAGGCATAAGTAAGTAATTGTGTTTAATTCTGTTTCTCTTTGCATACTGTAATGTGAACTGAATTACACAGTTTGATTTTAGTGACTTCACACCTTTTTTCTGTCAACATCACCATTCTTATGAGTTCTTAATTTGCACCCTAATGTTGAGTTGCTGCGTAGATATGACAAGCACATGTTTATAAACCACAACAATATTAGATGGGTAGGACAATTAATCTAAATTATTTAGTTAGCATAGGATATCGGCTAATTTGAAAAAGATAACGTATCTTACTACAGACAGTCTGAGGACCATGTCAGATTTTTTATGTGTGGAAACTTAAATTTCATATCCACTAAATAATGCATTTGGCCTACGTTTCTTACTCACCATAACTGGGTAAAGCTATGGGCCCCCTACAGTTGGTTTCCATTTAAATCAAGGTAGCCTATGGGTTAAATGTGTGTTCAGACTGTTCAACATTAGCTTATTCAGTTTTGGGATAATCAAAGATTACTAAAGTGTACTGTTGTACAAAGATTACTATAGATGGCTAGCTAATAGCTATGCAGCCTACTTATAATGAAATGAATGACTCCAATCACTCCATGGCTGGTTCTTTTCTTTGGAAAACAATAACAGTATAAAAGGGTCACGTAATAATTATTCTCTCAAATGAATGAAAATCATGGTATTACAGATATGTATTGTTGTGTGAAGGCTGAAAAGCACCTAGTGCATAAACATTTATGAGAGACAAAATTTGGGAATTGAACTGGGGTCACTGTCAAGTGTATTTATGACTTCGTGGCTTCCCACACTTGAAAAGGGAAGGAATTGACCAGACTCAGGATTTCACTCATTCTTCAATTTATTTGACCAGTAACAAGAAAGGTGAAAAACCTTTAAACATACAAAAAATAACACACATTAAATAAAGCTCAATATTTCCCATTAAATACAATACAACACGGAACATCAAGCAAAGGGTAAGTATATTTTACACATAGATATTAGATAGACATAGATGTTTCATTTTGTTATCCCAGGTAAACAGTGTAAATCTGGCATTGCATACCCAGAAAGCCAGCTCTACTTTTAGACCTATTTCCTTTTAAAGTAACCTGTTATTGTTTGTTTACCCTTGATCATTCTATACAGCATTTCCATATTTTATTCATAATTTCACCTAAATGAAATCAAGCATTCTAAACCATTAACTGTGAATTAGAACAATATTAATAGGTTCAGAAATGGTTAAATATCTTTGTACAAACTAACAATTCAACCTTTGTATTTAAATGAAGAAAAATTACTTCAAGAAAACTTTCAGAAACTTCATCAAGGACATATCTTCAACAATGATTACCAATTTAAACAGCTTAAAACAAGGACTTTAGCCACTTGCAAAGGCAATTACTCATGTACAGAAATGTTTTAGCCTCAATCTACTAATAGTGCAATAAACAATGTATCAACAGACCACACATTTCGTTTGCCCATACAAACTACTACGCAGCCAGCAAATCACATTTACAGTCTTCAAAGTCCAGTAAAGAGATGTGAGCTTACCGGTAGCCCCTTTGATCTTTTTCCTTTTTCCATGAGTTTTAATTCTGTGATTCTTCAGCGATTTCTCTTTTCTTTCACTGTTCTTAGCTGCATTGCAAACCTGAACAAACTTGCTCTGCTTGTATTGTCTGAAGGTTTCTGACGTGCACTGCTAATTAGTTTAATTTCGCTCACCTGCTGAGGTGCACTGCGGAGCCGCGCTCTGTCACGCGCATGCAGAAGCAGCCTCTGTCACATGCACACGCACTCAGACAATATTGAAAGACCAGGATGTTCCCAATACACCACAGGGCCTGCTGGTAGTCTGAATAGTCTGAACGGGTTATGATCTATAATACCCCAAATAGCATACACAGATGCTTGGTTAGGAGTGGGTGGAGGAGAGTGTGGATTGTGTGTGAAGAGAGAATATAATCTGTGTTATAGTGTGGAGGGAGGAGTGCATATGTTAGCCACCCTGCGTTAGCCACCCTGCGTTAGCCACCCTGCGTTAGCCACCCTGCGTTAGCCACCCTGCGTTAGCCACCCTGCGTTAGCCACCCTGCGTTAGCCACCCTGCGTTAGCCACCCTGCGTTAGCCACACAGCTGAGTGACTGCTAAAATCCTCTTCCTCTAACGTCACATGCACACGCAGTGGCCAAAAATATGTCACCCTGGTTGAATTCCTAATACCATTGACTTTGAATGGGAAAGCGTTTAGCTTGTTAAGCTGAAGAAGGTTTGAATCAGTTACCTCATTTAGTGATTAACATCTCCAGAAAGTTATGTCTGTGACATATTTGGCTGATTTTTGGTACATTTCTTAAAATCAGTGAGGTTTGTAGCACCACCAGCTAGCTGTTCATACCTTTCAGGGTTCATTCCTGGCCTTGGTGTTTATCTGTAATGCAAGTAGCAACTTTCTTGGATAATCCTTTTAGGATTTATAGCCTTATATAAGATTTGCCACAACTATGTCAAATTCAATAGCGCATTGCGGCCACATCGTTTGAGTTATCAACTTTTTTACAGACTTTTAGAAATAATGTTCCACAGATCTTTCACAGCAAACAGCATGCCAATCCATTCAACGGTCTCTGAGATGTCATTTAAGATGTCAAAATAACACAAAACACTGGTGAGGTTTATAACGCCCCCATAAGGTCATTCTATACTTGACTTCTGCAGTCCATTTTTGACAGACACATTTACGAGTATGTTTCGTTTCATAGTTTTGATGTTCCGTTTGGGATTAATGGACTTCTAAAATCATAGACCCGTCCAGCTAAATTTCATTCACTGATTTCAGCCATACTATTTGAGATATCAACTTTTCTTATATAGCTTTTAAAGATAATGGTTCACAGGTCCTTCACACCAAACGGCATGTAAATCCGTTCAGTGGTCCCGGAGGAGATCGTTTTTCACCAAATTCAAAATGGAGGAAAATCCAAGGGGTGAATTTTAAAGACATTTGGTCAGCATGAGAAGGGGCATGTATGGAACTTGGCTGCATGACTCTACGACATTCAGTTCATGATACATGCATGCTCAAACCTTCAACATTTGACTAAGTGCTACAGCGTCACCATGGAGTGTATAGGTATAGTAATAGACGAGGCCCTTTGGGTCTCTCATGGCAACAGGTTTGCAAAGTTCCATGCAAATTGATCCACATATGGTCGAGTTACGGGCCTCTGAAAATAGGCCTGGAGAACATTAATAATAATAATAATAATAATAAAACCAACAAAAACAATAGGGGACCGTACCTACAGTACTTGGTCCCCTAATAATAATAAAAGCAACAAAAACAATAGGGTAACTGTACCTACGGTACTTGGTCCCCTAATAACTTTGTTGCTTGGCCCCCTAAATATTGTATCTCATCAATACGATACTAACGTTCAGGAAGGACCTGATCAATCCTTCACAAACCTTCAGTGATATTTGATGACATCTTATTACAATTTGTGACTATTGAAAATGTGAATAGTCCTGTCACATTAATCCCATTTGATCTCAACTAGAAAGAAATGAATATAGCCTAAATAGCTGTGGGAAGTAACTATCGTCTACGTTTTATGTTCTGGGAAATATACATGTGGGATGTAACATAACATTTAAAAGGTAAGTTTCGCCGTCTTCGGACAGTAAATATGACCGACCGTTCTAGTTACGCACATGAAGTCAACCTCTGCTCTTTAAATTTTGGACCTGGCCAAACACCATGGCAGCACCATTTTCCACTAAAAACCTTTCCTGCTTGCTCTGATAATCTCCAGGTTTAATTTGACTAATAATGTGACTGATGAATATGATGTTTAAAGTATGTAACAATGTGTTTTGTTTGTGTCGTCCTCTCCAACTCTAATAATCTGGTTTAATGAACACCGATGGATCTGAACGACCGCGAGTTGTTTGGTGTTTGCCCCTTGTCTTCTCTTTTCCTCCGTCCTCTGTTGCCCTCCTCTGTCTACTCTGTAGGTGTGACATTGGTTAAGAACATTTCTCCAGCTCCTTCCGATGGTTCTGCAAGATTCATCTGCCCAAGTGTCGCCTTAGTTTACACACCTATGTTGGAGGTCTCCAGGGACTATTTCTACAACCTCCCTGCTTCGTCCTCCGACCATTCCGGTCGGAGAACAATGACTCATGTCTTTACTTTCATAGTAGTGATCGCTGATCTTTGCTATTGGTAGTTAATGATATGTCTTCAAATCCTTTATATTAAATTAATTTTACTCATATATTAATCCCACATTGCATTTTTCATTTTCCACTTTTGCCTGCATTTTTTTGATTAATAGGAAAATTACGATGCAATTATGTGATTTGCATTAGAATGTTAATGTAATGGTATGTAATTTCACCGTCAATAGTAAAATGTTAATGAAGAGCCATTTGGCAATTCTTTTTTAAAGTCATGCCCCATTTGGTGGTTAACTTAACATCAGGGTATGTTATCGAAGAACACAAGTGTGAATGGGACTTTCATATATTTGTAATAATTTATACTCATTTAAATTAAGATTCTAAATGGTTTTCCCACAAATTAGCTTGTTCATTTGAATCACAGACAACAGTGAATCCAATTTTGAACTACTGACTGATTGTTTTTGTATTCAATTATAAAATATATTGTGCGATTGTTTGTTCTACGTAAATCAAAATTAATGAAATTATCCAGTTTCCCATTGCTTTTTATTTCCCCCCCTTTTTCTCCCAATCCCACTATAAGACCTTGTGTCTCCGCTACAACAGTCCTGTGGAGTCAGGAGAGTCTGTGAGGTCTGCAATCAGGTCACACCCTGGGCCCTGTCATAGACCACCTGAACACAGCACACTCCCTAGACCACCTGAACACATCCCACTCCCTAGTCCACCTGAACACAGCACACTCCCTAGATCTCCTGAACACAGCACACTCCCTAGATCACTTAACCACAGCACACTCCCTAGTCTACCTGAATACAGCACACTCCCCAGATCACCCGGACATAGCACACTCCCTAGACCACCTGAACGCAGTACACTCCCTAGATCATCTGAAAACAACACACTCCCTAGACCACCTGAACACAACACACTCCCTAGACCACCTGAAAGCAGCACACTCCCTAGACCACCTGAACACAACACACTCCCTAGACCACCTGAACACAACACACTCCCTAGACCACCTGAACACATCACACTCCCTAGACCACTGCCACTGAGTCTAGATGGAATCCCATAGTTAAGAGTACTTCCTTGATAAACAAGGAGTTTGGGAATGGATCCAGGTTTCACACACATAGAGAGGGAAAGAGCACTTGGGGTGTGTTGGCAGGTTTAGGGAGACAACTGTCTCCACTCACACAATCATGCACATAGAGTGGGAAAGAGCACTTGGGGTGTGGTGTCAGGTTTAGGGAGACACAGGATAAGAAACAGAGGGCACAGTAGGGCCAAATGTAACAGATATATCAAGTAGTGAACATTACCAGTGAAGGAAGTGAAATGTCAATTCTATGTCTATTTACACATTAATTGGCTTCATTTGGAATTAATCTTAAAAGGGTCAAAATCCAGTTCCTTCAACAGTCCAACAGTTGAGAATGTTCAGCTTCTGAAATCCCTTCGACAGGTCTAGATCTCCTGGAGTGGAGTGGTTTTAATGTCCATGGTGAATTCAGAGACAGAGACATCCACCGCTATGTAATTATGCCACTAAATAATTCATTACTGATAGTGTTTTATCCTCTTTAGAAATCAGCCATTTCATATAGTGGTTGAAATAATGATTGTGTACCCGGTCATCAAGGGAGAGTAATTCAATTATTTATTGCAGCATTTGATGGTTTATTGTTCATGATGTTACAGACTCGGTCTCAATACACAATGTATAATGAACTCAATCTCATCTCAAAGAACCTCCGGTCTTACCTCAGCTTTATAGACATAGAGGACAGAATTACTGTAATCCCATTGGCTGATTATTGTTGCACTATGAATGAGCATGACTTCCTGTGTACAGATAGACAGATGTTATTTTGTTATCTAAACATAAATAAGCATACATTCATACACTTCAACATCCTTCATATTAGTGTATGTACTGCACATGTCTTATGTTTCAGTCCAGGATCAGGTTGTATTCATGGTCTGTAATCTGTTCATGAAGACAGTTAATTTAATGCTAGATGATCACATCAATACTTGAATATGGGGATTTCATTTGAGGGCCTGATGCTTCTGTAACCTCAACTTCACTCATATAGACTGATGTGTGTTTCAATACATTCATTAACTTTGTAGATACACTTATAACATGACAAATGTATCACGTCACATCCATGATGATGACAACAACAACATAGAAACCTGCATCCCACTGATGGTTTGTATATGAAGCTAAACAGAGTCGGTCCTGGTTGGTCCCTGGATGGAAGATGAGATGCTGCTGAAAGTAGGATTAAAGTAGCAGTAAGGGGCACTCTTCTATCTGGTCTGAAGATCAAAACACAAAACAAAAAAGCACTAAAGAAGACATTGCAGCACCTAAGAGTAGGAGTGTTAACCCTGGTGTCATGTGTGATGTCATGAGAGGCTACATAGCTCTTAGCGGGAATGTTCAATTAGTGCGAGGACACAAAGCTCAAGTATGAACAAGGATTTTATTACAGTTCTAAGGAATTAACAGAAACAGCTGGTCAAATTCAAAAAGGTAACTCAGGGTCAGGTCTACCTTCAACAGAAAACTTAAATGATGCTTCTTCTTGGCGGTAATCCTGATTTCCTCAGGTAAGTAAACAATCTTTTCAATCTTACTTTACTGGGTGTCGTAACCCGAGGCTATTCCAGTTGTAAGTCCTTCTAATGTCTAGTGGTGTTTCCAGCCTTCTGTATTCCTCACTGGAAACGATACTGGAGCGTTCTGGTCCTTCCCAGAACACACAACCCGCAGCTTGCCTCCCCAAAAACCCCACCCCACTATCAGTGTCTCTTGACCCTTCAGGTCATCAGACCCTGATCAGTCTCAGGTGTGCGGGAATGTCATGTTTAGAGGGGTGGAGTTCCCGACTCCACCAGCAGATAGAGCCTGTTTTCACCACATCATCCCCAGCTACCAACTTCCTCTTGTTACAGAAAATATATATTGCCTGTTTTGAACTCCCTCTTCCATGTATGTAAGACACTCTGAATAGGAGTTATAGCTAAATAACAATATATTGTAAATATTAAAAGACAATAAGGATAATAATGATTATGATGGAGAATATGATGTCTATGATGATTTCGAATCTTGATTAAAGTTGATCTTTACTGACCAGTGTTCCATGTAATTGTTTCTGCCCCCCAGACACGTGCACAGATAGGCCCCAAGGGGTGCTTGAGCCCCTGGTCCTTCTTGTACATCGGTGCCCCCATTCTTCCTGCAGGTGTCATTCATTCAGACAGACATGTGTCGTCCATCTATGTGATGCACATTGAAACTGATGTGTGTGTAGAAGCTGACGGGTGAATGGCTGCTGGCATATTTGGGGAGCCCTTATTGGTCATTTAAGCCCCCTTATATAGGTCTGTGCCCTGACTACGATGATGATGGAGAACATGTGATCTAATTATATTTTCTAATCTTATTTAAAGTTGACTTCCTCTACTGACCAGTGTCCATGTCACTGTCTCTTCCCCCTCAACACCTGCAGTAGGTCCCAGCTGTAACTGTTCAGTCACTGTGCAGTCTGACTGAGGGAGGTTTTTGTACGGCTCTGTATCACTGTGTGAACACATATACACTGTTGGGATAGTGTCCACTCTGACAGTAGTAATCTCCTGCATCTTCAGTCTGGACTCCACTGATGGTCAGAGTGAAGTCACTCCCAGATCCACTGCCACTGAATCTAGATGGAGTACCAGACTGAAGTGTGTTAGCCAAGTAAATTAGGAGTTTAGGAGCTCCTCCAGGTTTCTGTTGGTACCAGTGTAGATGATTGTTGTTATGCACATTACTGCTGACTTTACAGTTCATAGTAACTGAATTTCCTGTTAAAACAGATTGAACTGCAGGTGACTGAGTCAGTATGTACTGTCCTCTGGATTCTGTAAAATAAAATAAGGACACCCATATTAATGGAATTAAACACAGTAACACATTGTACATAATATACATAATAGCATTGCCATAAATTATTCCTTTCTGTAGATACAAAGATTTTTCAACGTTACATTTAACAAATCTTACCTTTGAAAAAGAGGACAAGTGTCCAGATGAAGATGGTTATAAAAGTCATGGTTGTTGTGGATTCAGTTGTCATGAAGGACAGCTCTCAGTCATGAAGTGTTAAACTCACAGGGTTATAAACACTCCCAGATCACTGAATCATGTGCTGTCTATACAGAGCATCATCACTATGCAAATACGATTCTGGTCTTTTCTCCATTCACCATTATTCAGTAAATATACACCAAGCAGATCCATCAGTTTAGTCTTACATGGAAATGATGTCATAGGACATGGATATCTGTAAAGTAATCTATTTTTAACATTTGATAGATAACATTAAACAAGGCAATTTCAGCTCACATTCCAATACAGTAGTTGACATAAACAAAGCATTAATCTAAGCATGACACAAGGCATGGCCTGATGACCTTGAACCAAATAGAAGGTAGAGAGAAAGAAAGACCCAGAATAACAGAAGGGGTACTTTAACCAACACCATTCACAGGAAGAGAGAGTGAGGTAGACTTGCTTTTATAAACCTCTGAGAGGAGTTTGTAATCAAACCTGATTTGGTCACATATTCCATATACAGGATGTGATCCCAGATTCTACTTCATAGAGGTGACAGAACAGGAGATGGTAAGAGATCCTGAGCAAAACACAAAATGACCCTTACATACAGTGTCTATCAGAGTCAGGGGATATTCTTCACTTTCTACATAGGTACCCTTTGTTTATTAACATTAAGCTCTGGTAAATAATATCCATGTCTATGTTTATTAACATTAAGCCCTGGTAAATAATATCCACTGCTATGTTTATTAACATTAAGCCCAGGTAAATACTATACACTGCTATGTTTATTAACATTAAGCACAGGTAAATACTATACACTGCAATAGTGAGTAATATCTTTCCAATTCCAGTCAAACCCTCTAGTCTTGTAACGTTAATTTATCTGATCTAATTTCTCCATTAAAATTGTCAATTATAGCAATGAACTTATATGTATTCACTTTCTGTTTTAGCACTTTGTGTCTTGTTGTAAGATACCATTGGAATGTTAATGTGTTGTAGAAGTTTATCTAGGGTCTGAAATACAGGACAACAAGGTCATGCCATAATTACCCTGCCCTATGGTGCCAGGAAGGACACACGGGAATGTGTCCCTGGTGGATTGGGGGACTATTTTTCAGGACCAGTCATTTGGTCTTTCCCTAGGTTAGCTATCCAACCCCCACAACTTTAGATATAAACCAAAGTAAGTTGTTGTAAATGTTCTTTCATGCTTTTTGCTCAGCTTCTCTGTATGCATCTCAACTCTGGCAAAATCAAAAATTGCTGGAGAACTGTTATCTTTCATATTTCTAATGCAACTGTATACTCAACCTATATATTTTATCTGTTACAAGAATTTTTGGACTCTTCAGAAGTATCTATAAAACAGCCTAAAATCCAGTTCCACCAATACAAAGTGGTCAAACCCAGTCACTTTCAGGGATGGGATACGCCTGTCCTCAGGTAGGAGTGGTGTCACTTATTCCCAATCCTAAGCAAAAGGATGAAAACCAGAAGTGTTTGAGATGAATAGCCCTGTTCTTTTACTACAGCCACAGCAAATTTGAGAGGTTGTTCCACATCAGGCACTCAGGGATTAATTGTTTTTTCAAAGACAGGCAGACAGATCTTTCCACCATTGTCACACCCTGATTTGTTTCACTTGTCTCATTATTGTCTCCACCCCCCACCAGGTGGCGTCTATGTTCCCGTTACCCTTGTCTGTTTATGTCTGTGTTTTCTGTTCGCCTGCTGCCAGATCGTTTTGTCTTTTCATGCGTTTCCAGCATTTGTTTTTCCATGTTACCTGTTACCCGTTTTCTGCTCTGCCTTCCCAGTACCGATCCCCTTCTGTCCCTGACTATAAGCCTGCCTGCCCTCCAGTACTTCTGCCTTTTGGATCACCCATTACGACCTTTGCCTGACCCCAACCTCAAACCAGCTTATTCCTCTGTACCCCAATAATCTGACCCATTGTCTGAACTCTGCCTGCCTGCTGACTACCAGACTGCCTATCCCACAATAAACACTCCTCTCTGCCTCTATGTGGAAACACAAACATTTCTGTCACAAAGACCAGAGTTACATACCAGGAAATAGAAAAGCAGACATTTCTAAAATGTACAGTAGTTCATGAAATTCCATAACAGTCCGCTTTTGAAAAATCCCTTGCAATTCTACTGAACAACTATGGGCGTTTTGACAGAAACCAGTGATTTGGCAGACCAATAAGAACTCAGAATCTCAGTTTAGTTTCAATGGCATTTCCTTTTACCACTATGCCATTACTGTCATATTTCATTGTTTTAGGCTGAAACTAATGAATAAAATTCATAATACAAAAAAATATATATGTGTTCCCCTCAAACATTTGGATATACCGCCTTTGATATCAAATCATTTCATTATTTTGACAGAGACACTCTTTTGATCTAATGACACCAAACGGCCACCAGCTGGCAGCATAGGACCGGTAGCGCAGTTTGTATTTACTTGTCGTTTTAAAATCAGCAAGATACCCACGTCATTTCCTGGACAAATTCCCCTTCCTCAGCCCGTTGGTGATGGTCAAAAATAAGTTCTGAAATGTTTTGGGTAGAAAATAAATAGCTATTTTGCATAAATGGAACAAAAACTACATTGGTAATCGCTATTATTGACATAACCCTAACCCATTATTCCTACATCATAGAGGTCATGTTTCCAGGCGTTATGGCATACTAGAAGCGTTGTTTCTGATTGGGCAACGAGGACTTACAAACAAAGGAAGAGTTGAATTCTCCATTTAAGGACGCATGTAATGGTGGTCAGTTTTGGTGCAACTCTACTTTGTCCTCATGCAAGCTGTGATCACCATAAGAACACAGTGTACCAATCTCTTTGTTAGAATGCCTAGATATTACCTAAAGTCAGTCATATGATTCTAGTAATTACTTTTCTGGATATTTATGGAAATGTACACTATGCGTTAGTCAGAGGTGGCTACTTGGTGAAACTCTAGTATTTCCTCATGCAGGCTGTGATCGCCATAGGAACAAAAACTATGAATGGATCGCTTTGTTAGAATGTCTAGATCTTTGTCTACAATTGTAGTTATTACAGTTCTGGATATTTATAGAAATGTAGCCTACACTATGCGCTCTGGTTGGTGACCAGTTTTGGTGGTCTACTTTTGGCTGTGAGTCTCATAGGAACACAAACTACATACGGATCGCTTTGTTGGAATGTCTGGATATTAGATAAGAACGATTCTAGTTATTACAGTTTAGTTCAGGATATTTATAGACATGTACACTATGGCTCAGTCAGCGTTGGCAGGTTTTGGTACAACTCTACTTTTGCATCAAGCAGGCTGTGATCCCCATAGGAACAAGAACTATGTACCAATCGCTTTGTTAGAGTGTCTGGATATTAGCTAAAATCAACCATGTGAGTCTAGTGATTACTGGTCTGGATATTTATAGACATGTACACTATGACTCAGTCAGCAGTTGCCAGTTTTGATGCAACTCTACTTTTTCCTCACACAGGCTGTGATCCCCACAAGAACAGGAAGAGGAGCTGCGGTGCCATTACGTTACAGTGGAGGTAGGGGCTTATCATGGACTCCTCTTTGATTCTGAATTCTTAATTCAACTATGCCTAACACGAGGAAGTGACTGGCTGATCCGGTTACAGGCAGCGGGCAGAGTCTGTGTGTGGCAGTATGTGTAAGGACACACGTCCGTGTGCACGTGTCCACAGCAGGCTTACAGGTCAGTATGGAATATCTGGCTCTCCTATCAATCATGCCCTGATCTCTTCAGCTGTATGGGAATGTGTTGAGCAGCAGGATTCCTGGAACACAGCTGCCGCATGGAGGACCCCCACCAGGCTGCGTACCAGACCTACCAACAGTACCCCAACATGAACAGTCAGCACAGCCAGGATCATGCACACCCCGGTGGTCCACATGAACCAGAGACCGTGGTTGAAACCCCCGGACCCCACCGACAATGTTTTCAAATTCTTTGTGATTTGCATGATCTGAGGGAAATACGGTTGCGCCTTCAACCCTATCCACCATTAGGAACATATATTGTTTTTTATTCATACTACCAACATATTTCGAAAATTCATATGAACACAACAAATGAATTGCATTCTCAGTAAAATGAAAATGATGGCCCAATCCAAATTAACAATAACATTTAGATTTATTTTGTAGCATAGTGTATGACTTTCATATATCCCAAAAAAATGACTGCCATTTGAAAGGTAGCACAAGGTCTTACAACCTGAAACCTCACTGTTACACAAACCTTCTGGAAAACGGTTCAATTCATTACAAACTGCTTTCCTCTGCTCCAACGCATCCTTTGACACTTGCCCCATTACAGATGGGAAATGTTATTGTCCATGTCTACCCAAACGTCACGTTGTTGTTTGGGTTCTGTGTTTCATTTTGTTTCTGTCCAATGTTATTTTATCAAGTATTCTGTTTCCTTCCTGTCCATATTGTTCCATTTGCCCCAGTGAGCATGCTTTAAAATAATGACCTCAGTTGATTACGCTGAATAATAATATTAGCTACGCGCGGTGTGTCGGCCTTGTCGTGGATCGAAGAGCTTTTCCCAGTTAACTGGTGTTTCTCACGTTCAGCTGGTGGAGAACGCAACGTACACATTTGAGCTGCTGTTCTACAAAGCCATAGAGGAGCATCCGGATGATGTTGGCTCTGCCACTGAGAAGTCCAGGCTCATGGTGCTCAAGGTTTGCTACTTCAAAAATGGTTTTCAGAACATGTTTGATTCCTTGCTCCTTAGCAGTAATTTCATTCAATTGGGTCAAAATCAATG
This sequence comes from Esox lucius, assembly GCF_011004845.1. NCBI lineage: Eukaryota > Metazoa > Chordata > Actinopteri > Esociformes > Esocidae > Esox > Esox lucius. The sequence goes on along the minus strand of NC_047589.1, from coordinate 5,995,787 downwards.
CAGTACCTCCTAGGCACGGCTCTGGACAACGCCAGCAGCCAGCGCCCCAGGCAACCCCAAAGTCGAGGAGCAGGCTGGTCTGGACGACGATCGTAGAAATCAGCTGTCAAGGATGGGTCACAGATGTCTGCTGCTTGGACCTAGCTGCGATCCTCAGGGCCATACCCCGCTCAGTCCACTAGGTACTGGACCGGACCTGTTCCTCGTGTGGAGGAATGGTGCAGGGAGTTTTGAGTATCATCCACCCAGGGGAGAAAGTGTGTCCACTCACCTGGACGGTCCATGTATTAGGACCAGAAGAACCTTCCCAGCTCTTGATTAGTACGCTCCGCCTGCCCGTTAGCCTGTGGGTGATACCCGGATATGAGACTGACCACGACCCCCAGCCTGGACATGAAGGATCCAGACACGGGATGTAAACTGGGGTCCGTCACAATGTCCTCCGGAAGCCCATACAGCCAGAAAACCTGCTGAAATAATATGTAAGTGGCCTGCAGGGCAGAGGGGAGGCCGGGTAGTGTGATGAATCTGACCATCTTAGAGAAACTGTCCACCACCACAGTGATGGTGGTTTTCCCCTCTGCAGGTGGTAGGTCTGTGATGAAGTCCACTGACAGGTGTGACCAAGGCCACTGAGGTACTGGGAGGGGGTGGAGCTTCCCCACTGGAGCCCTTCACCACCCCTTAGACTGTGCACACGGAGCACGACAAAACGTAGTGCCACACAGTCCTCCACATTCCAGGACACCAATACTTCACCCTGAGGGCCTCCTGGGTCCCATGTTTTGTGCACCAGGTCACCAACCGGCTCTGCACCAGCTGGGGGACACGACGCCAGTGTGGGATCCAGTCTCCCTACCTTCTGAATGTCTGTGTCAATATCCCAGGAGACAGGACCCACGATGCAAGAGGGGGGAGAATGGGCGTGTCTCTGGGTAGTTCATCCACACGGTCATGGAGGAGGGAGAGTGCAACTGGAAGTGATCTGGAAGTGCTCGAAGAATAGAGCCCAGTGGGCCTGGCGGGGGTTGAGGCGCCACGCAGCTCTGATGTACTCAAGGCTCCTGTGGTCTGTTAGGACAGTGGAGAGGAAATACAACCTCTCCCGGGCCCCTCTAGCCAGTTTCCACTCCTCCAGTGCTAACTTGACCACCAGTAGCTCTCGGTCACCCAGGTTGTAGTTCCTCTCCACAGCAGACAGTTTGTTGGAATAGGAGGTACAGGGGTGTAGCCGGGGGGGGGTTTCTGTGGTGCTGGGAGAGGACCGCCCCCACCCCGACCTCCGACACATCCACCTCCACAGTGAAGGGCGTAAGGGGGTCTGGATGTTTCAGGAGGGGTGCCGTTGTGACCCAGTTCTTAAGATGGAGGAACATTTAGATTCTGAAAATAGAATGAACACAGTCACATGAAAGACATTTAAAATCATGTGTTCACTAGTTATGAGTAAAAACAATAATGTTACTATATAAATGACTTTCTGTAGAAGTAACTACTTGAAAGCAGAAAGCCAGATTACAATGGTTGTAATAGTCATGGTTGTTGTGGGTTCAGTTGTCATGAAGGACAGATCTCAGTCATGAAGTGTTCAACTCACAGGGTTATAAAAACTATAAGAGCCTCTTGGTAGATACGTTATGCATATTATTGTGTCTAATCAATTTCAGTGCAGGATCCCATTATTAGAATGTCTTTGACATTTTATAACTTCAAACAGGTCATATTATTTTAAGGTCAGTAATATATTTTAAATTGTATGACTCACAATAAGATTTGTATTCTGTTGATCAAATATAACTGGTCACCCAAGACTGGCCTCTGTTATAAGTTCCTCAAATGAATCAGCTACTTCTCTAAATGTATGTTGGTATGATTCTTCTGATAGTGTTGTCAGTCCTCTGTGACTTTACCTAAACTGTTATATCAGAGACCAACATCTTTAATAAAGGAATATACAACATTGATAACAATTATCATGGCTGTTCTCTTTATGGACCATATGGAGGAATACAAACACGGAATCTAATAATGGACTGCACCTACAGGATAGAGGAATACCAGATAAACAGCAGAAGGAACAAATATAAATATCTGGATTAAAATATATATTTCCTTTATAGAAACAGTCCATATGAAGTGTCTTTTCTATCTGGGAAGGTATTAAAATATATTTGTACTAAATGTGATTCTACATGAGTGATGTTCACTGTTACAGCTGTATCATCACAGAGAGGTTTGTGTATGAGCAGTAATAGGGATTGTATCACTGTGGAGGACTTTTGGTAGCGGCACCAGACTGGATGTTGGAAGTAAGTAAACAAGACAATTAACTTCTTTATTTACCTTTTGATATTTGTTCCATGTTTTGGTCTTATTTTGTTTATTTGGCCAGGATATTGAGGATTTAAAAATGTTTCATTGATCTAGAATATTTACAATTGCTTATTATAATGAGACACATTTAAATATGAATGTTATTCGATCTACTTAATTTGATCAAAATGTACGTGCATTGTTTAAAAAGTACGGAATAAGCTTACATATTTTATTAATTGTATGAATAAATATACTGTACAGATATGGATATGTTTTAAAAGATTGTTTTTTGTTCAGTGTTAGGGAAGGCACAATATAAATAATTCATTGCAAATTTGGAAGATGATGAGGTTATTTTGTTAATAATATAGTCAATTTCATTTTTTGAAACTCACTCTAAAGACAATCAGCTTGTCTAATGAGCAGGAGGTTTTTGTATGAGCAGTAATAGGGATTGTATCACTGTGGTACACTTTTGGTGGCGGCACCAGACTTGATGTTGGAAGTAAGTAACAAGGTCTTCTTTATATTTGTTCATGATTGAAAGGTTTTAGGTTTCTCACTTTGTGTGAGAAAATATGTTCACATTTTAGAATTGGAGAACTTTTTTTTCTATTTTGCTTTGAATTTAGCATTTCTATTAAATAATAATAAATACAATGTTTGAAAACGATAAATTGTTAGTTTTTTTGGGTCTGATTAGTATTATTGAAGCCTTAAAAACATAATGTGTCGGTTATTGAAGTTTACAGTTGTTTTGTGAACGGGACTCAATAGTTAAGGAGTAAAATAAATAATTGTATACTTGCATGTTTCATAAATCTGCTTTGTATAGTAATCATTTCATGACATATGCTCTTAGCTTTCATCAATTATAATCTTGAATTCATGTGTATTGCTTTAATAAATACAGCTCTGAAAAAAATTAAGAGACCACTGCACCTTTTTCTTTCCTTTCCAAAAAAGTTTAAAAGGAAAGTTTTGAGTGAGGAACAGAAGTGTTCAATTTGCAGTGGTCTCTAAATTTTAACCCTTCTATTCCTCACTCAAAACCTTCCTTTTAGACTTTTTTGGAAAAGAAAGAAAAAGGTGCAGTGGTCTCCTAATTTTTTAATATGTATTTTAGCCGTTAGTGAAGTTGATGTGTTCTTTTTCCCCCCAGGTAACACTGCTCCCACCCTGACCATCCTGCCCCCCTCTAGTGAGGAGCTGTCCAGTACAACAACAGCCACACTGATGTGTCTGGCCAACAAGGGCTTCCCCTCAGACTGGACCTTGAGTTGGAAAGTGGACGGGAACAACAAGAATCAGAAGTCCAGTTCCGGGGTCCTGGAGAAGAATGGTCTGTACAGCTGGAGCAGCACCCTGACTCTCACTGCCCAGGAGTGGAACAAGGTGGGAGAGGTGACCTGTGAAGCCCAGAAGAGCTCCCAGACTCCAGTCACCAAGACCCTGAGGAGGGATGACTGTTCTGGTTAGGACCTGTCTGTCACATAACCCTGTGAAGAGAGGTTGCTGGTTCTTTTGCTTTTACTCTGTTTTGACATCAGATGTTTTGTCTTATTGATCATTTTCATCTAGACTAACAGTGAGCTTTGCATGGGTTAATGTGTCCATCCTCTCTGTAGATGGACATTTGATAGATATGATATGGTCTGCTTGTATTGTTATAACACACATTTGCTTTTATGCATTGATGAAAATAAAGATTTCCCTTTGTAGGAAATATAAGTTGTTATCTTTCATTAAATTCAAGTATATTTTATTTGCAAATATTGAATGAGAATTAAATAATAATAAAGCCAGATGTGGTTTATTTGAAAGGTTAAATGTCTTAGCTTATTATTCATGTTCTTACTTGGAACCTCATTGTCATCAATAAATTGTTCATACTAACACATTATATATAAAATGGTCACAATTTATGCATTGATGAATAGATGAAAATAAAGATTTCCCTTAGTAGAAGATGTATGTTATTTCATTGAATTAAAATTTACTTTATCTCCAAATACTGAATGACAAATAAATAATAATAAATCCAAGTTCATATGTCTTAGCGTATTGTTTATGTCCTTACCTGGAAGATACAAACATTTTCATAGATTAACAGCAGATGTCTGGCCACATGTTGACATGTACTCTTTGCATTCATCTATTTCTGAATGTTTTTGATATTCTTGAATAAAAGACATGACTGAATAGACTTATAGTAGAACAATAAGAACAATTAATCACTACCTTGGTCTCTCAAAAGTGTGATAATCACACCTGCATTTAGCTATATGTATTTTATAACTCATATCACAACTTAAAGATAGTGACAGTTTTCTCTACCTCCAACCTCCTGGGAACAGGGTGAACATCTGGTGACAGTGCTGCTCTATTCTGGGACATGTAGAACCACCCAACCCTGTCTATGTAAATCTTAGTTTCACTCCCACAGCCACTAGTCCAACAGTTGAGAATGTTCAGCTTCTGAAATCCCCTCAATGGGTCCAGATGTGAGGGACTGATTTTAACCTCTGTGGTGGATTTAGGGATGGAGACATACCAGATACGCCACTAAGTAATAAATTACAGATAACATGTGTCCTTCATATTAGACAGTGTATATACTGTACATGTGTCTTGTGTTCAGACCAGCATAATGTCACATCCTGGCATTGCAGGCTTGTCGTGCCAGTGAGATCCAAAGCCCTCTCTCCCTCGTTTGGATCATGGACACCTGTTCTGTTGTTAATCACCCTCACCTGTTTCCATAATCATTGTTCCTATGTAAGTTCCTCCATTCCCAGTGTGTCATGTTTCCTTTGGTTATAGTTCAAATAATTTTATTAAATGTCCCTGTTGTCTCTGCGCTTGTGTCCTGCCTCATCAACTGTGACAAGAAACCTGTTCATGACAGTTCATTAAATGCTAGATGATGACCTTCACTCATGTAGGCTGATAATGTGTGTTTCAATACTTTCATTAACTTTGTAGATGCACTTTCAGAACATGACAAATGTAAAAAGTCACAACCATGATGATGATGACAACAACATAGGACCCTGCATCCCACTGATGGTTTGTATATGAAGCTAAACAGAGTCGGTCCTTGTTGGTCCCTGGATGGAAGATGAGATGTTGCTGAAAGGAGAGTTAAAGGACCAGTAAGGGGCAGTCTTCTATCTGCTATGAAGATCAAAACACAAAAGCACTGAAGAAGATATTGGCTTGTATGGGCGCTTACTTTTTCATGGGAGAGTAAAATGGTGTCTTGGCTCTAAAGATTTTGCAGCATTTATCCTAAGAGTAGGGGTGTAAATCCTGGTGTTATGGCTATATGTCCAATCTGGCCCTCTTATGACCACATCATCCCCAGCTAGCAACTTACTGTTAAATATTTAATTGATTAAAATAACTAACAATTACAATATTTGTATATAATAATGACTACAATGATGATAATGATGATGGAGAAAATATGATCTCCCAGGCCCACTCCCACTGAATCTAGATGGGGTCCCAGAATGGAGTGTGTTTCCTGGGAGGATCATGAGTTTGGGGTTTTGTCCTGGTTTCTGTTGGTACCAGGATAGACACTGATGGCCCCACGACTGTCCATTGGTACAAGTACCATCCACATTACTACTGGTTCTACAATTCAGAGAGACAGTCTGTCCTGGGAGAACAGATTCAACTGCAGGAGTCTGAGTCACAGTGACCTCTGGATTCTGAAACATAAAATAATACACACACATTAAAAAAATTAACTACAGTAACAATATATCCCATATATACATAATAACTCTTAACATTATTCCTTTGTGTAGATTAAATTACTTTTCAACAATACATTCAAAAAAATTTACCCATGAATTAGAGAGCAAGTGTCCAGATGAAGTTGGTTGTAATAGTCATGGTTGTTGTGTGTTCAGTTCTCTGTCATGAAGTGTTAACATACCGTACAAAGGTATTTTGTTGGATAAACTGTTCTTATTGGAGGATAATGGACTGTGTAATGGTTGGCTATGATCACTGACCGCCTCATATGTGTCCAGGCATAAAAGACTGTGTTAACTTCATAATTACTGAAGAACATGAAAGAACAATGGAAGATCAACATCTTGGACGCATGCTGAATAAAGATAGTTCCCCCCTGACTACCAGTTGCATTTATTTTGTTTATGGATGAAAAATTGACAGAATCTAACACTGGGTGTGAATATGAGGATGAATGAAATTATAACAATCCATCCATCTTCTTCCGCTTATCCGGGGCTGGGTCGCGGGGGCAGCAGTCTAAGCAGAGATGCTGTGATGGCAATTTTATCGATCAGAACTCTTTAAGAAGGAATTAAAGAGACAAAATACTCTTGGCACAAATTAACAGTTTATTTATTATTTGCAAATAAGAGAGACGCGTCCAACACTTACATACATAATCATCCGAGGAGTCTCTGACTCCATACATGAACAATCCGTATTTATTACATAGAAAAAGGGGTGTGGTAAGATGCTGCCATCTGTCTTGTCCAGAGCATGTGATTGGGAGCGAGCGGGGAGCGGGAGCGGGCGGATTTTGGACAGAGCGCAGAGCGGCATTTTTAAATGACTGAGCGAGCGCCCTATTTCCAGCTCCTCTCAAACTCGAATCTAAGCATGCTCAGTCGGGCCTGACCCAGAATCCATCTGTGTCTTGCAAAGTCATCAACACACAGTACAACAGACAGTAGACATAAGTTCAAAAAGTACTTCAAAAGAGAAAATGAAAAGTCATACAGGTGTAGTATTAAAATAAAATGAACTAACAATGATAATGTGGTACAAGAAAACGAATGTGGAGACATCGTTTTTGTAAGTAAAGATTCATTTGGGAATCTGAAAAGACACACCCCTCGAAAACACGAAAGTGTGCTACGTGAACACATTGGGAAGACAGCAAAAGGTTAGCAAATTGAATACTTAACTTGTAAACAAATTCGTTTTGTCATTCAAGTAGGCCTAATGGTTCGTTTTATTTAATTTGTGTCGTCCTTGAATTTGTATTTAATAGAGCGAGAGGAGGAGCAGAAACAAAAGAAAACGGTTGAGGAATTCAAAAGTTTCTTCACTGTGCGCAAAGGCCCAACAATAACAAAGGAAAGAAAAAAGAGAGCTGGATGTAGCATTTTTTTTAAATGTTGTGGTCTGAGCTAAAAGTGAAATCTACATGTAGATTTTTTTCCTTTTTTGGTGCGAGCGGGGGGCGATTTGAGTGGAGCATGAAGCAAATGCGTTGAGCGCTGAGCGATAATGAGCGGAGTGGCCTGATGTAGCTTTGAGCGGAGGGGTGAACAGTTCCGTGAGCGATGAGCTGAGATTCTCACCTCTCCACTCCGCTCATGTGCTCTGGTCTTGTCACATAAGAGTTTACCCAAAGGGCGGGCTGTCCCCCCACCTTATCCTTCTCAACTCCTGAGGAGAAACAATGTCTGGATAATCAACAGAGACACTAAAGGGTTATACAGATTTACGAGTACCCCTCTAATCCACCCGTGCCGGTCAAGGATGTCTCCTAGTCCCTCCAGCGTGTCCTAGGTCTTCCTCGGGGTCTCCTCCCGGTGGGACGGGCCCGGAACACGTTCCCGGGAAGGCGTTCAGGAGGCATCCGGAACAGATGCCCAAGCCACCTCAGCTGACCCCTCTCGATGTGGAGCAGCAGCGGCTCTACTCTGAGCTCCTCCCGGGTGACCGAGCTTCTCACCCTATCTCTAAGGGATCGCCCAGCCACCCACATTTCGGCCGCCTGTATCCGGGATCTTGTCTTTTCGGTCATGACCCAAAGCTCATGACCATAGGTGAGAGTAGGAACGTAGATTGACTGGTAAATCGAGAGCTTCGCCTTGCGGCTCAGCTCTTTCTTCACCACGACAGACCGATACATCGACCGCATTACTGCAGAAGCTGCACCGATTCATCTGTCAATCTCCCGTTCCATCCTTCCCTCACTCGTGAACAAGACCCCTAGATACTTAAACTCCTCCACTTGAGGCAAGAACTCTCCACCAACCTGAAGTGGGCAAGCCACCCTTTTCCGACTGAGGACCATGGCCTCGGATTATGTTCTGTTCATTTAAAAAATAGACATGGGCTCCTTAATAACATGACACATTTGAATATGAATGTTATTTACTAAAATGTAAATAATGAATGTAAAAAATGAATGTTATTAACTAAAACTTTGTATTAGTTGTATGAACACACATACTGGACTGAGTTGGGGACACAACAAGTAAAATAATAACAATTTATAGTGAATTAAAGAGATTAGGAAGGCATTGGATCTCACTGACATGGCATGACAATTAAACATTTCATCACAGACTCACGAGTGTGATCATACCTGATTTTAGCCCTTTTCTTACATTTTCACACATAATATTACTAGTACCACAACTTTAAGACAATCACAGTCTTCTCAACATCCTTGGAACAAGGTGAACATTTAGTTACCATAACAACCAGCCCTGTCTATGGAAATCTCAGTTTTACTCCCACAGCTACCAGACTAGCTGTTGAACACTGTTGGATATAACCTGGACTGGTCTAGATGTGAGTGCTTCGTTTTAACATCCATGGTGGTTTTAATGAGGGAAACATACCAGATATGCCACTAAAATGGGTATTATATTTCTTGTAGATAGCGTATGTACAAAGCATGTTTCTCATGTTTCAGCCCAGCATCAGGTTTGATTCATGTTAAGTAACCTGTTTATGAAGTGAGTTAATCTAATGTTGGATAATCAGAAACGATATATGGATATGTGGATTTGATTTGCATGGCTGATGGTATTGCACAATGTGGTGGAACTTTGAACATGAGAACAAAAGTATGACATTTTGTTGTTATTAACATTGTTCTATAGACAGCTGGCAGTGGTGTTTTTCTTTGGTATTAGTTTATGTTATTGTTTTCTATTTCATTGCCATGTACTATAGCATTAATAGTTTGTAAATTCTATATGAATGAATAGAAGTAGGGAGAAAAGACTGAGCAGATTATGGATGTTTTTTCCATTTATAGGGATGACTGTATACTTAAGGGGGAGTAGCCAACTACTATGGGCCCATAAAACCAGCTTGTTGTATCTAGATACTTTGAACAACTTGAGTTTCACCCATCCTGTTTGACAGTTTTTTTCTTTTTCCCATGCACGAAAATAATTAAAGACCTCTATAGAACTTCAGACTCAAGACCATTAATTTCTAGAACAACACATTTTCACTTTCCGATCATGTGTAATTTAACAAACCATGATAGTGATGATTGTTAAAATTAAGATAATTATGAGGTAAAATATCTAGATGAAGATGGTGCTGAAGGTCATTGTTTTGGAGATTCCTGACAGGTGAGAGGTCAGATAGTTTCAGAGGATGTATCATCACCTCAGCATTCTAAGTTATGTAGCAGACAATCTTATCCACAAACTGCACCACTTATCACAACTGTCAGCATGAGTGTATCTACTTGTGGGAATGAACCCCTCCAACACTGGTGTTGCAAGTGGCATTATTTACCAACTCTAGTATGTTTCAAAACATGAAATAACTTCATGGGTGCAATTCTACACCATGTAACAAGTCACAATCATCATGTGTGATTCTAATGATGATGGAGAACATGTGATATGAACGACTCTTTCTAACGTTATTCAAAGTTGACCTCTACTGACCAGTGTTCCATGTCACTGTCTCTTCCCCCTCAACACCTGCAGTAGGTCCCAGCTGTAACCGTTCAGTCACTGTGCAGTCTGACTGAGGGAGGTTTTTGTATGGCTCTGTATCACTGTGTGAACACAGCTTTACTGTTGATTTCATGGTAACTCTGACAGTAGTAATCTCCTGCATCTTCAGTCTGGACTCCACTGATAGTCAGGGTGAAGTCACTCCCAGATCCACTACCACTGAATCTAGATGGAGTCCCAGACTGAAGTATATTAGCAGAGTAAATTAGGAGTTTAGGAGCTCCTCCAGGTTTCTGTTGGTACCAGGCTAGACACTGACGGTCATATGATGACTGACCATTCCAACAACGACCATACACATTACTACTGGTTCTACATTTCAGAGAGACTGTCTGTCCTGGGAGAACAGCTTCAACTGCAGGAGTCTGAGTCACAGTGACCTGACCTCTGGATTCTGAAATAGAGAAAATAATAATTGTACATCATTAGATATTAGTAACTTTCAGGTTACTCACATATTTTACTTTTCATTACATAAAGATTAAACCAAATGTTCTTTACCTTTGAAGCAGAGGACAAGTGTCCAGATGAAGATGACCATACAAGTCATGGTTGTTGTGTGTTCAGTAGTAATGAAGAACAGCTCTCAGTCATGAAGTTTTCAACCCACTGGGCTATAAACACTATATGAGGAACTGGGCAGATGGATTATGCAAATTATTGTTTTGAATCTATTGTGGGGTAGGCTTCAATTATTTGAATATATTTTACTTTACATGTGTTAGCTTGTATACAAACAGCACCTTCTCACGATCATAAAGCATACAGTTGTGCTCATAAGTTTGCATACCCTGGCAGAAATTGCGGCATTGATATTGATAATATGATTGATCATACAGAAAAACTGTCTTTTATTTAAGGATAGTGATCATATGAAGCCATTGATTATCACATAGCTGTGATAATCAAAATGAATGCAGCATGTTATCAGAAAATATTGGCAGACAATTTGCATTCTTCTGCACGAAAGCTGCGCATGGGACACTGTTGGACTTCTCCTGATCTTAATATCACCGAGCCACTCTGGGAAGATCTCAAAAGTGCAGTTCATGCAAGACGAACAACGACTTTGCATGACCTGGAGGCATTGCAAGAGTAAAACATGTCACCAGGCAACGACATTGACCTTGCAGCTTAGAAAGGCTAATGTGTAAAGACTATAGGGATTACAATGGTGTACATTGATGATGTATTTATGATGTATTGAACCGTAATACATTGTTTGTTTTATAAATATGATATAAAAATTTTATTCTGTCAACATAGTATGAGGATGTTCTTGGGTTTTTGAAAAGTCCAAACTGGGCTACCGATCTCATGCCATCTGGTGGCCGGTTGGTGTCATTAGATGCAGACAGAATTGATTTAATTTCTTTATAATTCATTTCATTCTGTTTTGTTTCTAGGTAGAAGAACCATATTTTTTTGGGGTGCCTATATTTTTTACCTTGTATTATTTGTTTTATTCATTAGTTTCAACCCAATTCAATGTAATATGACAGTAAAGGCTTGGAACTATCAGGGAATACCATTAAAACAAAACTTTAACCTAAAAATAAATATCATACTGAATGGCAGAAATTTTTTCCAGATTTTTTTTTTTTGTCTTTCCAACAGATGAGTTTTCTAAATGGTGAGCCAGAAGTCTGTTTTTATGTGTTATTATAGTAGCTGAGGGTGTTGTGAATACAGGGATATACTTAATGATATCTGTTACAGAAATGAATCTAGAACCCAAAATGGTCAAGTAGTGAAATACATCCGAAATCCCTTTGGGCCCTGAAGGGTTTAAGAACTAAGGGTTTGCAGACTTTTGAACAGGGGTTAGTACATGTTTTCTTTGTTGCCATGTTTGGTTTTTTTGATTGTGCCATTCTGTTAGGACCTACAGTTGAATGTGAATCCCATAAAAGACATGCGTTTTGCCTGCTAACTCATGTTTTCTTTACAAATGGTACATACAGCTCCGGAAAAGGTGCAGTGGTCTCTTAATATTTTTCGGAACTGTATATTACCAATTGTCACAGTGTAGCCGGTGACAGTCTCATGTGCCGGTATTCATGTTTTCCCGTGCCTTTATGTTTCCCAGCCTTCACGAACACATCCTGGACCTTTTATTGTCTTTGATTACTCACACCTGATTCCCCTTGTGTCATTATGTGTTTGAATAAAGGAGCCCTCTAACTGTCCTGTGGTATTGTTCGTTGTTACATGTCCCTGGTGAGTCCGTATGTGTATCGCTGTTATCTGTCAGCGCTTTTGATTCATGTCAGTGTATGTATTCGTATTCGGTGTTCCTTTCATTAAACGAGCTATCGAATGCAAGCAAGCCTGTGCCTGGTTCCTCTACACTTCCACCATTGTGATGTAGGAGAAAATGTCATCTATTAAAAGGTAATTCTATTATCAGACACCCCCCCCCTTTTTTTTAACATTGTGTACTATTTTAACAATTGTCTTACCAGTTATAAAACTGTAGTTACTCCACCTGACCAATAGGTGCTGCTGCGGAGATGCTTTAGGGAGGCAACGGTCCTGAGTTTGCGCAGAAATAAATATGTGCTCAGAACGAATGCACTAAAATGTGTGCTGCTTCTCTTCTGCTTCCACAGACTAAATTGCCTGTGTGGCACTTGCTACTGGCCCAGGTAACCCCTAGGCCTGGGGCCGGTAACAATTGGGGGCCCGTCCGGGATTAAACTCCAGTTCCAGTCATCTGAAGGTGTCAACCGCAGCAGTGTTATCTTGTATCCTGAACTTCAGGGAAGTCTGCCCTGGTGCGTCATCCAGAGAGTCAACGTTACAAGAACCCAGTTGAGATGGCTACCTTAGACGATCTGCGGTTGCTAATCTGGGACATACAGAAAAAATCGTTGGCACTGAATGTCAGTCAGCTCCAGCGTCTTGCAAGGTGTAGTGCATTGGTCTGTGGCTTCTGGAACCAATTCATACGCCCTCAGTACCGTTGCCTTTACTAACTCATACTGTAAACTGTCTTCCAGGGAGAGTGCGGCTACCACTTCCTGGGCCTTCCCAGTTAATTTACATTGGAGGAGGAGAGGCCAAACATCCTGTGGCCAATGTAGTGCAGCGGCCACACGCTCAAAGGCGGAGAAGTAGCTATCCACTTCGGCCTCCCGAAAGGGTGGCACCAAAGCAATATTCTTGCTTACATCAAACTGGGCCTGCTGACGGGAAGGTGACATACTGAAACCTGCCTCTAACTCCAGCTGTCGAATCCTTATTCTCACCTCTTTGTCAGCTTCAGCCTCTATCTCCTTCTTTCATATCTCTAATTCAAATTCCATTCGTCTGGCCTGTTCCCTGTCTTTCAGCTCCCTTTCCAACCGGGCTACCCTCACCTTGAGCCGGCGGTTGCTGAACCAGATCCGGAACCATTCGACTGAGGAGACAACGGGTCAAACTTAGGCAGTGTCAGGGGGGCGCCAATAACTCCCTCCCGTGCACCGTCCTCCGACCGTGCAGGGGAGACAGAAACAGCAGCTCCCTTCTTACCAGCCTCCTCTCCAGAGTCCAAGCCCTCGCTTTCCTCGTCCTTTAAGGTCAGCACGCCTTTTTCCACTAAACCCTGTCTGACTAGTGCCAATAGCTCAGCCTTTAGGGCCTGTTTTGGCACGGAAATATCGTAGTGGCCAGCTATTGCGAAAAGGTCAGCTTTCCGCAGCCCTACCAGTTGGCCAACAGAAGGCGCCTCACAAAATGTAGAAATGACCGAGGCAGCCATGTTACGCACGCTTGCCTACAGACCTAGACCTGGCGAACGACGATACTGAACACCAATCTCACCACCACTGCCGCCACACCACAATCCCACCAAAACCCACAGTGGCGCTCAGTGTAGCAGGGTCGTATGGATCGTTTGGATCCCGGACGAGCCCCCACGTATGAAGATGGATCAGAGACTGAGACGCCGGAGTATTCCAAACTTAGTGAAGCAGAACTTTATGACCTTGTCATCAACTTTGTCAAGAGTGACAAGCTTAAGAAGTTGGAAGATGAAGGCATGTCCTGCCTGCTTCTCCTCCAAGATGCAATCGACGACCCGTTTCTCACTCTGGATGTCACCTCTGCTGTCGGTGGTAAGTATTTGTCGGACACGCGAGAGAGAGCAAACGAAATGCCAGGATAAAGATCAAGCTTTGGCCCAGTGTGAAGACATGGGCCAAAAGCTTGTTTGCGATTACGCCATTCTGACGCTTCTACTGTCTCAGGAACATCGCCGGTGGTCCGCCGACTCATTGCTATCTGGGTCTATGTTTCGCACGACGTCAACAAAGACATGCTTTTGTGTTTGGTAGTATGTATCTTCCTCAAACGACGACCAATGGATTTGAAACTCGCTAGGTTGAGAGCACACAAGCCACACTTTACGGTAATTGTTGAACGATCACCGTCAGACACACCACACCCACAAATCTTCAACCAGACTTGACTATTGCACAAGACGCATAGCTGTCGCTGTTCATGAAACTATATTCAGCATTTAAAGTATAGACTTTTGGAAGAAATCATGGACTGTGAGTCAAGCAACTTGGTGAGTACAATAAGATAGATTACCCAAGACATACAATATATTAGATTATGTTAGGCTATGTCATATAGTTTCTGAGCGTCTTACTTCCAATTGAGTCATTTCATTATGATAGATTTCAGTTCATAATGTCCTAATATGTAACCAATTTTCTATGTGATTTGGCTGTGACATGTTGTGGCTGTTTCTTATGGCCTATTCATCCCCATATTTCTCCCTAAATCCCCAACAGTGATTCAGGAGGTCCCCCTGGCTCTTGACCCCCATTGTGATGCCATCATTTGACTGGCCATTTCAGAGATTTCCCAGAAGTCGATAAGTCTCCCCCTTCTTTCTCCTATTCCCTTCTACTCTTTTCCTTTCTACTCCTGCCAACTGTTTGCTTACTATTTATGTGTGTAAGGAGGCATAGATACCAGATATGATCTAACAGCATATGTGGTGATCTAACATATGATGCCAAAACCACATATGATGTTAGATCACCACATGTGATGCAAACACCACATGTTAGATCATTGGATCCGCCTTCTTGTCGTACCTCCTGTTAGTACCTTTATGAAGGGAAGCAAATTTTCCATCATGTGTAACATTCCTGGGAGTGTGCAATCCTTATTTTAATCACCTTTGCACTGTTGTATGTTCTGGGTAGGTATGAACTTGAAAATTCATAATGTTTAGAATTTTCAAATGTATCTTTCATTTTGCAAGATTTTGAAATGTGGCTACCTATAACTGCATGGAGGAGGATACACAAGGAGCCCTGTTATCCCCAGAAAATGAACAAGCCTGCGCATCACTAGCCTCGGGAAATCCAGTCAATGACCAAACCCCCACCTCCCTTGGCCGACCAGTTTTGAGCTCTACAACTTCTGCTCCTAACTTCCTGCCCCCACCAGCATATACTGACTTATCAACACCTATAGCAGCAGCCACCAGGAAGCCTTGCGTGAGGATTTCATGCTCCTAACCATTAGCGTTGTGCTCGAACACGCCAACCCACCTCAACAGTAATTTCAACAGCCCCTTCCCCAGCAACATTACATTGTTCCTCGGCCAATGGTGAACTACCAACAGCAACCAATAGAGTATTTCCGAAATCCAAAACCTCCTCCGGGATATTTGATACAAAATCAGCAGTATCCTGTTCAGCAATACAGAGGTAGGGGTAATTGGGTCCAAAGGGGAAGAGGGAGGTCCTACCCCATGTACCTAACAGGCCCCGGCCCAACCTGACCTGGTCAGAGAGTGCCCTGAAAGGAAGTTATGTTGAAACAATGGATAATGTTTCTTTTGGGTATTGGAGGAGAAACGTATTATACTATTATTACCTGAATGTGAAACAAAGTTATAATTGCAGTCTGGGGTTGCTTTCCAATTCCAATTGGAGAACTCATTGTACATGAAATTCCTCCCCTGGACAATTGAGACCATATAAATTATGAAACGCTTCATGATGACATTTGCAGAACGGTTATTCTACAAGTGTTGCGTTCATAATGACAATAGTTTTTTTCCCCAATTTAGGCTAAATATCCTCTACTGGTCTCTATAAGAAAAAATCTTACAGTTCTCTGAATGAACAAGCATGGTAATGGTGGGCTGCATCCCAACCCACACAGAAAATGAAAATATTTTTGCAATGCAGAATGCATATGGAATGTGATAAATATATGGCGATTGCATTTAACTTTATTCAAAATGCGTCATTCAGGAAGGAATAACAACCTTTTATGTATTTCACCTTTTATTCTGAGATGTATTTAAAAATGTATACATACATTTAACTTAATTTAAATTACATTTCAGGTTATTCCCAGAGGCATCAGGTTTTAGTGGACTGGTCCTGGCAAGGTCTGTGGTGTTCCTTAGGTGTAACCCAGGGATGTTTTTTTGTTGCTGAAATCTTATATTACAGCCAACAATAGGACAATTTTCTAATCATCTAAACCAATATAGCCCACTTGTCCTCACACAGGGAATATACAAACAACACTTTAAAAATGTTAATCTTTAGTTCTAGAAGTATTAATTATATTTTCTTAAATACAATATTTGGCCCATTTTTGTTATTTTAAGTGTTTCCCAAATATGTTTAAAACAATAATAAAATATTTAAGGTGTATTTGTTTTGAGGTGGTGGCAGTATACTAGATCCCTCTCACCATTGGTTTGTTGATCTGCTTTATTTTAATGCTTCTACTGTCACATTACGGTGAGGATCAGCGCCACCGTCCCGTACACCTCCAGTTCCCGGCACTACACAAACACATCCCGGACATGTTTTGTGTCACATGCCTTCAATCATTCACACCAGGTCCCAATCATTCCATTAGTATGTGTATTAATCTACGATAAAATTCTGGTTCATGAATATAGGTTTAAACTAATTAGAAAGTATACAGATTAAATTGATTCTCCCTTTGTTAAACATTTTTAAAATCCTCTCCTATGTTCTACTAATCACCAAAGTTTTTTAAAGTTATTTCCATAAACAGCCCATACAATTCTGTTAATAAATCTCAAATGAAACACCATCTGTAGTATCCACACAGACCTCCTGATATACACCCTCACCTGCACTGACATACCACGTATAAAACAGACTAATAACATCCAAGACTAAGTTTTAATTGGAAGACCCTATGTTTGACAAGTTTGTCCCAACCCCTTTTCACCAGGGCACATGAAGCCAACGTGCCAGACTGGTAATAAGTATAGGAGGGGTTTGCTGGTTTCCTGGCCCACCAAGAGAGACAAAGTACTGTTAGAATGAGCGGATGGCCTTATTAGAAGGAACACATAGTCTTAAGAAGCAGTACGTGGTTATCTCTGTGGTGAGGTCATAATCAATCCAACATTGGAGGCACTACTGAGAAGGTGAAGTTCCCTATTTAACCGTATTGGTGTCGCCACAATCGATCCATGCATTTGGTTAAACTCTCTAAAAGCAGGGACAGCCGTCCTTGTAGGTTGATGTATACATTGCACCTTTCGATGTCTTTAAGATCCGAGGTTCCATTGTTCACCTCATATAGCCTTTCCTAGCAACATTAAACTGCAATGCATTTTGTATTGTGTATAGTGTTTAAAGTATAACGTGTGACATATGGAGCCATGGGACAATACAGGGATGGTATGTGGCCAGCAGATGGAGACAAAGCCCTGACCTGTTGAGCACCTTTCTCCCGACAGGTCAACACACCTGGGTTTGATCAACCTCCTGGCACCTGCAGATCGTTGTTTAATCTGCCAGGCTCAAGATAAGAATCCTGGGTCCTCCCTAAAGGGAGGAGATTCAGTTTGACCAGTTTGTGACCAGTTTGTTTAGACACTTTGTAAGGAACTGTTTTGTTACGTACCTGCACCAATATTATCCCAAGGACAATTTTTATTACTCAAATAAAACTTCATTATGAGCATTTCACCTGGATATTTGGCATGTTTTTTTAAAGACTGCACCCAACAAACACCCACACACCATGGTGATTGGCTCCACATGCTATAGTGGTACAGTGCTGTAGTGGGTGTTTGAAACTGTGTAGCATAATAATATAACAGATAATGGATGATGACTGATGATGATGGAGAAAGCAATTTAGGAATGTTTTCTAACCTTATTCACAGTTGACCTCTACTGACCAGTGTTCCATGTCACTGTCTCTTCCCCCTCAACACCTGCAGTAGGTCCCAGCTGTAACAGTTCAGTCACTGTGCAGTCTGACTGAGGGAGGTTTTTGTACGGCTCTGTATCACTGTGTGAACACATTACCACTGTGTGCACTCTGACAGTAGTAATCTCCTGCATCTTCTGTCTGGACTCCACTGATGGTCAGAGTGAAATCACTATAATCTCCACTGCCACTGAATCTATGTGGAGTCCCAGACTGAAGAGTCTCAGCATAGTAAATTAGGAGTTTAGGGGCTCCTCCAGGTTTCTGTTGGTACCAGGCTAGAAGAGGTAAGAACCCTGAACCAGCCACATCACTGCTGGTTTTACATTTCAGAGAGACTGTCTGTCCTGGGAGAACAGCTTCAACTGCAGGAGTCTGAGTCACAGTGACCTGACCTCTGGATTCTGAAAAAAAAAATAATTACACTCATAATTGAAAATAAAATACAGAAATAAATAGTCCTAAACTTTATTCCGTAGAATTATTTTTCAACAATACATTTAAGAAATCTTACCCTTGAAACAAAAAGCAAGTGTCCAAATAAAGATGGCTACAAAAGTCATGGTTGTTGTGGTTTCAGTTGTCATGAAGGACAGCTCTCAGTCATGAAGTTTTAAACTCACAGTGTTATAAACACTCCCAGATCACTGAATCATGTGCTCTCTATACTGAGCATCATCACTATGCAAATAAGACTCTGATATCCTCTCTATCAACCATTATTCACTAAACATCATGAAAACTGAGAGCCCATTACAATCTGGTGATCATTCGCCCCAAATGTTCACCCAACAATCAACAACATAAAATTATCTGCTGAAAAGGGAATAAATATATTGTGTGTTTTTGGTTTAAAAGCTATAACATATGATTTGTATCAATGCTGTTAGCTAAGATAATTTTGTAAAGTGTAACAAATAAAATATAAGTGTGTAACAAAAATACAGCATACTATTTATTTATATTCATGTTAATACAGTATGGTAGTGTGGAAGATGGAAAATGTTTGCGATTTATACAAATAAGAGTAAGAGTCTGGTATAACAGTTGATTATTTCAAGTTTAATTATGTGGCACCATGGGAACAACAGTCACAATACTGACAGAGAATGAGTACAGAGACTTGCAAAGTAGCGTCATGACAGATTGTTCTGATTATGCATTTCAAGTTTCAAGCTTGTATCTTCTTCCAACAGTACAGATGACGGAATTAGCATTAGCAGAATGTACATTCAAGGCATATTAGCCACTATGAGGTAGTCTAAAAATGCAAGGTTGCACAAATAGCTCCAGGAGACAGAAAATCATAGAATGTTAGTTGCCCAGACAACCCGGTCAAAGGCTGAGATATAACAACATGGACAGTTACTATATGGGGACTTAAGTTGACTATGCTCTTCCCAATAAGGAATAGAGCTCTGTTCACCTGTAGGATGTAAGCAATATTAATGTTCAAGAGCTTCCTCCTAGAGAACAGTTTCTAATGGCGGTTTTATGGCACAGGCCTGTTTCTCTTACTGCTTAAACAAGCCAAGGCCCTGCCCAGCCTACATTCCATTCATCACTGCCCCTGAACTGTGAGGTCCTCGCGTTGTTCTGGCTCCAGCCCCTCCCTGTCGCGCTCCTCACCTGCCACCGTTACGCTCTCACATCCCGATACACATGAACGCACCCAGCAATCCAGATCCCAATCACCGGAATACTAAACACCTGCGCCTTGTTTGCCTCTCTATTTAGCCGGTGTGACAGAACGTAAAGTCAGATGTATATTCTAAGGTGTTGTCCTTCATAGCTCAAATGCAGGTTACCATGACAAAGCTCTAGGTGTCTCCATTCTAGCTGCTTTATCAGCCAGGTCAGGAGAATCTATGTTTTCTCCCTTGTAAATGCCAAGATGACCAGTTTTATCTAAAGGCTCTATAGCTGAAGGCCGGGTCGGATGTGATGGTTACTAGCACCAGAAAATTCACTTTTCCCTCAGTGACTTCAATTCACTGTACCTTATCTTTAAACACTGAAGCCCTCCTGTAGCATTTGTCGTCGATCCCAGGTTCCTCTCTCAGCTACCTGGACAGCAGATGAAAAGTATCTGGTATGGACCCAATCAGCGGGGCATGATGTCGTGCAGTTGGTCTTCTGCGCCCCAGTAAACGTTGCCTTCTCCATCTCATGGCAGAATCATCAGGACTAGAATTAGTCCAGCTGTCAGGAACCAGGCATTACTGTAGACGTGTGGCACCCCAGGGTAGAGTCCGCTTGTAGCTGTAGGACAGTCTGTGTGTGTGTGTGTGTGTGTGTGAGATCCATCTCATCTCAGCCCACCTCACAGTTGTCCTTTAAGCCAAACTCAGTCTCTCTGGGCTCCAACCAGTCCTTTATTGCTGAATCGCTTTCAAGTGTCCTGTATCTGTCAGTGAATTCTCCTTGAGAAGATTAGTTACAACTGTGCAGTACACAATCAGAAATATGTCCATTACATTAGCTTGTTGCATCTTGCTAATGCATTAGAACCCAGTCCTACCAACACTCAAACCTATATTCCCAATGTCTTTCTGCTTCCGTTGTCTAAATAGATTAGAACAGCTGTAAACAGTAACAGTATAGTTAAAACCTTAACATTTCTGGTGCTTCTGTTCTGCTAGTGTAGCAAAATAACAATCCCACTCTTTTCTATAGTTGTTTAACAACCAACAAATAACAAAACTACAAAAAGAACAGAAGAACAAAAGTTTCCATTACCTATTACTGTTCCAATTACTCATCATCAGTTAAGATAGTTTGCTTACATTGAAGTATCACTCTCAAAGAGTAGTTCATGAACAATTCTCAGTTCACCTAAACAGATCTCAGTTGGTATACATTGTTTCACATAAATGATCAAATACCTTATTGCAAATCAAAACATTTCACACCATCTCAAAGGTCAGCTAACATAACTGTTATTTAGCCTAATTTCTCTACAAGATGAAACTCAGTGTGAATTTCTCAATTTCTCTTTCTTATTATCCTAGCACATCAAAGACACTCTTTAATTCTATCATAAATCATGACCCCCCCCTTTATGCCCTATCTCCCCAGAGCTCACCCTGGAGTGGGGGATGGTTTACTAACCTAAGGATAACAGACCCTAGTCTGAAAGAATGGTCCCCTTATCAATTAGGGACACATTCCAATCTCATAGGACAGAGTGGTGTTATCTTGACAAAAACAAATCAAGCCAGACAATAGCAAGGAAACCTTTTTGTCTCAACATACAAAGAAACATCTGTTAACCATTAACATTCCAATGATTGCCTACTATGACAGAAATTAAGTACATAGGTATAATTGTCTTTAAAAATAATGAAGAGTCATTGAGTATGTAAATAAACACGGAATTGACACTTTCGGGTTCCTTCAAGTCAGAACCAGAATAATGAACACCAAGTATTCAATGTAGCCGAATTAGAATACCCAATTTTGATAATGTGACCAGTAAGTCTGTTTCTCTTGCAAAGAGTTCAAAAAGTCAAAAACCCATTTCAAACAGCCCCCTCACACCACAGACTGGTGATTGTGTCAGTGAGTTGAGCACTCCAGGGGGTCTGTACCTCTCTTTACAATTTAGACTATGTAAAACTTCTCAACTTGGTTGTCTAGAATAAAACTTAATGCAGAATTACTTTCTCAGTATTAAGTAAAACATAGCCAAACTTAAAACATAAAATAAACATGTAAGGAATAACATAAAATGTGCTCCCTGCACCTTTTTACCCACTTATTATGTAATGCATTAGATTAAAATGATTACTTCTAATCAAATATCAAACAAACTGAACATTAACAATCCCATAGTCACTGATTCATCCCATCAAATTAGTTATTTCTTAGCTAAACCATTTCAAAATGGTAAGATGTATTCTACTCAATCATAACCATGTTAGATTTTGTATAAAACCCAAAAACCCAATTAGACCCAAACACTGGAAGGCGTTCCGGAGGCATCCGAAACAGATGCCCAAGCCACCTCAGCTGACCCCTCTCGATGTGGAGGAGCAGCGGCTCTACTCTGAGCTCCTCCCGGGTGACCGAGCTTCTCACCCTATCTCTAAGGGATCGCCCGGCCACCCTGCGGAGAAAGCTCATTTCGGCCGCCTGTATCCGGGATCTTGTCCTTTTGGTCATGACCCAAAGCTCATGACCATAGGTGAGAGTAGGAACGTAGATTGACTGGTAAATCGAGAACTTCGCCTTGCGGCTCAGCTCTTTCTTCACCACGACAGACCGATACATTGACTGCATTACTGCAGACGCTGCACCGATCCGTCTGTCAATCTCCCGTTCCATCCTTCCCTCACTCGTGAACAAGACCCCTAAATACTTAAACTCCTCCACTTGAGGCAGGCACTCTCCACCAACCTGAAGTGGGCAAGCCACCCTTTTCCGACTGAGGACCATGGCCTCGGATTTGGAGGTACTGATTTTCATCCCCACAGCTTCACACTCGGCTGCAAACCGTCCCAGCACATGCTGAAGGTCCTGGTTAGAAGGGGCCATCACGACAACATCATCTGCAAAGAGCAGAGACGAAATTGTGATATTGACAAAATGCCTGGGACTCGGGCCACAATCTCATACAGAACAAGCACAAACTTCAGTAGCACAACTACTAATTCAAACCACAAGCTGACCAACAACTTTGGCATTTTACAGGAGCAATCCCTACTCCCTACAGTCTCTTAAATTGGTGGACATAGAGCTTAGACAAAATCTGCGAGGTCCTCTGAGCACAGCATTTGGTTACACCCCACTACATAGATGCGCAACAGATATAGCCCCGAAGCCATCAGGGCCCTACCTACATGGTTGGAAATCAACCCGAGTCCTGCTCACCGCTAGCCCATAGGACCGAATCTCCCCTACCTATAATACAGGTTGCACGAGGAGACACAGGGGCACAATTCCTCTACTGTCGAAAAACAAACGAGACATCTTTCTCGCATTTCGCACAGAATGTTGCACAGAAACCAATTCCACCAACAGAGAGCTGCTTAAAACGTATCATCCCACAATAGGGTAAGAGCATGGGAGTGATACCTGTGCTATCAGGACACGGAACATCAACAGCCTTTTATTCACTACAGTTACTATAACTGAAATACCCTAAAAATAACTCAAGTTACCACACTTTCTCAAATCCATCAATCGTGACTTACCGAAACCAACCACCTAGTTTACTAAATCCTACAAAAAGGTGTAAATCCTGTTTAATCTAAATTCATCAGAGGAGAAAACAGGGTTATGTTAAGGAATGATCTCACCGGTAGATGCTCTCTAAGCCGTCTCCTCTGACTGTCCGCACCCCTCCCTCAGGCGGTTCAGCGTTCCTGCGTGTTCCCGTTGGATCGCTCGCGGCGAGGCCAAAGAGGCAGCCGGAACTGTCTTTTTTCTTGCGGGAACAATACATCTAAACAGCCGCTGTCTTGCTTCTCACTGGTATCTTCCCAAATCCAATATCCAGTCTAATTACTAGCGGTAGCTTCATAAATTTTAACGTAGCGGTTTGCATAGTCTCTTCCTCAACCCCTGGTCTGTAGTCTTCTTTGGTCTCAGTCGTTGCAAACACTGGAGATTACGGATCTGGTGTGTACTTCACCACGTTCACAACGAAAAGGTCTATAGAGCGAAACCAATCGGGGGCTATCTCGGCCACCAGCGGGGTTGGTTACGTCGATTGTAGGGAAATTTTCTCCAACGATGCAGTGTCGCCGGGCGGGACGGGACCACGCAAACCTCCAAGGAGTCCCAGCAATCGGCCTGTCGGAACACTCCGGGAGGGTGGGGGCGGTCAGAGGGACGATCCATCCCACCTGAGCAAGAGGAACTACACAGAGATTAATAAACCCCACACAAACTTTCCCATTAACTTTGTCGCCAAATATGTACCACAACGCTTACCCAACATCAAATGCAGCAAAAACATGCACGGCGAAACAAACCCATTTTTATTATTACATCTCATTACACGTGAGCGTGCCCCTCAAGCCAGAACCACTGAAACTTAATGTGCCCTAACACATATACCCGCACCCTAACGCATAGAAGTGCCCTAACACTTTCATCTCCATTAACGTGCCTTGACATCGTTAATAGACCCGTCGGCCCCGTAAGTGAGACGTTTAAGGCCCTAGCCTTGTCTGCAGATTTTAAATGTGCCCTAACACATATTATCCGAACCATATTTAACTGCATCGTGCCCTTACCTACGGAGTTCAAAATTTAAGCCCGGGTGCCCTGACTCTCACCCTTTTTGCAGCCAGTCCACCAGTGGGGGAGGATTTGGGCACGGGGACCCAGTCACCGGTCGTGCACGGATAACCCGCTAAGATACGATTACAAGACACCAGAATAAGTAACCAAGGACGAGCTCCCAAAGTGTGATGGCAATTTTATCGATCAGAACTCTTAAAGGAGGAAGTACAGAGACAAAATTCTCTTGGCATAATTTAACAGTTTATTTATTATTTGCAAATAGAGAGAGACGCGTCAAATGCTTCCAAACATAATCATCCGAGGACTCTCTAAAGCATTTGGAAAGACAATTGATACTGTTGAAGTATAACACTTCCCCGAGTTGGTTTGTTGGAAAGGAGAATAAAACACCGGGAGTCAGGGCAATTACCATATCATATGTCCATTTATTACAGAAGCTTCTGGAGACACGTGTCGCCGCACAATGTCTAAGGATCAACATTCAACAGATCATTTTATACTTCTACTACGCCCAAAAGATAGAGTTGTTAAATTCACAGAACAAGTGTGCTATTGGTCCAGTTCCAATTCTATTCCTTATAAGGATAAACGCAAACATCTTCTTGTCTCCTCCTGGTTTCTGTCTGGCCTGTCAGACTATGTGTGTGTGTCTCTAACCTGTGTCCTGTTTCTCAAAAGACAGACATACTAAATCTTTCTCTCCCCGGCAACTGCTTAAACAGGATTTCCTATTCTCCTACTTGCTCCTTCAGGTTCAGCTCATATTACAAACATTTAATATTTTGTTCCATTGGTTACAACAGCTTATAACAATTCACTAACTTATATAATCAATACATCTACATTGGTTACAACAGTTCACTAACTCATACAATCACTACATCTACAATTCCCCCTTTTGATCTCTCCCCAGAGAGATCACCCCTATTCGCCAAGCTCCAGTTCTCCCGGGTCATGCTGCTCCAGTAGAGGCATCAGCATCCCTGATGGCGGTCCTGGAGCCTTCTCAATGGCTGTAGAGATCACTCTCATGGCAAGCCCTCTTATGCATGGGATACAACAAAACCCACAAGTAACCATTATAGCACCAAATGTAGAAAGCGATAAAAGAACAGACATTATCAAACCTCTCCACTGGCCGAACATCGAGGTCAGCCATTCCTCCAGCGGATTATATATCCCAGAATGCTCATATGCGACCCCTTGACATAGTCCAATTCAATCCCCCAAATTTCCTCAAACAGGTGTCCTCAGGTGGGGTCGCGAACCTCTTCGCTGGGGGAATGAAGACCCGATGCCAACCTGGGAAACCTGTAACAACACACAACACACATCATTATTCCACCAATTCCCATTTCATTCTACTATCATCTCCCCAGACCTTTCTCTGTAACCCTGTCATCTTGGTACGAGTGGTATGAGCCACTCGGTGTCCTATACCCTCTTTTGTTACAGTATTTTTCAGTTCTTTCCCCTAAGAGTCTATTGCCATGACGCCGTCCTTTGTCTCCTTCACTCGCTCGTGGTCCCGCCGTGTCCTGGGGTCCGCTCCTGGCACCGGTCCGGCTGGTGCTGGTCCTCCTTCCGTCCACACTGGGGAAAGCTCTTCCTTCCCGGTTTAGATGAGGTCCTTTAGTGACCTTCCTGGCTCCTGTGCTGTTGTACACTGGCTCCAATGGTACCAGGTCTCTCCTTTGTCCCTCAGGCGGACCGCATGGCTCGTTCTCTCCACCACCTGATGAGGACCCGTCCACCTTGGCTCCGACCACTTTTGCTTGATGACCTTCAGCAACACCCACTCCGCCTGGGGCAGGTTCTGGTGCAGCGGGTGCAGGTCCCTCCGTTCTCCGACTCTGTTGGTGAATTCTGAAACGAGAGCTCGCAATTCATCAAAATACACTCTGTGGTCTTTGGGCCACTTTTCCCCTTCCGGGACCGCAGGCCCCGCGGCTGGTCCTGGAAACTGTCTCCCCATCAGCAGCTCGTATGGGGTGAACCCAGTGGTCTGATTTAACGAGCATCGAATCGTCATGAGTGCCAGTGGCAGTGCATCCACCCAGTTCAATTTAGTCTGGGCACATATCTTAGCCAACTTGTTTTTTAAGTTCTGGTTCATCCTTTCTACCTTTCCCTGGGACTGTGGATGGTACACAGTGCCAAAAGCATGTTTTAGGCCCAATAATCTCTCTACCTTCTGTAAATCACTGTTCTTAAGAATAAATATCCAATGCTGAATGATCATAAAGACGTCTTTTCCACTTTATCCAAAGGGTAAACTCTGTAGTGCTGTGGTTAGGCATGTGCTTTCCAAAGGGGAATTGTAATGCCCGGTTCGTATCGTGTGTTTTTCTGGCCTCCCCAACTAGCATTTTTCAACTCTGCATCCGTTGTAATGTTTTGTATGGCAAGAGTGTCATAAGATACACAAACTAAAACTAATTATTATACAATACAATATCGTTTGCACTCAAAAATGTAAGCATTATATGGATTAGATCTCGCACTATACCAGCTAAGAAATTGGAAGTCAGCTACCCTAACAGCTTCGCCAGTGGTGGACTTGAAAAGCTAACAACCTTTTTGAAAAAAATTTCTAAGGTGACCAGTAGAGGTTGCTGTTCAAAAGTCTCAGGCATCGAACTGTACCAAACAACCATAGAAGCCTGCATTTTACAAAGAGGCTTTAGTAAAAGCATGTGATCAGATGTCAATCACGTGGTATTACATCAATGCAAGTCTCGGCCCTTTCATATGGATTAGAATGGGTTGACATTTTAAAGCAAGCCTTGATTGGAGAATTTAGTTCAATCTCCAGATCAAAATTATTTAAAAACATTTGCATCCTTGGTATTATTTGGTAGTCATGGGAAATGAAGGCTTTCTGAAATACTCAAGACTTTCGTCAAATGTGTGGAAAAACAGTTAATTCTCTCTAGGCTTTTAAACTCACTGCACAGTGGTGTCTGCTGATCGGGAATAAATATCACGTTTAATGTTGACATCGATGTCTTTTCCGTAGTATGCTACATGACTTTGTGACACAGTGGTTAGGTGTGAGCTTTCTGAAGGGAAATTAAAATGCTCTGTTCATATCCGATGTTCTTCTTGCCGCTCCAGATAGCATTTTTCAGCTATGAATCCATTCTAATGTTTTGCATTATTAAGGGAAGATTGTCATAAGTTATGACAATCTTGAAATGAAATTATTTATTCAAAGAACAATATACAGCATCGTTTTTAAAATAAATTACTAAATAAAGTGACCAGTGGAGGTTGTTTTATTCAAATGCACTGAACAACCACAGAAGCCTGCATTTTCCAAACAGACTTTGGAAAAAGAACATCACATGTTTAATGTTGATTTAGATGTATTTTCCGAAGTATCCTACGTGACCTTGTGGCCCAGTGGTTAGGTGTGTGCTTTCTGAAGATACATTTTAATTCTTGGTTTGAATCCAATGTTATTCTGGCCTTTCTAGCTAGCATTTTCCAGCTATGAATCAGTTGTAATGTTTTGTATTATTAAGGCAAGAGGGTCATAAGATACACCCAATCAAACAAATTATTCAAAGAACAATAAACAGAATCATTTACATAAGTCAAACATGATCTGGATTCGATCTTGCACAATAACAAGTTAAAAAGTGGGAACAAGTGACACTACCAATTGTGCTGGACTGGTAAGGTTAACACATTTTTCAAATAAATGACTAAATAAGGTGACCAGTAGAGGTTGCTGTTTCAGGCACCGAACAACCACAGAAGCCTGCATTTAACAAAGAGGTTTTGGAAAATGCAATTTCGCCTGGATTTTGAATGGGTTGCAATTTCAAAGCATGCCTCGATCTGAGATGTTGGTTCAATCTCCTGACCAACATTTATTTAAAAAAACTTTGCATCCTTGGTATTATTGAGGCTGTGGAAGAGAAAATATTAACATCTCATACGAAAATACATTTTCATGTCACTCCTAGCGGTTTGTCTTTTCTGCTATCGCTTCAGCTAACTCCAGTCACTGACAAGTAACGTTATAATCAAGTGACATCCAAATAAAGGACTCGTAACCATACAGTCTATGCTCATAAATAAAGTTACAGTTGTGCTCAAAAGTGTGCATCCCCTGGGAGAATTGGTATTATATGTACCATTTGTAAAGAAAACATGAGTGAGCAGGAAAAAGACATGTATTTTATGTCTTATGGGATTCATATTCAACTGTAGGTCATAACCGAATGGCACAATTATAAAACAAAACATGGCAACAAAGAAAATAATGAACTGACCTGTTCAAAAGTCTGCATACCCTTAGTTCTTAATAGTGTATTGCCCCCTTTAGCATCAATTAAAGCGTCCAGTCTTTTTTAATGGATGTCAAGCATCCCGCTTCAACCTTTTTTAGGCGGGGTAGACAGTCAACAATCCCGTACTCCACCAGCCAGGGGCCCACCCCTGGTCTTCCCTGAAGAAGTCCCTGAGAAAATCCAGAGAATACACGAGGGCCCTCCTGCTGAGGAGTTTAGAAAACACCCTTCTCCTACTCGACCCGAGGCCCATCAAGCAACATTCCCTTCATGCCACTTCCCTCTCGCCCCCAGAAGGAAGCAAAAGAACCTCACCATATTCGTCCTGGTCGCCCTCAACACAAACCCTTTCAACAGGGAGTATCTCGTACCTCACTGTGACATCCACCACAGTACCGTCTTTAGTGAACGCCAGGTCAGGTGTACGCGGTGCCCCAACTGGGGTGTGGCATACCATTTCCTTGGTGAAGCTCCAGCCGGCGCTTACGGCTTCATCTGCCAGCAAGCCACATAGCTTGTGATGTCGCCTGATACGAGTATCCTTGACAGCTGGGCACTGCCCAAGAAAATGAGGACAGTGACTGCAGGCTACCAAACTGGTCGACCTGCCCCTGGTCCACCAGGTGGGGTACACATTTGGGTAAAATATAGTGACAAGTCCCACCGATACCGGGTCTGTCAGCCAGTGATTGCTGTTTCTGTCTCCATAGAAGGCCTGCAAGCCCCGACCCTGCACGTCCAGGCTCATCCCGCCTCCAGTTTGGTGCCAGGATTTTACTTATCTCGGCACAGCCTGGCCAGTGCCCTCTAGGTCTCCGCCTGCCCATACGGAATAAGGCACCGTGCCCACAACACCTACATGCGCCGGTCCCTCGGTCATGCCCCTGGCCGGGCTGTAACCCACTCCTTCCAGAGAGGGCATCGTAACTGGATTGACGGGATCTGGCAAGCCATCTTCACCACCTTAAAGCCCCCATCTCTGGTCCTGGAGTATAACAGCCCACCGGGAGGTGGAGCCACCTCTTCACCGCACACCTGATCATCCCGTCCAGCTCCATGAGGGCCTCCTGTCCCAGACCACCCTGATCCGCCTCGTAGGCAAGCCTGGGCAACGCATAGCCCTGCATATAGCCACCCTCGGGGACGGCTTCAGGTCCGACCGGCTATGGGAGACGACGCAACCTCGCAACTTCACCTTCAGGTTGGGCCTCACAATGTCAGATACCGACGCCCAGATACCGAACCGACTTACTGGGACCCACCATATGCAGCTCCTCACCAACTAACCTCATGCATTGGTTCACGGTGAACACCCCGTCTGACATGCAGGTGAGGAATCCATGGCAGCACGCGCAGCCCTGTCAACTGGCAAAACATCTCCAAGTCGGCAATACTACGGGACATTCCCCTCCAGGACTCGCCCAACAGGAACAGATCATCGGCAAAGGCCAGGGTGCAGACCTGCCGGCCATCACCCAGGGGGTAACCCCCTGCCGATGTGTTTGAGAGGGTCAAGCACCAGCTTAAACAACAGGGGTGACATTAAATCTCCATGTTTGACACACGACCACGTGGTCGTCCAAGCCCCTGCTTCTGAGCACCTCAACGATGTGCGAGTGACACACAGAGTCAAACACCATTGCAATCAATGAAGACGACTGCCAAACCCTGGCCCCTCCTCCTAGCATCCAAGATGAGCCTGTGCAGGACCATACAAGTCTCAGAGCACCCAGATGAGGAAATAAATCCTTTCTGACAGGGAGAGATAGACCATGCACTCGCCAACCTGCAGTTCAATATCATGGAGTAGAGTCGCAACACCACTGATCCGATTGCCAACAGCTGCCACCCCGATGAGCACACACGGCCGGGTCAGAGGACTTCGGAATCAGGGTTTTTCTGCAGACCTTTATGACCTTTAGCAAGGAGCCAGACGCCAACCAGATCGAAAAGACTTTAGACATTTTAACACCTGATGGAACCCAGGCCAGAACACATGGCAAAAACCCTGAAAATACAGATATATACAAGGCTATATTGTCCCAAATTTGGTAGAGACCGCAAAATACCGAGTGAATATGCTCCAACCACAACTGTCATATCATGAGAAAATCCGAAATCCGTATTGGCACTGTATAAGCACATATGATATCCGGAATCATTACGTTCCCTTGACACCGTGATTAGTCTGGGAGATATCAGACTCATATATGCGAGTCAACTTGCTATCCTACTCTGAGAATATCTAATCTCCGGATTCGTAATGTATCGTCAAATTGACATGTCCGGAGTCCCCAAAACCCAGAAAATACGTAGCCTACATATAAAATTATACATAGGCCTATTCCCGGATTTGAAGAGACCACAAAATATGGCTTTAACATTCTCTGACCACGAATGTTATTGATTTCTTATCATGGCACATTTCGGAATCCGTATTTGCATTTTAAAGCATTGTTGAAGAGTGCTTTTAAAAAGAATGCTTTAAAATCACCATTTCCCCATACCACCATGTGTACTCTCAGGAATATCAGACTCATTTATGAATGTTATACCTACCATGTGCTGGGAAAAATGCTATCATACTCAGAGAATATCTAATGATTCTTAATGTATCCTCAGTATGTCCTACATCTAATTCAAAATATTATCTTCCATTTTACCTAGGCCACAACATGTACAAGAAAATATACAGTAGCCTATATTTGCCTTCAAAATAAGTAGACGAATTTGAAGCAGGAAAATATCTGTTGTTTAAGATTAATACAACAATCTGCAAAAAGAGCCATATGCATGCATCTGAAGTGCTTACTGATATGAATGAAAAAAACGGCTGGGATCGATGGTTAGATATTTATTTATTAGAACAGCAAAGGAAATATAAACATTTGCAACAAACTTGTTAATATAAACTAATAGGCCTATTGTCTGAAAACATTCAACCATCCCGACCAACTCAGAATTAATATTTCAGTCAAAAACATTCATTTCAAAACGAACTATCCATGAATATTGGGTCTATGTCTCAGTTTCTCTCCTGCAGACAAATACCTCTCGTTGGAAGGTTGGCTTGGTGGTTCTCCAGTGCTCTCCCTCCCAAGTCTCTCTCTGGTGTGGCTGGACCTGGGATCTTTTCCCTTTTTTTGGTTAGCATCCAGTGCCCTTTGGCATTGTTGAATGACGCAAGTAAGTTTGGATGACAGACACTTCGGAGACAAAACCTCATATGATGTTTTATCTTCGTCGCCAATCTCATCATCTGACATCAGAGACGCAATGGCTCCCTTGAGGTACGTTAGATCACCCGGGGTGAGGATATTCTTCCCATCTTCACTCTTTTTGTATAGCTGAAACAAAAGTATGCATGGAAATGTTTGGATCAATGTCATATAAAAAAAGGTCGCAATCTAGCATGTTTGTTCAGTTTGAAGTACAGAAATGGCCATGCCTAATTGCCTGCTCGCCGGCTGTAGCCTATTTACACCTCAAAAAGCATATATATATTCAATACTAGATATAAAACAGTTTACCCGGTCGCGGCGGCTGGTAAGGAGTTTATTGCGTTAAATTTTGTCTGTGCTGCCTCCAACTCAATCTTCCTTTTTTCATTTAGATTTTCAAATGCCCTGTTGCAAGCCTCGGAGCAGTAAAACAGGGGTGTAAAATACTGTGCGTATATACAGTAGTAGCCTTTATTAATCTATGTACTTATTAAAAAATGCATATCCCTGCTGAGATTGCCATACAGCCTGCACAACTTCTGCTGTGCAAGGAGTTTCCTGGCACCCGCTTCGAATGTTATCATTGGATTGAATGGGCGTTATCAGTGGTTATCAGCCTCATAGATATGGGTCAGAAGGGGGCTGCTAAGCCTACTGGTAGGCTCAGAAGGCTTTTATCATCCATTTGCATGGTTAATCACGGATAAATACACGAGAAGACTCCAGATCCAATCCCAGACTAATCCAGGTCGCTGCTAACCGGAAGTCTGCTGGATAACAGGGATATGTACAGGTAAGACCAGTATCTCCCAACCTTTTTCAGTTACTGTACCCCCAAAATGTTTTTGCACTGCTTTCAGTACCCCTGAAGTACCCCCTCATGTTAATTTCACTAGTAAGTCTATGGTCTCATCAGTGTTTTCAAGTACCCCCTGTGGAGAGGCCAAGTACCCCCAGGGGTCCTCGTACCCCTGGTTGGGAACCACTGCTGTTAACTGTGTGGGTAAAGAAGTAACATGAAATTAAGCACTTTATTATAGCAGTAGTAATGTCTTTATCTGTTCTCCAGACACTGTCTGTAGATGGAAAAGAGACTACATCATCAAGCTAATTCAGTTCTACAAGTTCAAGTAAGAATTCAATGTGTTAATGTAAGACTATATAGTTATTACACCCATCTTTAAGTAGCCTACTGATGTGCTTCAACATGGAAGCCTAGGTGTGTTTACATAGCTATGAGTGAGACAATAACAGCATATTTTTGTAGGAAACTCACAATGGTAATAAATCAGGGGTCTTCATTATTTTAGGCCCACCTATAAGCAGTTCAACTAATAATTTGTTGGATTCAATTTAAGACCCAACAATTTTGGATATTTCTTTAATAACAATTTAATAATTTGGAGGGGCCCCCCTGCATTGACTCTGAGGACCCCCTGTTGAAGATCCCTGTTATAAATGAAGAGTTGCTATAATGCTGCAGTACCACCAAGGCCTTCCTTATAACTTCTACAGTGTTTGGCCAGGTGTACCACAGTAATGATTTCTGGTAGGTAACTACTTTATTCTTGTGCTGTACTTCTTGAAATGTATAGATCTGGGACTCGTGAGTTGTACATGGAGGATGAAACAGAGTAAGTAGGCTGAATCTGTCTGTTGCTGTTCTCTGATCAAGTGTCTAAATAACATTTAATAATAATTACTTGCTGACCATTGTAGAATTGAGAACTCTCTGCTGAACATTGAAACAAAACACCGCATTGAGAGAAGATGGAAAGAATCTGATCTAGATTTCCAGTCTACCCTTAAAGATGTTGACCGTGACCTCAGAGGCCAACTTATATGCAAGGCTAGAACTGAATCAAGGGAGAGAGCAGTCCTCCTCCATCTGAAAAGAAAATATCCAGGTAAAGTGCTGTGGATAAGTAGATCCAATATAAAATCCAACTTTTCAAAGGACCATAATAAAAACTAATGAATTCATTTCTTTGCATGTGTGTTTTCTAACTTTGTTTCAGATAGGCAGGGCATTGCCATTAGACTGTCCAAGCAGGTAGCCAACTCCAACAAGAGACTGAGACAAGCAATCAAGGAATACAACAGTATTCAGTGGCCACTGCAGATGAGCGTCTTCCCTGCAACAATTGATTTTCAGGAAGCATACGATACCTCTCGGCCTGTCTACCTCTGCTCTGATGACACTGTAAGTATAGTTACCTAAACCTAGTAACCACACTGTAATCATTCTAGTAACCATCTGACAACTGCTTAGTAACCACAACTACCTGCCAATCATTTTCATCAACCACCTGCTAACATGAGATAGCACTTTGTTTCCTTATGTCTTTTACTAGATTGAAGAAGATTATGTTTCAAGGTGTCTGAAAAGGCGTGGAATTGATGCCTTATATGTGAGGACACAGGCAGCTGAGGAAAAGCACATGCTTTACCAGGAAATGAGAACTGTAACTGAACACCTCAATCAGCAGCATGCCTTTCTGTGCTCTGCCATCAATGTCACAGAGCAGCCTGGTTCAAAAGCTGCTCTCATTCAACGTCTCAAACAGCTGGAAAGAAAGCTACATCATCATTGTTCCTGCAGCGCTTAGTTATGTCGTCCCAGAAAACCCCTACCTGTCTCAGGACCTCCCCATGCCAAGCGTACAGACACTGGTATACAATGATGAATAATTCAAAATGTCTCCTTAATTCAGCGCTAACCAAATTTAATCAAACAGTTTAGGTTGTGTGTTTTCATTGTAACTGATCAGGGTCTAATTGATGCTGTGTTGCTGATTAGTTGATTAGTCTAACTGCAAAAAAGTCCATGTTTGTTTTTCTTGAGCTGTGAACTGTCCTGCCAATGTGAACCAAAAAGATTCTTTAAACAAGCTGTTTTTGGACAAAAAAATATTTTTTGTAGAAGCTGGTGTCTAAATAACTTTATAAAGCTTTGTTGTACTCAATGTATAGCCAGCTTTGGTGGCTATACCTCAATGAAACAATTGAATGGGGAAAAAAGTGAGTGGACAATGTTGAGCTCTACAGTATATCTGAAATAAACCAACATATTTACTTTTTCTTAATATAGAACATCTAGATGCCGTGTAATGACTAGTTCGGCTTTACTAGATATTTGATATATTCAGTAGATATATCTTTTCCCAACACTATTTTACAACCTTAATTTGCAAACCAGAAAAACTACAACTACAACTACAATGGTGATTTGTATCAAGCTACATGGCGTGGCTACACGGAGTTGTAGTTTCTAAAACATTACTGTGTTTCTTACAATTGGAGGTTGTAAATATTGAGATGACAGTAGAGTGAGGGGTTTATGTGTATAGTAAACACATCTATGTAATCATATTTCAAATATTTGTTACATTTAACAGCATTTGACAGCACCCCCAGTTGTTGACTATAATTACTTGATAGAGTAGGCCAAGAGCTTTTTATAACACTTGGTCCCATGTCTCTAACCCCTTTAGTTACTGAATTACAACCATTAAAACATGCACCAGGGGGACGTTTCAAAGGTCGGTCATTCAAAGCAGAAGCCATCTTTATACTAAAATATGTTACTCTCCAGGACAAGACCTTTCCAACGATGTATTTGGTTCAACTCTACAACAAAGTTTACATTTTCTCATTTCACGGACACAAGCCATCTCAGGTCTAGTTTCAGAGAGCACTTTCAAGGCTCAATATATAAAATGAAGCTTTTTGTTTGTTTGTTTCAGACTGTGTAAACAGATTTACTACACACACACACAGTTTATTTCTGTTCGGGACACACATGGCATGCATATCTATTTATGTTAATGCTGCTATTAGGGTTGTGAATCGTTTATTATTACTAGTATTCAAAACAAAAAGGACACATACTGTAGGCCTATAGGCCCTGTTGTATTCTCTGTATTTATTCCTCCATTGAAATGTTTTATTTTGAGCTTTACGGCAAATATTTAGTTTTTCCCTTAACATTTTCCTCCTTCCAACACCTGTCACTGTGAGCAACTAAATGCTTCAGTTATGTTTGGCAAATCTAGCATAGCCTATTTAAAATCAAATCCAACCATATGGTAGCCTGCTTAATGTAGAAATTAGTTTATGTTTCAAGAACGCTGATTTAATATTAAGTAGCCTATCCCCAGTCACATATTCTTTGAATTATACAATTAAATTATATAAATAACATTTCACAGTCACAGGTAATTACATGTGTCTTTTTAATAGAGATAATTTGTATGTGGGTTGAAAAAGCAACCATTATTTTTTTTAGCAATAAATAAAGTGTTGTCTTTCAACTGTATGCCTACGTTTTCACAAATTTACTACTCCTCTGACATAAACCCTCTCTTAAATTTTCAAGGAAATTCTAACAGTCTGAGTATTTAGACTGTGGTAAATACGTTTAAGTTTTATAAAACATCAAATCATACTTTGACCCTGGGTATTGAATAGGTGAGCCAATAATGAAACTGAGAAATGGGCTACTTTTTATTCACAACATGTGTACTCAATTCAACTGATTCACTACAATTGAACTTTAATGTTCCCCACATTGTACTGTTTGAAAGGGACCACATTGATGGTGCCAATAAACAACAATAAAGTACAAAGAATCTTAACTAGAGTAAATGAAAATATCACAGTCTTCTTCTTACAGTAAAGTGTAATCCAAAGACATATAGTGGCAAGATTTAAATGAAGTCTATTTTAATGAAAATGATAAAAGGCTTTAAATCAAGTGTCAAACTCAAGGCCGCCGGCTAAAATCTGTATACATAGGCCTATATACAATCCGTACAGACCGGCAGGCATAGATATAGAACAATGTTCTGCACCAGAGTTCGGATGAGCTTTCACAAGAGCTGGACTTTCCGACCAAACGCTCCAGTGTTCTTTTTAAACGTAGTGTGTGTGTTTTGTAGGGATGCGGTGGGGGCCATCAACAGAGTAAAAAAAACTCAAATTTGTGTACGTTCAAAAGTTGTTTTATTCATCCAACAGAAAACTCAGATCGGACAGATAGTCTAGCTAGCCGTCTGGATTTACCCTGCAGAGATCTGAGGAGCAGTTAACCATAGTCCTCAGAAATCCTCCGGAGGTTAGAACGCCAACACAAAAAAAGAGGAAGGAGACGGACATCATCCGAAAACGAGGGACATCCGTGGAATTTTCAGTGGCAACGGACCTAGATATATACTAGAAATCAGGGTGTTTGCATGGTGTGTTGACCCTGGCAATGAAGGCACATGTTTATTTTAAAACCACAGGCAGTGTGGGACCATGATTGGCACACTGAGCACTGAGACCATGAACGCCACTTCTTTGTAGCTTTCTTCTTCTTGTCATCAAAATAGATGCGGCAGACAGAGCACAAATTGCCTCCATCTATCGAAACAAAAACAGAAATATTTTGGAAGTTAAGCCAGTTAGTTGAAATCATAAACATATATAAAACAATGTCTCTAAGGCAGCCATTTCATTTACAACTTTTGCCAAATGTCCCTGATTTTTAACAGTTAAACACCAACCAAGTTAAATAACAATAAAATAAGTCAGAAAAGACTGTGGAGCCCAGTTAACATTTAAATTGAGCTGGTTTGGCAAACAGAGGGGGCTGAGGGGCTGGGAAATGAAAAAAGGTTAAATTAGTGAGTTAATTTAAGTAATTATTAACTGACACATTTTATCAGGTCACCTGCCCCTCAGTTTATCACAGTACAACAGTTAACATGGTCAAAAAACACTAAACTGGTGTTTTTTCCCCATAGATAACAGACCTGGCCTTTTTAGTATATTAACCGTTATACTGGAAATATCCCTAGTTTTCATGTCACAACCTTTGTTCTTATAGTTTATTTTCAGTTGTTTCAACTTCCGTTTTTTCGCTGTACTGCACCTAAATGAAATGCATTTTAGGTTCAATCACATTCAACCAGTTTTCACCTGTAATAACATAATTGTGATTACATATTGCAGTATTGTAATCTGTTGAAATTACTTGTTTTTATCTTTGCTGCTTGAAAAAGGCATTATTAGTATCAATGGGACTTCCTGGTTAAATATAAATAACCACAGTTTGGACAGATACCTTCATCTGCAGTCATCACGTTGGCTACATTAGTGGCTGTTTCTGAGGACTCTCCTTCCATCTGCTGTGCACCTAAAGAACATAAAAGAAAACACAATAAAATCTTTCTTGATACAAATTTTGAATCTTAATTAAAATTTGTAATGCAATTTGGCAGCATAATATGGATATAGTAAACATCTAAATCTCAACAGCCAATTCAACGTGTGAAATTATCAGGATATCAAGCTTATGAAAGCTGTTTGTCACTTGGATAAATATTGTATCTATATATTGTAATTTTCAAACAAGTGAGCTTTTCTCTGTCAAATGTCAATGGCAGACCTCAGAAGTTTCATTTAAGCTCGAATTTAAGCAATACCAAAAACTGATTTGTAGCAATTGGCTTTCAAAATGTATTAAGATTGCAAGAAATAACATTTCCACACATGGCCTCAAAGATCTGTTCCACTGACTTCTTCTGGATACAAACTGATGTGTCTGTTGATTTAAAGACATTCAACAATGACACAAAGGTGAATCATATAATTTGCATCAGACATTAATGTGGACAGGGGTCAAATATGCTGAGTAATGAGGTTGAATTACAAAAGTTAAATATCTAGTGAAATGTGCTTCTTAAGTCTAATGTTAAATATTCATTTAAATTTAATTACATTTTTTTATGTATATTTTCTATTGATCTCCAGCAGTTGGGGGGGTTCGGTGCCTTGCTAAAGATCACCTTGGCAGTGCCCAGGAGGTGAACTGCCACCTCTCCAGCTACTCAGTCCATAAAACAACTCAGCATACCTTCTGCGTCCATGTGCTAGGACATTCCCTCTGCCATGTCAGTGGGGTTGCGTTGTGCTGTATCTAATTGATATGTTTAGGAAAAAAGGAAAACGTGTAATATGAGCATAAAAAATTATTGGTCTTCCAGCATTACTGGAGAACAAATAATCACATAGCAATATCAATTAAGGTATATAATTCACAGGAGACATATAATTGAATTAATGAATAGTTTTATGAACATGAAAAAGATGTAAACCATTGCCAAGGCCATCACATTCAACTAAACATTTATAGGATATTCTGGAGAGGTGCCTTTTTAGAAAACGTGTTAAACTATAATGATAAACTCTAACTGAGGAATATTGTCACAACCCTTACAAACTGACAAAGGCATGTACAATATATAACAAAATGCAATAAAGCTGTTCTAGATGTCTGCAGTGGCCCAGCACTATACAAAGACTCACATGAAGGCCTGTATTATTCTTTAGTTAACTTATTATTCTTTAGTTAACTTTGCATAGAGCCAAATGGTCTATACCATACCATACCATCTTCTTCCGCTTATCCAGGGCCGGGTCGCGGGGGCAGCAGTCTAAGCAGGGATGCCCAGACTTCCCTCTCCCCAGACACTTCCTCCAGCTCTTCCGGGGGGACACCGAGGCGTTCCCAGGCCAGCCGGGAGACATAGTCCCTCCAGCGTGTCCTAGGTCTTCCCCGGGGTCTCCTCCCGGTGGGACGGGACCGGAACACCTTCCCAGGAAGGCGTTCCGGAGGCATCCGAAAAAGATGCCCAAGCCACCTCAGCTGACCCCTCTCGATGTGGATGAGCAGCGGCTCTACTCTGAGCTCCTCCCGGGTGACCGAGCTTCTCACCCTATCTCTAAGGGATCGCCCGGCCACCCTGCGGAGAAAGCTCATTTCGGCCGCCTGTATCCGGGATCTTGTCCTTTCGGTCATGACCCAAAGCTCATGACCATAGGTGAGAGTAGGAACGTAGATTGACTGGTAAATCGAGAGCTTCGCCTTGCGGCTCAGCTCTTTCTTCACCACGACAGACCGATACATCGACTGCATTACTGCAGAAGCTGCACCGATCCGTCTGTCAATCTCCCGTTCCATTCTTCCCTCACTCGTGAACAAGACCCCTAGATACTTAAACTCCTCCACTTGAGGCAGGCACTCTCCACCAACCTGAAGTGGGCAAGCCACCCTTTTCCGACTGAGGACCATGGCCTCGGATTTGGAGGTACTGATTTTCATCCCCACCGCTTCACACTCGGCTGCAAACCGTCCCAGTGCATGCTGAAGGTCCTGGTTAGAAGGGGCCAACACGACAACATCATCTGAAAAGAGCAGAGACAAAATTGTGTGGTCCCCAAACCTGACACCCTCCGGCCCCTGGCTGCGCCTAGAAATTCTGTCCATAAAAATTACGAACAGAACCGGTGACAAAGGGCAGCCCTGCCGGAGTCCAACATGCACTGGGAACAAGTCTGACTTACTGCCGGCAATGCGGACCAAGCTCCTGCTTCGGTTGTACAGGGACCTGACAGCCCTTAGCAAAGGACCCAGGACCCCATATTCCCCAAGCACCCTCCACAAGATGCCGCGAGAGACACAGTCGAATGCCTTCTCCAAATCCACAAAACATATGTGGATTGGTTGGGCAAACTCCCATGAACCCTCCAACACCCCGTAGAGGGTATAGAGCTGGTCCAGTGTTCCACGGCCCGGACGAAAACCACACTGTTCCTCCTGAATCCGAGGTTCTACTATCGGCCGTATTCTCCTCTCCAGAACCCTGGCATAGACTTTCCCGGGGAGGCTGAGAAGTGTGATCCCCCTATAGTTGGAACACACCCTCCGGTCCCCCTTCTTAAAAAGAGGGACCACCACCCCGGTCTGCCATCCCAGAGGCACTGTCCCCGACCGCCACGCGATGTTGCACAGGCGTGTCAACCAAGACAGCCCCACAACATCCAGAGACTTGAGGTACTCAGGGCGGATCTCATCCACCCCCGGTGCCTTGCCACCGAGGAGTTTCTTGACCACCTCGGTGACTTCAGCCCGGGTGATGGACGAGTCCACCTCTGATACCTCATCCTCTGCTTCCTCAATGGAAGAAGTGACAGCGGGATTGAGGAGATCCTCGAAGTACTCCTTCCACCGCCCGACGACATCCTCAGTTGAGGTCAACAGCTGCCCACCTCTACTGTAAACAGCGTTGGTAGGGCACTGTTTCCCTCTCCTGAGGCGCCGGATGGTTTGCCAGAATCTCTTCGAGGCCAGCCGATAGTCCTTCTCCATGGCCTCACCAAACTCCTCCCAGGCCCGAGTTTTTGCCTCCACAACCACCCGGGCTGCAGCCCGCTTGGCCTGTCGTTACCCGTCAGCTGCATCAGGAGTCCCACAAGCCAACCAGGCCTGATAGGATTCCTTCTTCAGCTTGACGGCATCCCTTACTTCCGGTGTCCACCACCGGGTTCGGGGATTGCCGCCTCGACAGGCACCGGAGACCTTACGGCCACAGCTCCGAGCGGCCGCTTCGACAATGGTGGTGGAGAACATGGTCCACTCGGACTCAATATCTCCAGCCTCCCTCGGGATCCAGTCGAAGCTCTGCCGGAGGTGGGAGTTGAAGATCTCTCTGACAGGAGACTCGGCCAGACGTTCCCAGCAGACCCTTACAGTACGCTTGGGCCTGCCGAGTCTGTCCAGCTTCTTCCCCCGCCATCGGATCCAACTCACCACCAGGTGGTGATCAGTTGACAGCTCCGCCCCTCTCTTCACCCGAGTGTCCAAGACATACGACCGCAGGTCAGATGAGACGACAACAAAGTCGATCATCGACCTGCGGCCTAGGGTGTCCTGGTGCCACGTGCACTGATGGACACCCTTATGCTTGAACATGGTGTTTGTTATGGACAAACTGTGACTAGCACAGAAGTCCAATAACTGAACACCACTCGGGTTCAGATCAGGGGGGCCGTTCCTCCCAATCACGCCCCTCCAGGTGTCACTGTCGTTGCCCACGTGGGCGTTGAAGTCCCCCAGTAGAACAATAGAGTCCCCAGTCGGAGCACTTTCCAGCACCCCTCCCAGAGACTCCAAGAAGGTCGGGTACTCTGCACTGCCGTTCGGCCCGTAGGCACAAACAACAGTGAGAGACCTATCCCCGACCCGTAGGCGCAGGGAAACGACCCTCTCGTTCACCGGGGTAAACTCCAACACATGGCGGCAGAGCTGGGGAGCTATAAGCAAACCCACACCAGCCCGCCGCCTCTCACCATGGGCAACTCCAGAGTGGTGAAGAGTCCATCCTCTCTCCAGGAGTGTGGTTCCAGAGCCCAAGCCGTGCGTAGAGGTGATCCCGACTATCTCTAATCGGAACCTCTCAACCTCACGCACTAACTCAGGCTCCTTCCCCGCCAGCGAGGTGACATTCCACGTCCCTAGAGCTAGTTTCCGTGTCCAGAGATCGGGTTGTCTAGGCCCCTGCCTTCGACTGCCGCCCGATCCCCTTCGCACCGGCCCCTTATGGTCCCTCCTGTGGGTGGTGAGCCCACGGGAGGGCGGCCCCACGTCGCCCGTTCGGGCTGAGCCCGGCCGGGCCCCATGGGGGAAGGCCCGGCCACCAGGCGCTCGCATACGAGCCCCAACCCCGGGTATAGATGTCTGCAGTGGCCCAGCACTATACAAAGACTCACATGAAGGCCTGTATTATTCTTTCGTTAACTTATTATTCTTTAGTTAACTTTGCATAGAGCCAAATGGTCTGCAGGAACACAAGTGAAGAAAGACAACAGCCACTGTTAATATCACTTACTGATTTCAAATGAAATTTGCTCAGCAGCTGCCATAATGGCCTCTAATTGGTGTCTTCCGTAAAAGGAGGGCTTCTTGATGTCAAGTCCAATGGGCAGCCCAGCAACTTTGATCGTTGCCTTGTTATTCTCAAGGGACTGGTAGGGGAGCCTTCCAGTACCTCCGGCCTCCTCTGAAAGACATGGGCACACACATGCATGCACATGTTACTCAATTACACAGTTGGATAAGTCTGACTTCCCTCCTGTTGAAAGCTAGTTTTGTTAAAGTGTCATAATCTTATGGTTGATGGGTACATTAGAAACATAATTGATTTATTGGATAATATTGCCATAGATTCTTAAAGGTATATTAGGTTATCAAGATATAACTTTAAGGCATTTCTTAACATGAGCCTAAAAAAGTGTTTGAACGTATGCTTACTATATTTTTGGTTGAAAAGATCTTGCACTTTTTTCAAAAGCACAATGATGGGATCTTTAGTAGTGGGTGTTGTGGCTGAGGAGCTGGCTGCAGATGCGAAAACAGACAACAATTAATTCCATAAAACTGTTTTATATATATTTGCACTATTATGGGTCTGGGTCCATTTCTGTGGACTTTCATACAACCAATATTATCTTTGAAATGCAGTGCAAAATTGTTCACTGTGTCCGTTGAATCAAGGAACACAGTGGCTTCCTTGCTACTCATTTCAAAGACCTCTAAACGGGCCTTTTGATTGTCAAGGGATAAAATGGCCGTCTCCACACCCAAAGCCTCAAGCTTGGACACCTTCACAATATTTAGAGGTAACAAGCAAACCACAAAAATATTAAATAATTGATTATAAACAAAATGGACAAACATTAATTTTAAAAATCCAACATACACTGAAGAAACAACTCTTAACAGGGCTAGGCAATCTCTATGAAAACAGTGTTGTCACAGGTGAGAAATAAGTGCTTATGGAGATTACATAAACTATACATTAGCTCCATTTACACAGAGTCTAATGGACTCATAGCCATATGTGACTACTAATGTTTCAATTGACAACCTTCATCTGAATAGACTAGCTCAACCAGTAGGAATTTAGTTTGAGAGGGGTGGTATAAGCCTTCAACAATCATTTGAATGTGAGAATATTTGATGCTGATAGCCTTG
Organism: Esox lucius; assembly: GCF_011004845.1. Lineage (NCBI taxonomy): Eukaryota > Metazoa > Chordata > Actinopteri > Esociformes > Esocidae > Esox > Esox lucius. The sequence continues at coordinate 5,951,842 of NC_047589.1, read as the reverse complement.
TAAACACTTGACCCATATACTTTGTTTTACATATTTATTGTGGTTTTACAGTGTTTATTCTTTTATGTAGGGTATATGTTGTTGCGATTAAGCACCGCTTATGTTTGCCATCTCATGTTTAATAATTTTTTATAACATGGATGGACATGGTTTCAGTATGTGAATCTTCGGAGGACTTGATTTAGTACACCCTACATGTTTAAAAATCAGATGGAATGTTTAATTAATTTGAAATTCTAAAATAATCTACAGATAAACACTCCAATTGTCTGTCACAGTACTGCTCACATCACAATTGCCATCAATCATCCTTACATCTAATACTATAATGATACCACTAATGCCTAGCAAAGGACCCTTCTTTCCAAACCTCTTACTTCAGGTTCTTCAGATGCCCTTTTATTTTAAGCTCCCTCATCTCAGGGCTAAGGTCCTGTGTCTGCCCATGTGCCTTCAGTGCTGCTGCCTCCTGAACATATTGTTGCTTGACTTCTTCTCTTAATGTTGACCACCTACCCTTAATATCATTCATAGATGCACAGAACAAACTTAACTCCTTAGTCCTTGTCTTTATATAGTAAATTCATACAGAGAAAATCTGACAATCTGTCCAACAAACAAACTTGGCTTGTAAAACCCTGTAACAACACTGTAAAAACAAGATAACGTTTGCAGTAGATATCTGATGATTATTTTCAATAGACACAGCAGTCTGTGAAATACTTGGTAAATGCTTTCTTGAAAATTTGCTTCATGACCCTTGTGAACCCCTGATTGTTGGCCGCTATGTACAACAACAATCCATTTAGTATAACAATAAAAAGCATCCATTAAATATTGTTTCTCACCTTTGTTTTTGAGAATGTAAGGTGAAAGCTCTCGTCTGTAAAGTTTTTGTTTTGGCGGCCGGGGCTTAGAAGAAGCTTTAAAGGATCTTTTGTAGTAACCAATCCAGTTCTGAAAGAGAGACAACACACAAAAAAAAAAGTATTACACCAATAAAACTTAATTCAATTCAATTCTATTTATAGTATCAAATCATAACAACCTTTATCGTAGCAGGGCCCTGCAAGACGTAGCAGGGCACTGCAAGGTGTAGCAGAACGTAGCAGGGCACTGCAGGGCGTAGCAGGGTGTAGCAGGGCACAGCAGGGCGTAGCAGGACGTAGCAGGGCACTGCAGAGCATAGCAGGGCGCAGCAGGACGTCGAGCAGGACCAAGGCAGCAGCTGCAACCATGATTTCGGTGCCACCCTAATCCAGACACCACAGTCTATCTATTTCTAATAGATTGATAGTCATCTGATAACAAACATGGCAGGCTTAAATTCATGGATATGCATATAAAATGATGCTCAGAACACCTGGAGTCCATTTGATGTATCCTCAATGCTACAGGTGCAGCCCATGGTGCAGCCATAAAAACACGTTTTGAGTTTGAATATTTCACTCAGTATGAGTATGATATGGCTTCAGTGAAGCGTTAATGAGCAGCTACACAATATATGCAATAGGCCTTACTGTCTACACTGTGTACAGTGTGGACAACTACTTACTTTCAAGCTAATGGAGACATTTACTAAAAGAAAAACATGCTACTTAGTAACGTTTATTCTAACGTAAAGCAAGTAGGCTAATAATAACGTTTAGTGTTCCAAATTATTTTCCAAAAACTGAGTGTCCCAAATGATGTGGGTGTTATTTGAGACAGGTTATGATTATGGTTAGGGTAGCACAGGTGGTGTAGCAGGTTCATAATTAATTAAGGACATTGTTTGGGGTATTTGTGATAACCGCACGAATACCATAACGTTGTCAACACTAATGTCACGCCACCACAAAACATTTCCAAAAAAAAAATCTGTATTGTTTTCGCTTATTGACGCTTATTGAGTTAATGATCACAGTTTAAAGGCTCTCATTTTAATGGTCTTACCCATAGACATAATAAAGAATAGACGCCGCATTGGCTGCTGTGGCGCGAGAAATACGGCCGCCATGTTTGACCGGTCATACTCCTATTTGCGTAGCAGCAGAAGCAACGATGCCAGAGCACTGTGGAGCATACTCCTGCTCATATCGGCGGACCATCGAAAGCAGGGCTCGGGGGATTACTTTTCACAAGTAAGATTTAACATTACCGTACTATCGGTTGTATTTTGTGACTAGAATATTACCAGAGAGTTGAGAAGGAGCAAGGATCTTTGATTTTACTGTACTGAAATCGTATCCAGCTAGCTAGGCTATGTTTACTGCACCAGCCGGTGTTCACCCAGCGAACTGAGACTTGATAAGTCATATTCTATAACACTGACTTAGATTACAACTGACTCAAGAATGCTATTGTAGAAATAAAACAAATATTACTTGTATAACATTGGCCAGCTAATTATATATTTATATAAATAAAATATGGTATCATCATTGTTGGGCAGTACTAGCTTAGCTAGTAACTTAGTATTTTGGTGGTAGCTTCACTATTTTCAGAATCAAGTAACTTTTTTCAGTAGTAGTAACTCCTTTATTTACCAAGCAGCTTGGCCACACAAGCTACTTTTCTTGTCATGTGAAATTAGCACAACTTAAAGTAGCTTCCTATGTAGTGAACTAGCCTACTGCTGTGTTTGTGTTACTTAGCTTGCTACATTTGACTGGGTGGTAGCTTTTGTGTAGTGAAGCTTTATTCATGACAGAGTAACTAATAGCTTAGCTCACTGCAATTTCCAAGTAACTTGCCCAACACTGTGTATTATTCACGTGTAATTCACCCTAACAAAAGTAAGTTACCTCTCATGTCTCATACCCACCACACTTAAAATAAAGGCAACAGAACATCTGATAGAATGGTTTTCAAACAAGCTTATTATTTAGTTCAGCGGTATGTGCTCACCTACAGGTTCAGCCAAGATCACTTGGAGCTCCTATTTAATTCAATCAGAGCGTCAGGTAGGGTTGGTGTTCTTTTAATTACAATTTTGAAAATATACCTAATGAATATCTTTATGTCTTGTGAGTAATGTATGTATTGTGTGCCTGTTTTCCATATAAGGAGGCTGGAATAACAATCCATCGGCACTTCCAGGCCATCTTCCGCCGCCTGATGGTTCAGTGTGGTGTCTCACCTGTGTAAAGCCCTATATAAATATAATGTATTTTTTTAAATTATTATTTCAATAAGGTGCTGAGTGCTGCAGAGAGGGTGATCCGCCAAGCTTCACCAATGCCAGCTCCTAAGGTGTCGACAGTCACAGACATCGTCCGGGAGGAGATTGGAACGGAGGATGTTTTTCTGCTTGGGGAACACATTGAGGAGACTCAGTTTGGCATCGACAACCATCATTCTGACTTGTTGTCATTGGTTGTGTCTGTGTTTCTCAAAATAAGGCTGCACCACATTACCAAACTCACCTCTCTTGAACTGCAGAAAGGGAGCATGAGGAAGAACTGTCCTCTTTCAGGGGTTTTAGAGCATGTGCATGTGTGTGGTTCCACGACAATTCAAGACTTTAATCCTAAATTCCAGGAATCCAAATGTTGGTCTCCTTTGCCTTACACTAAGTTTGTGAGCTTGTGTATAATGAAGTTTATCTTTACATTATGTCCTTGTTATTGTCTTAGCCCTGATCCCTTTCCCTCTGGGTTCTGAAAAGCACTTGTAACTGTGTTTTGAAAATTGCTACATTAATTAAGTTTGCAGACTTTTCAAGGGAGTTTCAACAAAGTAAATGTGTAGTTTAAATAAAAACAGTCACTTTTCATTTCATCCTGCTATTTTAGACTGGGACCCATGTGAGTATGTTGGGATGGGGGCTGTGAAATGTGAGAGAGAGAAATATATATTTCTGACTTTACTGCCACTATTTACACATTAGGTGTTTCAATCAGAATGATAGTCAAACTGGAAATGTTCCTGTTTTTCTCGCTTTTTGGGGATTATGTTCACAGTTTTGATGAATATAGAACTATGAATATTAAAATACGCTGAACCATGTGTCCTGTATCATAGCTACATGTATGACCTTTGCAGCAAAAAAACCAGCGTGAAAATCAGTAAGGTATTCACTGAGGTATGATTAATTAAATGCGCTGACAGGTCGTTTCACCTGCCAAAACAGATTACATTGAGTGGAGCAGCTGACCGGTCCAAGATGGCGGTCCCATGGCTCGTCAGCGCCAGTAGGCAGTAGCGGTCGATGCGGCGTCTATTCTTTATTATGTCTATGGTCTTACCTGTACATATCCCCGTTATCCAGCAGACTTCCGGTTAGCGGCGACCTGGATTGGCTTGGGATTGGATCTGGAGTCTTGTGTATTTATCCGTGATTAACCATGCGAATGGATGATAACAGCCTTCTGAGTCTACCAGTAGGCTTAGCAGGCCCCTTCGGACCCATATCTATGAGGCTGTTAACCAATGATAACGCCCATTCAATCCAATGATAACATTCGATGCGGGTGCCTTGTTAGAAATCAGCCCTTTCATATAGTGGTTGAAATAATGATTGTGTACCCGGTCGTCAAGGGAGAGTAATTCAATTATTTATTGCAGCATTTGATGGTCTGTTGTTCATGATGTTACAGACTTGGTCTCCAGAAACAATGTTTAATGGACTCAATCTCATCTCAAAGAACCTCCGGTCTTACCTCAGCTTTATAGACATAGAGGACAGAATTACTGTAATCCCATTGGCTGATTATTGTCGCGCTTTGAATGAGCATGACTTCCTGTGTACAAATAAACAGATGTTTTTTTGTTATCTAAACATAAATAAGCATACATTCATACACTTCAACAGCCTTCATATTAGTGTATGTACTGCACATGTCTTATGTTTCAGACCAGGATCAGGTTGTATTCAAGTTCTGTAATCTGTTCATGAAGACGATGATCACATCAATACTTGGATATGGGGATTTGATTTGAGGGGCTGATGCTTCTGTAACTTCAACTTCACTCATATCGACTGATAATGTGTGTTTCGAGATATTCATTAACTTTGTAGATGCACTTTCAGAACATGACAAATGTAACAAGTCACAACCATGATGATGATGACAACAACATAGGACCCTGCATCCCACTGATGGTTTGTATATGAAGCTAAACAGAGTCGTTCCTGGTTGGACCCTGGATGGAAGATGAGATGCTGCTGAAAGTAGAGTTAAAGTACCAGTAAGGGCACTCTTCTATCTGGTCTGAAGATCAAAACACAAAACAAAATAGCACTGAAGAAAACATTGGCATTTTCACTGTCATATGGGAGAGTAAAATGGTGTCCTGACTCTCTGGTCACTAAAGTTCTTGCAGCACCTAAGAGTAGGTGACAGAATAGTGACAGAATATAGATATCGCCTGTTTTGAACTCCCTCTTCCATGTATGTAAGACGCTCTGAATAGGAGCTGTAGCTAAATTACAATATTTAAAATGTTCAAAGACAATAATGTAAATAATGATTATGACGGAGAAAATGTGATGTATATGTTGCTTTCTAACCTTCTTCAAAGTTGACCTTTACTGACCAGTGTTCCATGTAATTGTCTCTGCCCCCCAGACACGAGCACAGATAGACCCCAAGGGGTGCTTGAGCTCCTGGCCCTTCTTGCACATCGGTGCCCCCATTCTACCTGCAGGTGTCATTAACTCAGACAGACATGTGTCGTCCATCTATGTGATGCACATTGAAACTGATGTGTGTGTAGAAGCTGATGGGTGAATGGCTGCTGGCATATTTGGGGAGCCATTAAGCCCCCTTATATAGGTCTGTGCCCTGACTACGATGATGATGGAGAACATGTGATCTTATTATATTTTCTAATCTTATTCAAAGTTGACTTCCTCTACTGACCAGTGTTCCATGTCACTGTCTCTTCCCCCTCAACACCTGCAGTAGGTCCCAGCTGTAACAGTTCAGTCACTGTGCAGTCTGACTGAGGGAGGTTTTTGTATGGCTCTGTATCACTGTGTGAACACATATACACTGTTGGGATAGTGTAAACTCTGACAGTAGTAATCTCCTGCATCTTCACCCTGGACTCCACTGATGGTCAGAGTGAAGTCACTCCCAGATCCACTGCCACTGAATCTAGATGGAATCCCAGACTGAAGTGTGTTAGCACGGTAAATTAGGAGTTTAGGAGCTCCTCCAGGTTTCTGTTGGTACCAGGCTAGATAATCGTTGCCAAGCACATTACTGCTGACTTTACAGTTCATAGTAACTGAATTTCCTGTTCTAACAGATTGAACTGCAGGTGACTGAGTCAGAATGTACTGTCCTCTGGATTCTGTAAAATAAAATAAGGACACCCATATTAAAGGAATAAAACACAGTAACACATTGTACATCATATACATAATAGCATTGCCATATATCATTCCTTTCTGTAGATTAAATAATTTTTCAACATAACATCTAATAAATCTTACCTTTGAAAAAGAGGACAAGTGTCCAGATGAAGATGGTTATAAAAGTCATGGTTGTTGTGGGTTCAGTTGTAATGAAGGACAGATCTCAGTCATGAAGTGTTAAACTCACAGGGTTATAAACACTCCCAGATCACTGAATCATGTGCTGTCTATACAGAGCATCATCATTATGCAAATAAGATTCTGGTCTTCTCTCTATTCACCATTATTCAGTAAATATACACCAAGTAGATCCATCGCATTAGTCTTACATGGAAATGATGTCATAGGACATATCTATTTTCAACATTTGATGATAACATTAAACAAGGCAATACTGCTCACATTCCAATACAGTACTTGACATAAACAAAGCATTCATCTAAGCATGACACAAGATGCATGGCCTGATGACCTTGAACCAAATAGAAGGTAGAGAGAAAGAAAGACCCAGAATGACAGAAGGGGTACTTTAACCAACACCATTAACAGGAAGAGAGAGTGAGGTAGACTTGCTTTTATAAACCTCTGAGAGGAGTTTGTAGTCAAACCTGAGTTGATCAAATATTCAATATACAGGATGTGATCCCAGATTCTACTTCATAGAGGTGACAGAACAGGAGATGGTGAGAGACCCTGAGCCAAACACAAAAGGACACTTACATACAGTGTCTATCAGAGTCAGGAGATATTCTTCACCTTCTACATAGGAACCCTTTGTTTATTAACATTAAGCCCTGGTAAATAATATCCACTTCTATGTTTATTAACATTAAGCCCTGGTAAATACTATCCACTGCTATGTTTATTAACATTAAGCCCTGGTAAATACTATCCACTGCTATGTTTATTAACATTAAGCCCTGGTAAATACTATCCACTGCTATGTTTATTAACATTAAGCCCTGGTAAATACTATCCACTGCTATGTTTATTAACATTAAGCCCTGGTAAATACTATCCACTGCTATGTTTATTAACATTAAGCCCTGGTAAATACTATCCACTGCAAAAGTGAGAAATATCTTTCCAATTCCAGTCCTAACAATCTAGTCATGTAACATGAATGTATCTGATTACATTCCTCCATTAAAATAGTCTGCTTATGACCATGAAATATAGCCAGTTGAAACAAAATTGCAAGTTCAGTAGGCTATGTTGAGCTCAAACCAGATGAGTTCAAATAACTTGTCTGATTATTGCAAATCAAAGCAAATGTGAATGACACACATATTATTCTTATTGTTATCAGGACAGTTTCTTCTTATAACATTATTTCAGGTACAGTCAGTATTTTATATTTTATCACACTGATCCGAGATCCGCGGCCACCATGTTTGATCCTACTCAGGATCTTATGGACAACTAAATTGCTAAATCCCGATGGATAAAGGGTCACACTTATAGTTATAAACCAAAGTACGTTGTTGTAAACGTTCTTTCATGCTTTATTTTCAGCTTCTCTCTATGCATCTTAGCTCTGGCAAAATCTAAAATTCCTGGAGAACTGCTATCTTTGATAATTCTAATGCAATTGTATACTCAACCTATACATTTTATCTGTTACATGAATTTTTGACTCTTTAGAAATATCTATAAAACAGCCCAAAATCCAGTTTGTGATGGACATTCCACGTATCGACACTCTTAAAGGAGTAAGAAACAGAGACAAAGTTCTCTTGGCACATTATAACAGTTTTATTAACTATTATACAAATATGAGAGACGCGTCAAACGCTTATATACATAATCATCCGAGGAGTCTCTAACTCCATACATGAACAATCCGTATTTATTACATAGAAAAACGGGTGTGGTAAGATGCTGCCATCTGTCTTGTCACAAGAGTTTACCCAAAGGGCGGGCTGTCCTTATCCTTCTCAACTCCTGAGGAGACACAATGTCTGGATAGTCAACAGAGACACTAAAGGGTTATACAGATTTACGAGTACCCCTCTAATCCACCCGTGCCGGTCAAGGATGTCTCCTATTCAAACACCAGACCCCTCTCAGCATCTTTAACTAGTAACTCATTCATGTATAGGACGAGAAAGAATACATCCTTCTTCTAGGCAGGAGGACATAGCCCAAATACCTAATACTCCTCTGATATTATACAGACATGTGTGTTACAATCAAAGTACAGATTTACATATCAGCCAATGGAAAGACAGACATTTCTCAAATGCACCTTAGTTCAAATGTTATTTCCATAACAAGTTTCACCAATACAAAGTGGTCAAACCCAGTCCCTTTCAGGGATGGGATACTCCGGTCCTCAGGTTGGAGTGGTGTCACTTATTCCCAGTCCTAAGAAAAAGGATGAAAACCAGAAGAAGGACGTTTGAGATGAATAGCCATGTTCTTTAACTACAGCCCCAGCAAATTTAAGAGGTTATTCCACATCAGGCACTCAGGGATTAATTGTTTTTTCAAAGACAGGCAGGCAGGCAGGCAGACAGATATATCCACCATTGTCACACCCTGATTTGTTTCACCTGTCTCATTATTGTCTCCACACCCCACCAGGTGTCTTCTATGTTCCCGTTACCCCTTGTCTGTTTATGTCTGTGTTTTCTGTTGGCCTGCTGCCAGATCGTTTTGTCTTTTCATGTGTTTCCAGCGTTTGTTTTTCCATGTTACCTGTTACCTGTTTTCTTCTCTGCCTTCCCAGTACCGGTTCCCTTCTGTCCCTGACTCCGAGCCTGCCTGCCCTCCGGTACTATTCCTCTGTACCCAAATAATCTGACCCATTGTCTGAACTCTGCCTGCCTGCTGACTACCAGACTTCCTATCCCATAATAAACATCTTTGCATGACACCTCCTCTCTGCCTCTGTGTGGAAACACAACAATGTCTGTCACAAACAAAGACCAGAGTTACATACCAGGGAATTGAAAAGCAGACATTTCTAAAATGTACAGTAGTTCATGAAAGTCCATAACAGTCCGCTTTTTAAAAATCCCTTGCAAATCTACAGAAAAACTATGGGTGTTATGACAGAAACCAGTGATTTGGCAGACCAATCTCAGCATATCCAGCCCCTTCCTTATCTCAGCCAATCATGTCCAGCAGGGAAAGTCCTACATTTTCTTGGTTAAACGAGGGATAGCGTTTAAAATTGTATTCGCATTTACACTTTGCATACTAGTTTGTCATTAAGTCACATTAACCCTCCTGGCCCCCTTAAGTACTAAAGGATTTTCGGACAGATTTTACTACTTGGACATTTTGGGTCCTACATTAATTCTGTGACAGGTATCATGAAGTATAATATATCTGCGTAATCAGTACACTCTCAGCTACAATACAAACACATAAAAACCGACTTCTCGGACACCATTTAGAAAATGTATGTGTTGCAAAGGCAAAAACAATGTTCTACAGAGAACATTTCTGCGATATGGTATGATAATCTTTTTTTGAATCAATAATGAAGTTTTGTTTCAATGGCATTTCCTGTTACCACTATGCCATTACTGTCATATTTCATTGTTTTAGGCTGAAACTAATGAAGAATATTAATAATACAAGAAATATGTGTTCCCCTCAAACATTTGGATTTACCGCCTTTGATATCAAACCGTATTTCATTATTTTGACAGAGACACTTCATTCTGTTTTGATGTAATGACACCAAATGGTCACCAGCTGGCAGCATAGGACCGGTAGCGCAGTTTGTATTTACTTCTCGTTTTAAAATCAGTAAGAAACCTACATTTTTCCAAATGCCAAAGAACATCCCCATAGTATGTTGACAGAAGAAATGTTTTATATCATATTTACAATATAAACAACGTAATATGGTATGAGGGGCCGTATAAGACATTATTCATTCTTGTACTCTCTCATACATACATTCTCCTATCACTTACATACATTCTCCTTTCACTTACATATATTTTCACTCTCACATACATACATTCTCCTTTCACATACATATATTTACACTCTCACATACATACATTCTCCTTTCACATGCATATATTTTCACTCTCACAAGCACATACATTTTCACCCTCACATATATACATTCTCCTTTCACATACATATATTTTCACTCTAACATACATACAGTTTTTTCTCTCATAATAATCTATTTTTAACTCACACATTCATACATTTTACTCTTATATTTCTGTATTTTAACTCACACACAAATATATGTTTCTCTCATATTTCTATATTTAACATACATATTCATACATTTTTAATCTCATACACATGCAGTCGCAATTTTAAATAATATATGTATATAAGCAGAAAATGTATGCATGTGTAAAGAAAATATATGTACGTGAGAGAAGAATGTGTGTGTGTGAGAGAGAAAGTTTAGTGGAAACGGAAGGAGTATAGTAGAAACGGATGGCAGAATATTTCTCGCACAGTGATTGGCTGAGAAACCCGAGCTGGGTCATGTTCAGGTCGCGATCAACATGGACGGAGATGAGATGAAAGCTTTGCAGCAAGCCATTGGAGTTTTAAGAACTATTTTAACATCCTCTGATACTATTTCTTCCATTGAGCAGAAAATGACTTGCTCATCTGCACCTAACGTTGTTCACAGCACAGCGGAAAAGTGAAATGTATGGACTGAAGTATGTGCCACCAGAAACTGAATTTGAATCATTTATATTTGAATTTGAATTGCTAAACTTGAATAATTGCATTGAAAAACTGAATTTGAATCACATAATTTGAAATTGTATTGTTTAATTTGAATAATTGCATTGAAAAACTGAATCTGAATTGTATAATTTGAAATTGAATTTATTCGTTTGGATCCGAAGTCCAATAAAATGTGATCCTCACTGAAAATTAAACTCTCTATATATCTTCACATTCACTTCTCACAATTCAGATTCAGTTCTCAAATTCAATTTCAAGTTACTGAGACAGACATCCGGGTAGTTGGAGGATGAAGGAAGAGCAATCGAGCGCAGATCGATAGATAGCGTTCATTGGCGCACAGGACTCCTCTTGTGCCAATCATCACCTACGTTTTGGAGCATAGTACGTACCCACCATGAAACAAGGAAGAAGTGCTTGCCTTGCAGGTGGCCGGCCTTGACCCAGACCGGCGTTAACATCATGGATTTCGCTGGGACAAATACGGTAATGACAATTTAACATATCTACGATCTAACGATCTTTTGTTTAAATGTTGTTAATGATATAGCTGTTTTTATAGAAACAGGGGCAATTAAATCTTTCTCTCGACGTTGCAAACACAGTAGCTATTTTCCCACTTTTTTATGGTACTAGCTCTGGTAACATCTTTGCCTGGTGTTTATTATTTCTAAGCGTTTGCCTCTTCCTCCGGTGAAAATGTTGTTGCAAACGTAGCTAGTGCTAGCTGCCGCCAAGTAGACTGGTCATGTCTTCAGCATGATTATTTCCGATAACTACTCCTTGTGATTGTCAGTGACACCGTCAGGGTACTGCTTACTGAGAGGGAGGGAGGGAGGGAGAGTGTCTGTGTCGCTGTGTTTGGCAGGTGTTAGGATAATGTAAGGCCATAAACTTCCGGGCAATTATACCATAGCACTAGCCCTACTCATTTGAATTGAATGCATAGCTAATTCCGGTTGACTTGAACACAAAAATAGCACATTTACTCTTCGAAAGAAAGCTGGCTGTTCTCCGTATTTGCAGGGAAAATAAAAAGGAATCCAGTAGTGCAATCCAGTAGTGCTTTCATTATTTTGTTGAGAGCATTATCTAGCTAGCGCTACAGTAAATATGGGCTAGTAGCTATAAAACCGTGCTTGCCACTATATAATAACATCAAACTTGGTCAACTTAGTGTAAAAACAGTCATGTTTACATTAAATGCAATAGTGCATATGGTATTGTGGTCTATAAATATAGTGCCAGTTGTATTAATGTTGTTTTATATTGATATAGCTAGCCATTTACTTTAATAACTTTTTGCAATACATTTTCTTTGGAATATGGAAAACATCCCACTTGATGATTGTTTGCTTTCTGTCTCTGAAAAGGTGAACATCCAGAGGCGGGTGACACAGTAGACTAGCCAGGTCACCTGTCCCCCAGCACGTTTCTCCAGTGGCTCACAGGACAGGGCCACATTCCTGTCTTACCAGAAGAAAACTTCAGTCTTTGTGCAGTTCAATCACACCTGTGACATCCTGTATGGTTCACATACAGTTTGCCACCCAACAGTCGCTGCATGTAGTAATACAATCCTCCTGCCTGTTAAGCATATGCAAACTTCTGAGTTCAAACAAGTGATGACAGAGGCCTTCCATCTAGGGCAGGCATTTCATCAGGTTTAAGTGAAATGTTGCAGTTTCAAATATGCATATACAGGTGCTGGTCATAAAATTTGATTATCATCAAAAAGTTCATTTATTTCAGTAATTCCATTCAAAAAGTGAAACTTGCATAATGTATGCATTCATTCCACACAGACTATATTTCAAGTGTTTATTTCTTTTAATTTTGATGATTATAACCGACAACTAATGAAAATCCCAAATTCAGTATCTCTGAAAATTTGAATATTACTTAAGACCAATACAAAAAAAGGATTTTTAGAAATGTTGGCCAACTGAAAAGTATGAACATGAAAAGTATAAGGGTGCGGTTATCCCTATTGCTTGTACACTTTTTTCTACCACATCTTTTCCTTCCCTTCGCCTCTCTATTACTGTGCTTGGACACAGAGCTCTGTGAACAGCCAGCCTCTTTAGCAATGACCTTTTGTGTCTTCCCCTCTTTGTGCAAGGTGTCAATGGTCGTCTTTTGGACAGCTGTCAAGTCAGCAGTCTTCCCCATGATAGTCTAGTTCTGTAGGCTACACAGCGAGACCATCTAAAGGCCTTTGCAGGTGTTTTAAGTTAATTAGCTGATTAGTGTGGCACCAGGTGTCTTCAATATTGAACCTTTTCATAATATTCAAATTTTCTGAGATACTGAATTTGGGGTTTTCATAAGTTGTCAGTTATAATCATCAAAATTAAAAGAAATAAACACTTGAAATAGATCAGTCTGTGTGGAATGAATGTAAACATACAAGTTTCACTTTTGGAGTGGAATTACTGAAATAAATCAACTTTTTGATTATATTCTAATTTTATGACCAGCACCTGTACATTCAGACTCAAATAGTAATAGATAAGATATTTGTGCAGTCTTTTATTTCATTTTTTGTCAAATCCAGTTTGTATATGTTCACTGTTCATGGGTGTATTAAATGACCCAGTGTGCATTAAATGACCCAGTGTGCATGGCTAATTGATTTGATATTTTAGAAAGTATAAATCATTGTTAGCCACATTGAATGTTACACTTCAAAAAGCATTTCCATATGTGCATCGCACCATTACAATGTTTGTCAGAGAAGATGTCCTTCACTACGTTCTTTCCCGCTTCCCTGTGGTTGTGTCAGCAAGACAGAAGTCTGATTTTAAAAAATTGCTGTGAATGGAAGGTGTACTATAAGGTGCTTGGATACATGGGGTTCTAGACTGGACTTAAGCAATCATGAATTATTAAAAGCCTTTAGTCCTCTGATTGGCACAGGCATGACTGTCAATGATGGTGAAGTAGGTACAATGCATGTGCAAGTGTGGTCAAATAAATGTATTTTCCAAAACTATTTGAATGAGAAAGGGGATCAATGGCAACGCGTAGAGATTCAATGTCCTCGGTCTTCAATGGACATTCCATTTCTGGCATGGTAACACCTGTTAGGGCTCTCTCAGAGTTATGAGAGAGCCCTGAGCTCTCTCAATCAAAATCCTCAATTTGGATTCCCTAAAACCAACAGAAGATAGTATTAATGAATTGTTAACATATATCATCTAGTAATGCAACCCATTTCATCAGCTGGAGTTATTCTTTTCGGATGTCACTGAGAATCACTGACATACTATGTATTAGATGACATTATTTCATACATTAATAGTAGGGTATTAATATCTATTGTGGAACTAATAATATTCCAAATAGGAGATGTGAGCTAGAGAGGTAGCTGGTAACATAATCTAGAAGTGGTGAAGGTTGAAAGTAGTAGGTTTTCATTGCCAAGAAATGTAATTGCTTTATCATAAACAGATTCAATCATCACTGATTGCTATGGATTTCATGTCAAGTTCATATCAAATGTGATGGATGAGGAACCACCAAAATGAAGGAATAGTAGCAAACCAATTATATTTGTTATGTGACTACAAGCCAACTAGTTATGAATGTAACAATATTGCCAGATATGTTTCCTATACCATGTTAACAGTAAAAACTAATTTGTAACTGGTTGGATCATGCCCATAATCACTATAACGTTAAATTTCACCTTGCTAAACATTGTGCAGATCACAGCATAAGTTGGTCAAAAATTAATCTCCAAAGGAACAGCTGGGTTCTTTTAAGTCACAGGTGGGACTGGCAAGTTAGCTAGCACGATGCCTTCTATTTCTAGATCTTACTAAGTTTACCGGTACTTATCTGAGCTAACGACATGATCACTGTCACTAGTTATAAAGAAATCATTGACTTTCACTCAGTGCTATTCACTGACAGTAAAAAAAAAAAAGGGGGTTATTATTGTACGCACAGCTGTTTGTAGACTAGCTCCAGTGCTCCTAGCTGCGTTGCTAAAATAATAGCAGAAACAATGCTAACGTGCTAGTCATAAATATAGAACAATGGTGCTAGCTAGTCGTCTAATGTAATTCTAAACATGATTTGTGTATGCTCGCGGACTAAACGAAACGTTTCTACAAAACAGCTATAACATTAACAACAGTTAAACAAAAGATTGTTAGATCGTAGATATGTGAAATTAATTACCGTATTTGTCCCAGCCGAATCCATGGTGGTCACGCCAGACTGGGCGTTCTGGGTCAAGGCCGGCCACTGGCAAGGCAAGAGCTTCTTCCTTGTTTCATGTACTATGCTCCAAAACGTAGGTGCTGATTGGCCCAAGAGGAGTCCTGTGCGCCAATGAACGCTATCTATGGATATGCGCTCGATTGCTCTTCCTTCATCCTCCAACTACCCGGATGTCTGTCTCAGTAACTTGAAATTGAATTTGAGAACTGAATCTGAATTGTGAGAAGTGAATGTGAAGATATATAGAGTTTAATTTTCAGGATCCAAACGAATGAATTCAATTTCAAATTATACAATTCAGATTCAGTTTTTCAATGCAATTATTCAAATTAAACAATACAATTTCAAATTATGTGATTCAAATTCAGTTTTTCAATGCAATTATTCAAGTTTAGCAATTCAAATTCAAATATAAATGATTCAAATTCAGTTTCTGGTGGCACATATTTCAGCCCATAGAAATGAGACAACTTTTCAGACCAGGGGGCAACTCACAAGTCAGTGCTACAGGCCGAGCAGCTCACGCTACACCAGACCAAACCGGAGGATCACGGCAGTCTTTGCGATATCAAACGCAGCAACACTTTGGCAATTGGGTCTCTCGTCCGAGGAAAAGGTAAGAATAAATAAGGTCTATTTTTGTGGTGCTGATTTGTATAACTGATTTGACTGTATATTGTTAAGTGACCGCGCTTTTTTCCCCACCTGTCTAGCCTTAACCTCCCGCAATTGTGTCCGATCTCATGCCTTCACTGCACTGACATATTATAAGGCTTCAATCATGCTCTTTGTCATGCTAAGTTTATGTCCTGGCTTCCTCAGATGTAAGTATATCAATTACGTTACTGTAATGAAGAGAAGGAACAACAGCCATTGCGCGGACCAGGTTGAAGTTAGTTTTAGGTTGGATATTCAACATACAATCGGCTAACCGTCCTCCAGCGGACTCCTGCTGCTTCTGTCGCTGAAACTACTAAGATGCTGTCGCTAAAGATTAGAGAAGGAACAACAGCCATTGAAGTTAGTTTTAGGTTGGATATTATATATTGGATATGTTTTTCTTAAGATTTAATTTCAGTAATGTAGATGTAGTGATTGTATGAGTTAGTGAACTGTTGTAAGCTGTTGTAACCAATGTAGATATATTGATTGTATAAGTTAGTGAACTGTTGTAAGCTGTTGTAACCAATGTAGATGTATTGATTGTATAAGTTAGTGAACTGTTATAAGCTGTTGTAGCCAATGAAGCTAAATATTAATTGTTTGTAATATGAGCTGAACCTGAAGGAGCAAGTAGGAGAATAGGAAACCCTGTTCAAGCGGTTGCCGGGGAGAGAAAGATTTAGTATGTCTGTTTTGTGAGAAACAGGTCACAGGTCAGAGACACACACACATAGTCGGACAGACAAGACAGAAACCAGAAGGGGGGGGCATGAACATGTTTTATGTTTCAGTCCAGGATCAGGTTGTATTCATGGTCTGTAATCTGTTCATGAAGACAGTTAATTTAATGTTAGATGATCACATCAATACTTGAATATGGGGATTTCATTTGAGGGCCTGATGCTTCTGTAACCTCAACTTCACTCATATAGACTGATGTGTGTTTCAATACTTTCATTAACTTTGTAGATACACTTTTATAACATGACAAATGTATCACGTCACAACCATGATGATGATGACAACAACATAGAAACCTGCATCCCACTGATGTTTTGTATATGAAGCTAAACAGAGTCAGTCCTGGTTGGTCCCTGGATGGAAGATGAGATGCTGCTTAAAGGACCAGTAAGGGGTACTCTTCCATCTGGTCTGAAGATCAAAACACAAAACAAAAAAGCACTAAAGAAGACATTGCAGCACCTAAGAGTAGGAGTGTTAACCCTGGTGTCATGTGTGATGTCATGAGAGGCTACATAGCTCTTAGCAGGACTGTTCAATTAGTGCGAGGACACAAAGCTCAAGTATAAACAAGGATTTCATTACAGTTCTAAGGAATTAACAGAAACAGCGTGTCAAATTCAAAAAGGTAACTCAGGGTCAGGTCTACCTTCAACAGAAAACTTAAATGATGCTTCTTGGTGGTAATCCTGATTTCCTCAGGTAAGTAAACACTCTTTTCAATCTTACTTTACTGGGTGTCGTAACCCGAGGCTATTCCAGTTGTAAGTCCTTCTGTCTAGTGGTGTTTCCAGCCTTCCGTATTCCTCGCTGGAAACGATACTGGAGCGGTCTGGTCCTTCCCAGAACACACAACCCACTAACAGTCTCTAGTCCTTAAAACCCTTCAGGTCATCAGACCCTGATCAGTCTCAGGTGTGCGGGAATGTCATGTTTAGAGGGGTGGAGTTCCCGACTCCACCAGCAGATAGAGCCTGTTTTCACCACATCATCCCCAGCTACCAACTTCCTCTTGTTACAGAAAATATATATTGCCTGTTTTGAACTCCCTCTTCCATGTATGTAAGACACTCTGAATAGGAGTTATAGCTAAATAACAATATATTGTAAATATTAAAAGACAATAAGGATAATAATGATTATGATGGAGAATGTGATGTCTATGATGATTTTGAATCTTGATTAAAGTTGATCTTTACTGACCAGTGTTCCATGTAATTGTCTCTGCCCCCCAGACACGTGCACAGATAGGCCCCAAGGGGTGCTTGAGCCCCTGGTCCTTCTTGTACATCGGTGCCCCCATTCTACCTGCAGGTGTCATTCACTCAGACAGACATGTGTCGTCCATCTATGTGATGCACATTGAAACTGATGTGTGTGTAGAAGCTGACGGGTAAATGGCTGCTGGCATATTTGGGGAGCCCTTATTGGTCATTTAAGCCCCCTTATATAGGTCTGTGCCCTGACTACGATGATGATGGAGAACATGTGATCTAAATATATTTTCTAATCTTATTTAAAGTTGACCTCCTCTACTGACCAGTGTTCCATGTCACTGTCTCTTCCCCCTCAACACCTGCAGTAGGTCCCAGCTGTAACAGTTCAGTCACTGTGCAGTCTGACTGAGGGAGGTTTTTGTACGGCTCTGTATCACTGTGTGAACACTCCACCACTGTGGTAACTCTGACAGTAGTAATCTCCTGCATCTTCAGTCCGGACTCCACTGATGGTCAGAGTGAAGTCACTCCCAGATCCACTGCCACTGAATCTAGATGGGGTCCCAGACTGAAGTGTCTTAGCATAGTAAATTAGGAGTTTAGGAGTTCCTCCAGGTTTCTGTTGGTACCAGGCTAGATAATTGTTGTTATACACATTACTGCTGACTTTACAGTTCATAGTAACTGAATTTCCTGTTGTAACAGATTGAACTGCAGGTGACTGAGTCAGCATGTACTGTTCTTTGGATTCTGTAAAATAAAATAAGGACACCCATATTAATGGAATAAAACATAGTTACACATTGTACATAAGATACATAATAGCATTGCCATACATCATTCCTTTCTGTAGATTAAATTATTTTTCAACATTACATTTAATAAATCTTACCTTTGAAAAAGAGGACAAGTGTCCAGATGAAGATGGATATAAAAGTCATGGTTGTTGTGGGTTCAGTTGTCATGAAGGACAGCTCTCAGTCATGAAGTGTTAAACTCACAGGGTTATAAACACTCCCAGATCACTGAATCATGTGCTGTTTATACAGAGCATCATCATTATGCAAAAAAGATTCTGGTCTTTTCTCCATTCACCATTATTCAGTAAATATACACCAAGCAGATCCATCAGATTAGTCTTACATGGAAATGATGTCATAGGACATGGATATCTGTAAAGTAATCTATTTTCAACATTTGATAGATAACATTAAACAAGGCAATTTCTGCTCACATTCCAATATAGTAGTTGACATAAACAAAGCATTCATCTAAGCATGACACAAGGCATGGCCTGATGACCTTGAACCAAATAGAAGGTAGAGAGAAAGAAAGACCCAGAATAACAGAAGGGTTACTTTAACCAACACCATTCACAGGAAGAGAGAGTGAGGTAGACTTGCTTTTATAAACCTCTGAGAAGAATTTGTAATCAAACCTGATTTGGTCACATATTCCATATACAGGATGTGATCCCAGATTCTACTTCATAGAGGTGACAGAACAGGAGATGGTAAGAGATCCTGAGCAAAACACAAAAGGACACTTACATACAGTGTCTATCAGAGTCAGGGGATATTCTTCACTTTCTACATAGGTACTCTTTGTTTATTAACATTAAGCTCTGGTAAATAATATCCACTTCTATGTTTATTAACATTAAGCCCTGGTAAATACTATACACTGCTATGTTTATTAACATTAAGCCCAGGTAAATACTATACACTGCTATGTTTATTATCATTAAGCCCAGGTAAATACTATACACTGCAATAGTGAGTATTATCTTTCCAATTCCAGTCCTAACCATCTAGTCTTGTAACGTTAATTTATCTGATCTAATTTCTCCATTAAAATTGTCAATTATAGCAATTAACTTATATGTACTCAATTTCTGTTTTAGCACTTTGTGTCTTGTCGTAAGATACCATTGGAATGTTAATGTGTTATAGAAGTTTATCTAGGGTCGGAAATACAGGACAACAAGGTCATGCCATAATTACCCTGCCCTATGGTGCCAGGAAGGACACACGGGAATGTGTCCCTGGTGGATTGGGGAACTATTTTTCAGGACCAGTCATTTGGTCTTTACCTAGGTTTGCTATCCAACCCACACAACTTTAGATATAAACCAAAGTAAGTTGTTGTAAATGTTCTTTCATGCTTTTTGCTCAGCTTCTCTGTATGCATCTCAGCTCTGGCAAAATCAAAAATTCCTGGAGAACTGTTATCTTTCATATGTCTAATGCAACTGTATACTCAACCTATATATTTTATCTGTTACAAGATTTTTTTGAATCTTCAGAAGTATCTATAAAACAGCCTAAAATCCAGTTCCACCAATACAAAGTGGTCAAACCCAGTCACTTTCAGGGATGGGATACTCCTGTCCTCAGGTTGGAGTGGTGTCACTTATTCCCAATCCTAAGAAAAAGGATGAAAACCAGAAGTGTTTGAGATGAATGGCCTGTTCTTTAACTACAGCCACAGCTAATTTGAGAGGGCGTTCCACATCAGGCACTCAGGGATTAATTATTTTTTCAAAGACAGGCAGACAGATCTTTCCACCATTGTCACACCCTGATTTGTTTCACCTGTCTCATTATTGTCTCCACCCCCCACCAGGGGGCGTCTATGTTCCCGTTACCCCTTGTCTGTTAATGTCTGTGTTTTCTGTTCGCCTGCTGCCAGATCGTTTTGTCTTTTCATGTTTTTTCAGCGTTTGTTTTTCCATGTTTCCTGTTACCCGTTTTCTGCTCTGCCTTCCCAGTACCGATCCCCTTCTGTCCCTGACTCTGAGCCTACCTGCCCTCCGGTACTTCTGCCTTTTGGATCAACCATTACGACCTTTGCCTGACCCCGACCTCAAACCAGCCTATTCCTCTATACCCCAATAATCTGACCCATTGTCTGAACTCAGCCTGCCTGCTGACTACCAGACTGCCTATCCCATAATAAACATTGTTGCACGACACCTCCTCTCTGCCTCTATGTGGAAACTCAAACATTTCTGTCACAAAGACCAGAGTTACATACAAGGGAATAGAAAAGCAGACATTTATAAAATGTACAGTAGTTCATGAAATTCCATAACAGTCCACTTTTGAAAAATCCCTTGCAATTCTACTGAACAACTATGGGCGTTTTGACAGAAACCAGTGATTTGGCAGACCAATCAGAACTCAGAATCTCAGTTTAGTTTCAATGGCATTTCCTGTTACCACTATGCCATTACTGTCATATTTCATTGTTTTAGGCTGAAACTAATGAAGAAAATTCATAATACAATAAAAAATATATGTGTTCCCCTCAAACATTTGGATATACCGCCTTTGATATCAAATAATTTCATTATTTTGACAGAGACACTCTTTTGATCTAATGACACCAAACGGCCACCAGCTGGCAACATAGGACCGGTAGCGCAGTTTGTATTTACTTGTCGTTTTAAAATCAGCAAGATACCTACGTCATTTCCTGGACAAATTCCCCTTCCTCAGCCCGTTGGTGATGGTCAAAAATAAGTTCTGAAATGTTTTGGGTTGAAAATAAATAGCTATTTTGCATAAATGGAACAAAAACTACATTGGTAATCGCTATTATTGACATAATCCTAACCCATTATTCTTACATCATAGAGGTCATGTTTCCAGGCGTTATGGCATACTAGAAGCGTTGTTTCTGATTGGGCAACGAGGACTTACAAACAAAGGAAGAGTTGAATTCTCCATTTAAAGACGCACGTAATGGTGGTCAGTTTTGGTGCAAATCCACTTTGTCCTCATGCAAGCTGTGATCACCATAAGAACACAGTGTACCAATCTCTTTGTTAGAATGCCTAGATATTAGCTAAAGTCAGTCATATGATTCTAGTAATTGAATGTTATTCGATCTACTTAATTTGATCAAAATGTATGTGCATTGTTTTAAAAGTACGGAATCAGCTTACATTTTCTATTAATTGTATGAATAAATATACTGTACAGATATGGATATGTTTTAAAAGATTGGTTTTTGTTCAGTGTTAGGGAAGGCAAAATATAAATAATTCATTGCATATTTGGAAGATGATGAGGTTATTTTGTTAATAATAGCAGGAGCAGGAGGTTTTTGTATGAGCAGTAATAGGGATTGTATCACTGTGGTACACTTTTGGTGGCGGCACCAGACTTGATGTTGGAAGTAAGTAAACAAGGTCTTCTTTATATTTGTTTATCATTGGAAGGTTTTAGGTTTCTCACTTTGTGTGAGAAAATATGTTCACATTTTAGTCATTTTAGAACTTTTTTCTATTTTGCTTTCCATTTAGCATTTCTATTAAATAATACTAAATACAATGTTTGAAAACGATAAATTGTTAGTTTCTTTGGGTCTGATTAGTATTATTGAAGCCTTAAAAACATAATGTGTCGGTTATTGAAGTTTATAGTTGTTTTGTGAACGGGACTCAATAGTTAAGGAGTAAAATAAATAATTGTATACTTGCATTTTTCATAAATCTGCTTTGTATAGTAATCATTTCATTACATATGCTCTTACCTTTCATCAATTATAATAAAGCAATACACATTAATTCAAGATTATAATTGATGAAAGGAGATGTGTTTTAGCCGTTAGTTAGTGAAGTTTATGTGTTTTTCCCCCCAGGTAACACTGCTCCCACCCTGACCATCCTTCCCCCCTCTAGTGAGGAGCTGTCCAGTACAACAACAGCCACACTGATGTGTCTGGCCAACAAGGGCTTCCCCTCAGACTGGACCTTGAGTTGGAAAGTGGACGGGAACAACAAGAATCAGAAGTCCAGTTCCGGAGTCCTGGAGAAGGATGGTCTGTACAGCTGGAGCAGCACCCTGACTCTCACTGCCCAGGAGTGGAACAAGGTGGGAGAGGTGACCTGTGAAGCCCAGAAGAGCTCCCAGACTCCAGTCATCAAGACCCTGAGGAGGGATGAATGTTCTGGTTAGGACCTGTGTCATGGTGCGGTGAGCAGCAGCGCCACCGTGCCATATTTCCACAAGTTCCCATATTCTCACGAACACATCCCGGACTGTCACATGTTTCCCATCTTCCACACCAGGTCCCAATCTAGCTCGTTTGTATGTGTATATATGTTTCCCCTCTGCGCCCCACATTGTGGATCATTGTTGCTGTCGCTGTCATTGTTGCTGTTTGTGCATTTAATCGGTGAGTGTTATTGAATGTACTGTTTGAATGTTAATTGTTAAGACGCATGTTGCGCACTTTTATTTCATTCAGTCATTAGTATTGTTTTTCCGTTCGTGTTTGGTTTGTTTGTTGTTTTAATAAATCCCACGAACGAGAGTACTGCCTGCGCCTGGTTCCCTCCAACACTACACCTTGACAAGTTGTTACAGAATGATCCACCGCAACTGGAGCCAGCAGGCAGCCCCTCCAGAGAGGGTGTATACGTGGAGGGGCGATTGGGGGTCTGACTCCCTCTCATCGGACGATGATGAAGCGGTCTATGAGAGAGTGGAGGAGGATCCCCTTGGGGAGCAGTGCTGGGGGTTGCCCCAAGATGGGTTCGGGGTGCCGCTGTGGGGCATGGACCAGTATGGAGTGGTCAAGCCCCTCACCAAAGAACAAGGGGAGCTGGTGAAGGGTCTCCTGCAGGACATGCAGGAGGGTCAGGACGTAGGCGAGGCCGGAGGAAGAAGAGGGCGAGGTGCCCAACGCTCGGTCCGAGGTCCCCCCAGGAAAATTTTAGGGGGGGGCTGAGTGGGTGCCCGGGGGAAGTCCCGACGACGCCCCCTCTATGTCCGGTGCCTCCTCGACCCCGTGCAGGCTGGCCAGGCTGTAGGCTGGCAATTAGGCGCACACCGCTTCCTGCTCCGCGGCCTTCCGCTGCCCCTGTCCCTGCGCCACGGCGCCGATTGCCCACTGCTGCATTGGAGCAGCAGCCAGCGCCTCCTTCCTGCCAGCGGCAGCAGCCTGCACCGCCTGAGCTTGCCGAGGAGGAGTGGCCTGCACCGCCTGAGCTTGCCGAGGAGGAGTGGCCTGCACCGCCTGAGCTTGCCGAGGAGGAGTGGCCTGCACCGCCTGAGCTTGCCGAGGAGGAGTGGCCTGCACCGCCTGAGCTTGCCGAGGAGGAGTGGCCTGCACCGCCTGAGCTTGCCGAGGAGGAGTGGCCTGCACCGCCTGAGCTTGCCGAGGAGGAGTGGCCTGCACCGCCTGAGCTTGCCGAGGAGGAGTGGCCTGCACCGCCTGAGCTTGCCGAGGAGGAGTGGCCTGCACCGCCTGAGCTTGCCGGGGTTTGGCCGCCACCGCCCTCTCCTGTCCCGGCCGCCCCGGCGCCCCTTCCTGTCCCGGCCGCCCCGGCGCCCCTTCCTGTCCCGGCCGCCCCGGCGCCCCTTCCTGTCCCGGCCGCCCCGGCGCCCCTTCCTGTCCCGGCCGCCCCGGCGCCCCATCCTGTCCCGGCCGCCCCGGCGCCCCGGCGCCCCTTCCTGTCCCGGCCACCCCGGCGCCTCCTTCGGCTCTTCCGGCTACCGACCCTCCTTCGGCTCTTCCGGCTACCGACCCTCCTTCGGCTCTTCCGGCTACCGACCCTCCTTCGGCTCTTCCGGCTACCGACCCTCCTTCGGCTCTTCCGGCTACCGACCCACCGTCGGCTCTTCCGGCTACCGACCCTCCGCCGGCTACCGACCCTCCGCCGGCTACCGACCCTCCGCCGGATACCGACCCTCCGCCGGCTACCGACCCTCCGCCGGCTCTCCCGGCCTCTGACCCTCCGCCGGCCACCGACCCTCCGTCGGCTCTCCCGGCCTCTGACCCTCCGCCGGCCACCGACCCTCCGTCGGCTCTCCCGGCCTCTGACCCTCCGCCGGCCACCGACCCTCCGTCGGCTCTCCCGGCTCCTGACCCTCCGCCGGCTCCTGATCTTCGGCCGGTTCTGCCTCCCCGGCCTGTCCCGACGGCTCCGCCACCCTGGTTAGTCTCGGCTGTTCCGCCCCCTCGGCGGGTTTGTGCCGATGGGGGTACTGTGCTGCCCCGCCCCCCCTCCCTTGGGCTGGGGTTCGTCTTGGCCCGTCCGGTGGCCGGGCCTTTGGGGGGGGGTACTGTCATGGTGCGGTGAGCAGCAGCGCCACCGTGCCATATTTCCACAAGTTCCCATATTCTCACGAACACATCCCGGACTGTCACATGTTTCCCATCTTCCACACCAGGTCCCAATCTAGCTCGTTTGTATGTGTATATATGTTTCCCCTCTGCTCCCCACATTGTGGATCATTGTTGCTGTCGCTGTCATTGTTGCTGTTTGTGCATTTAATCGGTGAGTGTTATTGAATGTACTGTTTGAATGTTAATTGTTAAGACGCATGTTGCGCACTTTTATTTCATTCAGTCATTAGTATTGTTTTTCCGTTCGTGTTTGGTTTGTTTGTTGTTTTAATAAATCCCACGAACGAGAGTACTGCCTGCGCCTGGTTCCCTCAACACTACACCTTGACAAGTTGTTACAACCTGTCTGTCACATAACCCTCTGAAGAGAGGCTGCTGGTTCTTTGCTTTGATTCTAGTTTGAGGTTGAATGTTCTTGGTCTTATTGATCACTTTCATGTAGACTAACAGTGAGCTTTGCATGAGTTCATGTGTCCATCCTCTCTGTAGATGGACATTTGATAGATATGATATGGTCTGCTTGTACTGTTATAACACACATTTGCTTTTATGCGTAGATGAAAATAAAGAGTTCCCTTTGTAGGAAATATAAGTTGTTGTCTTTCATTGAATTAAAGTATATTTTATTTGCAAATATTGAATGACAATTAAATAATAATAATGCCAGATGTGGTTAATTAGAAGTGTTAAGTGTTTTAGCTTATTATATATGTTCTTACTTGCAACCTCATTATCAATCAATGAATAGTTCATACAAACATAAGATAGTAAAATGTTCGTAATTCATGCATTGATGAATAGATAAAAATAAAGATTTCCCTTAGTAGAAAATATGTTGCTGTGTCTTTCATTTAATTTAAATTTACTTTATCCTATTGAATGACAATGACAAATTGAATGACAAATAAATAATATGATATCCAAGTTTTACAGCAGATCTGGCCACATGTTGACACGTACTCTTTGTATTAATCTATTTCTGAATGTTTCTGATATTCTTGACTAAAAGATATGACTGAATAGACTCAAAGTAGAACAATAAGAAACATGTGTCAATATCTTGGTTTCTCAAAAATGTGATAATCACATCTGTGTTTAGCTAAAAGTATTTTATTACTCATATCACAGTGAAGTTGTTCAGTTTTCTCTACCTCCAACCTCCTGGGAACAGGGTGAACATCTGGTGACAGTGCTGCTCTATTCTGGGACATGTAGAACCACCCAACCCTGTCTATGTAAATCTTAGTTTCCCTCCCACAGACACCAGTCCAACAGTTGAGAATGTTCAGCTTCTGAAAACCCCTCAACTGGTCCAGATGTGAGGGACTGATTTTAACCTCTGTGGTGGATTTAGGGATGGAGACATACCAGATATGCCACTAAGTAATAAATTACATATAACATCTGTCCTTCATATTAGACAGTGTATATACAGTACATGTGTCCTGTGGTTCAGACCAGCGTAATGTCACATCCTGGCATAACAGGCTTGTTGTGCCAGTGATATCCAATGTCCTCTCTCCCTGGTTTGGATCACGGACACCTGTTCTGTTGTTAATCGCCCTCACCTGTTTCCATAATCATTGTTCCTATGTAAGTTCCTCCATTCCCAGTGTATCTGGTCTGTATTTGTTTGGTGTATTTCAGTCTTTTAGTCATGTTTCCTTTGGTTATAGTTTAAGTTCTTCTATTAAATGTCCCCGTTCTCTCAGTGCTTGTGTCCTGCCTGGAAGATGAGATGCTGCTTAAAGTAGATTTGGAGGGCTAGTAAAGGGCACTCTTATCTCTGGTCTCAAGATCAAATTCCAAAACCCAAGTGCACTGAAGAAGGCATAGGCCTGCTTGGCCACTCACTTTGTCATAGGAGACTACAATGGTGAAAACTGAATAAGGGCGTCAGCAAAATGACAAGATTTTTATGTAGTAATGACTACAATGATGATAATGATGATGGAGAAAATATGATCTGAATAAGATTATTCAAAGTTGATCTCTACTGACCATTGTTCCATGGCACTGTCTCTTCCCCCTCAACACCTGCAGTAGGTCCCAGCTGTAACAGTTCAGTCACTGTGCAGTCTGACTGAGGGAGGTTTTTGTACGGCTCTGTATCACTGTGTGAACACATATACACTGTTGGGAATGTGTAAACTCTGACAGTAGTAATCTCCTGCATCTTCAGTCTGGACTCCACTGATGGTCAGAGTGAAGTCACTCCCAGATCCACTGCCACTGAATCTAGATGGAATCCCAGACTGAAGTGTGTTAGCCAAGTAAATTAGGAGTTTAGGAGCTCCTCCAGGTTTCTGTTGGTACCAGTGTAGATAATTGTTGCCATGCACATTACTGCTGACTTTACAGTTCATAGTAACTGAATTTCCTGTTAAAACAGATTGAACTGCAGGTGACTGAGTCACAATGTACTGTCCTCTGGATTCTGTAAAATAAAATAAGGACACCCATATTAATGGAATAAAACACAGTAACACATTGTACATAATATACATAATAGCATTGCAATACATCATTCCTTTCTGTAGATTCAATTGTTTTTCAACATTACATTTAATAAATCTTACCTTTGAAAAAGAGGACAAGTGTCCAGATGAAGATGGTTATAAAAGTCATGGTTGTTGTGGGTTCAGTTGTCATGAAGGACAGTTCTCAGTCATGAAGTGTTAAACTCACAGGGTTATAAACACTCCCAGATCACTGAATCATGTGCTGTCTATACAGAGCATCATCACTATGCAAATAAGATTCTGGTCTTCTCCCTATCAAACATTACAAACTGAGTCCATTACAATCTGGTGATCTTTCTCTCCAAATGTTCACACAACAATCAACAATGTAAAATTAACTGCTGAAAAAGGGAATAAATACATTGTCTGTTTCTGGTTTAAAAGCTATAACATATGATTTGTATCAATGTTGTTAGCTAAGACAATACTATAATGTGTAACCGATAAAATATAATTGTGTAACAAAAATACAGTATATTATTTCTCAATATTCATGTTAATACAGTATATTGATAAATATAAAGAGCAATACCAGTGTCACGGTACGATGAGGTTCAGCGCCATCGTGCCGTGCATCCCCAGTTCCCGTCACTCACAAACACATCCCGGACTTGTTTCCTGTCACATGTCTTCAGTTATTCACACCAGGTCCCCATCGTTTCATTAGTATGTGTTTAAATGTGTCCCCTCTGCTCCCCACATAAGTTGATCATTGTTATGTTGTTACTTTCATTTGTACGTCCCACAAGTAACCAGTGAGTGCCTCCGTTTTGCTGTCAGCCCCTTTACTTTCTTACGTTTGTTGTTTGTATTCTGTGTTTTTGTTTTCTCCTTAAAAACCAACTTCACCTGCATTTGGCCTGTGCTTGGTTCCTCACCTCCGCCACCGTTATAACCAGTCAGTTTCCACCTCTCAGTAACAATTGGTAAAATACTGCCAGCTGCAGGTTAAGTAGTGTTACTGTAGTTTGCTAGGTGGACTGAATGTTGGAAAACTGTATTGTATTGTTTTACTAATCTTTTCTGTTTCACTTAGTTCACACATTTTTATTCATTTCTGGTATTTGTTCATAGTTGTCCAAAAATGTAGGCTGAAGGAACCATATAATATAATTCCACAGTTTAGTTACCAGTTAAATGATTTGTTCTAATTTAGTATATAAATGTACTTGTATTCTGTCCTAGTAGGCCATCATTGGAATGTTTATGGTCAACAGATGTTTCTGTAAGGTAGGGATGCAGGGACAGAAGGGTTGCTTTTAATTTCCTAGCTAGCTTGATCCTTGAGATGACACCACTGTGTCCCAGGAAACAGATCGGAATGTGTCACTGATTGATAAGGGGTCTATTCTACAGGACTAGTTTTGTTTTCCTTTGGTCAGTTAACCAACCCCCACAACTTTAGTTTTAGGATCTAAACCAGAGTTAGATTTTGGGAAAGGCTCTCTTGCATTTTTCCTAACCTCTGCAAGCTTCTTTACTCTTGCAAACCTCTTGAATCTCCGGAGACCATTTATCGTTGGTACTTGTACTGTAAATGTAATACTCTGTAATTATAAATGAATACATTTGTTTGTTACATTTACTCATTGACTCTTTGGTATGACTCTAAAACGGGTCGAAATCCAGTTCCTTCAGTTGGAGGTCCTACCAAGATATTACGGAATAAAACTTTATGAACTTTAACAAGGTAGGTGTCTGTTCTGGTAAGTCTAGTAGATCTTCTGGATGTTAGCCGGGAGTTTGGTCGAAGGGAAATCTCCACTGCGTTTATTGCAGAGGGGCATTTAGGTACCAAGACCCTGTATTGTGTCCCGGGTGCACCAGAACCCTGTTCCCTTGGGTAGTCCGTGGAATAAAATCTGTTTGGGGCATGGCTCGTCAGTGTAAATGGCTTATGGAGGAAGTTAAGTCTGACAAATTGAAGAAATAGATTGGAGGATAGCAGCTATCCCTCCCCACAAAGCAAACAATCCCAACGGTGATACATGGGACCGTATATGGTCTTCCCTTCGCACCACAACTTGGCCATGGCAGATTGTGTAGCCATGGTTGAGGGACTAGGCCCTCCAGGTTATGTTGCCCAAGTACAAAACATTGCAATGAATGTCAATAACCCTCAGGACGTAGTTGAGTATCAGCAGTGTTATACAGATTGGTTCTGGCAATATGAACTTCTCTACTCTGTCAACACTGTGCCAAAGTCCAACTGAATCATTTTACACGTATGGAAATCATAGATTTGTGTGTTCCCACCGTGATTATACAGAGTTAATGGGGGTTCCCGAGGACTTGGATAATGATGTAATTTTACTTAATGTGCAGTGAAATATGAAAGACGAAATGAGGTACAACTACACAAACACATTGCCACAAAATGATACCTGGTCTGATTTTCTGAACTGGGGCAATAGCACAGACAATCTATGCAGGATCCGCAGCATTGAGCTGGGTTGAATCTCAAGAATGTTAAACCTGTGGCTGCTATTACTGGCACTTCTGAACTTATTACTTCTGGTACTCCAATTTCCTATGCCATATTTGCAAACAAATTGGCCATTGGGTGAATAGATGTCCCAAAAGGAAGACATGGGGTAGGTGTAATCTAAAGAGTCAAATTGATCTTCCTCAGCTCCAGAAACAATTGACTGAGATAACAAAGGCTGTAAACCCTTTGGGGAACACCATGTCAGGCCTCTATCGGTGCAGAATTCCTGGGTCTCTGTCCCTATCTATTTGTTTGCTTAGGAGGCCAGGCAGACACTTGTGACAGAATTCCTGAAACGGGTCATGTCATCTTCTTCCGCTTATCCGGGGCCGGGTCGCGGGGGCAGCAGTCTAAGCAGGGATGCCCAGACTTCCCTCTCCCCAGACACTTCCTCTAGCTCTTCCGGGGGGACACCGAGGCGTTCCCAGGCCAGCCGGGAGACATAGTCCCTCCAGCGAGTCCTAGGTCTTCCCCGGGGTCTCCTCCCAGTGGGACGGGACCGGAACACCTTCCCAGGAAGGCGTTCCGGAGGCATCCGAAAAAGATGCCCAAGCCACCTCAGCTGACCCCTCTCGATGTGGAGGAGCAGCGGCTCTACTCTGAGCTCCTCCCGGGTGACCGAGCTTCTCACCCTATCTCTAAGGGATCGCCCGGCCACCCTGCGGAGAAAGCTCATTTCGGCCGCCTGTATCCGGGATCTTGTCCTTTCGGTCATGACCCAAAGCTCATGACCATAGGTGAGAGTAGGAACGTAGATTGACTGGTAAATCGAGAGCTTCGCCTTGCGGCTCAGCTCTTTCTTCACCACGACAGACCGATACATCGACTGCATTACTGCAGAAGCTGCACCGATCCGTCTGTCAATCTCCCGTTCCATCCTTCCCTCACTCGTGAACAAGACCCCTAGATACTTAAACTCCTCCACTTGAGGCAGGCACTCTCCACCAACCTGAAGCGGGCAAGCCACCCTTTTCCGACTGAGGACCATGGCCTCGGATTTGGAGGTACTGATTTTCATCCCCACCGCTTCACACTCGGCTGCAAACCGTCCCAGCGCATGCTGAAGGTCCTGGTTAGAAGGGGCCAACACGACAACATCATCTGCAAAAAGCAGAGACGAAATTGTGTGGTCCCCAAACCTGACACCCTCCGGCCCCTGGCTGCGCCTAGAAATTCTGTCCATAAAAATTACGAACAGAACCGGTGACAAAGGGCAGCCCTGCCGGAGTCCAACATGCACTGGGAACAAGTCTGACTTACTGCCGGCAATGCGGACCAAGCTCCTGCTTCGGTTGTACAGGGACCTGACAGCCCTTAGCAAAGGACCCAGGACCCCATATTCCCCAAGCACCCTCCACAAGATGCCGCGAGGGACACAGTCGAATGCCTTCTCCAAATCCACAAAACACATGTGGATTGGTTGGGCAAACTCCCATGAACCCTCCAACACCCCGTAGAGGGTATAGAGCTGAAACGGGTCCTATTGTAAAATTGAGTTTGGATTTTTATTTTATAAAGGTCCTGATTCAGAGCTTTTTAATGGTATATAATACATATCTGATTGAAATTATGGGAAAGACATACTGCTTCAAAAGTTGTTGTTATGCTCTATTTAGTTCTGAGAAAAGAGGCTTGAAAGATTCACATTTGCCAGACAGCTTATCTTTGTTCATGCCCATTCAGCATAGCTCACACGCTCTTAGGCCTTAACCTCACCCAACTATTTAAGTATTCAAATGGGGACACACTGGCCTTGTGCTAAACTGGTCTGGTTGGTCTCTAATTGAACACATACTATATCAAACCAAATAATTAAATAATGTCACACACATTTCTATCCAGAACTGTAATCGCTAGAATCGTACGGTTTTCTTTTGGCTTATATCTAGGCATTCTAACAAAGTGATCTGTACATAGTTTGTGTTCCTATGGCGATCACAGCCTGTGTGAGGAAAAAGTAGAGTTACAACAAAACTGGCCACCATTACGCGTGTCATGAAATGGAGAATTGTAGATGTAGTTATTGTATGAGTTAGTGAACTGTTGTAAGCTGTTGTAACCAATGTAGATGTATTGATTGTATAAGTTAGTGAACTTTTATAAGCTGTTGTAACCAATGAAACAAAATATTAAATGTTTGTAATATGAGATGAAACTGAAGGAGCAAGTAGGAGAATAGGACACCCTGTTCAAGCGGTTGCCGGGGAGAGAAAGATTTAGTATGTCTGTCTTGTGAGAAACAGGTCAGAGACACACACACATAGTCGGACAGACAACACAGAAACCACAAGGGGGGGCAAGGGGATACTTGTAGTTATCCTATAAGGAATAAAACTGGGATTGGGCCAATGGCACACACTTTGTAAGTTAACGCCTCTATCTTTTTGGGCGTAGTAGAAGTATAAAATGATCTGTTGAATGTTGATCCTTAGACATTGTGCGGCGACACTTGTCTCCAAAAGCTTTTGTAATAAACGGAATATGCGGTACGGTAATTGACCTGACTCCTGGGGCCTCATGTATCAATCTTGCGTACGCACGAAAACATGTCGTACGCCAGCTTTCACGTTCACGGTCAGATGTACTAACAGTGAAATTAACGTAAGAATGTGCGTTCTTCCACGTAAACTTCAGGCCTGGCGTACGTAAATTTTTATGATGTTTGTCCGTTGGCGACTCATAGAGGCAATAAAGTGAAGTGGCAAACATTACACTACGAACTGTTCTATCGCACCTGCCAGATATTGCTTATAATTTGTAATTGATAAATGATTTGCCATATTATTGTCACACGAGTCTTATTAGAATATTCTATTAATTATGCAATTAAGTAAGAACATATATAAAGGATGTGAAAATTGATACAACCCGTCTAGCAATGGCGGCTTTGGCTTTATTAGAAGACATTTTCAATGGACAAATCCGGAGAGAACGGGTTTTTAGGGACCACAGTGATTTTCTGGCCCACGATGATGACTGGCTTATCAGCCGTTTCAGATTTCCAAGGGCTATACTCTTGGAGCTCTGCGCTGAGTTGGGTCCGAATTTGGAAAGAGAGACAGTGAGAAGCCACGCATTACCCGTTCCTTTACAGGTGCTTACTACACTTGGTTTCCTAGCAACCGGTTCTTTCCAAAGAGAACTGGCAGACCGCTCAGGAATAAGCCAGTCGTGTTTGAGCCGTGCAATGCCACCTGTATGGGACGGCATCATCCGCTTGTCTACCAGGTATATAACGTTCCCATACGATGCAGGTGACCAGCCAAACATCAAAGTGCAATTTGCAGCGATAGCCGGTTTTCCTAATGTAATCGGAGCGATCGACTGCACACATATTGCTATAAAGGCGCCATCTGAAGACGAATTTGCATATGTGAATCGGAAACCCATGATTCATATATCCTTACAAACAGCATGGTTGGGATGAGACTCCAAGCTGGCAGGGTGCGCGATGGGTGGCTACTTGGTAAGTTATGCATTTAAATGCATGGTTCTATCTAAAAGTAAAATGTTTGTGTCTGTAATTATTATTACTGCCCATCAGGAGACAGTGGTTATCCACTAAAGACGTGGCTGTTAACCCCCCTCACCAACCCACAAACTGACCGAGAGCGCAGATACAATGATGCCCATTCCCGCACTCGGTCAGTTGTGAAGCGGGCGATTGGGCAGCTGAAATGTCGGTGGCGCTGCCTTGACAGGACCGGGGGGATGCTGTTATACCGCCCTGACAAGGTTTGCCGCATCATACTGGCCTGTGGAGTGCTGCACAATGTCGCGCACAGGCATGGCATACCCCTTGGTGAGGTGGGGGCACCGCCAGATGACCCTGACCCAGGACCAGTATATGTGCAGCACAATCAACAAGCCATTCAGGCCCGTCAACGTGTAATTGCGACAATATAAATGGTACTCAGACACAAAGTTCATTTTTTGACCAATTATTTTAATGAATGGCTTATTTCTGTGAGTGCGTCAGTGACATTTTTAAGGTGACTGTTCATTTCTTCAATGGCCCTAACAATTAGCTGTTGTGACTCCAGAACAGCATGCGTCAAGACACGGCCAGATGGACGGGCTTCAGCACTGGGGGGAACATTAGAGACACGGGAGACGCTGGACTGAATGGGCTCTGGCTGCTCAGGTGGTGCGGACTCTGAGTGCGTGCCAGTGGACGTTCCTGCGGTTCCTAAATCCAAATAAACACAGGCACATCTTAACAGTAATTTCAGTCTGTTCCTTATTAATGGGTACACGCATTTGCAATAAAAGCAGTGGATACGTGAAATCTCTGGTGTACTTTTTGCTATGTTGCATGCATTTTAAAATTAAACGGTGGCTGGCTATGTATATCAAAGTTAAGGAAATAAATCTGAGTCACCTTGCTGGCAGTCCTGTATTATATCCGAGTCTCCTACATCAGCGGATACGATTCCAGAGATTAACGTGTCTCCTACAATAGAGGCAACTCTCTGATCAAAGGGTGCAAGTTCATCGGTCCCTGTACCACCGCCTGTTCTGCCCACACTTTGTCGGTGCGCAGCAGTTCTCCGCTTAACTTCCACCTTTATGTCTGACCATTTCTTCTTCAGTTCATTTACGGTGCGACTCTCAGATCCCACCGCGTTGACGGCATCAGACAAACTCACCCATTCTTTTTTCTTTCTTTTATTATTAATTCCAGAGGACAGATTTCCAAATAAAATATTTTTTCTTGTTTCTACCTCTGATAGTAGCACCTCTAATTCATTGTCAGTGAAATTTCGTTTCTTGCTTGCTTTAGCCATGTTCTTGCAGGTTTCTTTTGCCAAATTGGACTAATTACCATATTTAAATTGATTTAATTGAGGGAGGAGACAGGGTGTGGTGTGGTGCTCGTGCATGTGCGCTCAATTTCGCGTTGATTGGGATGTACAAAGAGAACGTATGTGGAATGCTGCGTACGCAGAGATTCATACATCTGATTTTTTTGGTGCGTACGCACATTTATGGCTTTGTCCGTACGCAAAGTTTTAGTATGAATTCAACGCAAGTCTTTGTACATGAGGCCCCTGGTGTTTTATTCTCCTTTCCAACAAACCAACTCGGGGAAGTGTTAGACTTCAACAGAATCCAACTCTTCCTTTGTCTGTAGGTCTAAAGTCCTTGTTGCCCAATCACAAATGGCGCTTCTACTAAGTCATAACGCCTGGAAACAAGATCTACGACTTAGGAATGATGGAAAGGCTTGTGGGTCATCTTGGAGATGACCAACGTTGTTTTTGTTCGGTTTATGCAAGATAGTTCTTTGTTTTCAACCCAAAATGTTATTGAACATATACAGTGGGAAGAACAAGTATTTGATACACTGCTGATTTTCAGGTTTTCCTACTTACAAAGCATGTAGAGGTCTGTAATTTTTATCATAGGTACACTTCAAGTGTGAGAGACGGAATAAAAAAAAATTGAGAAAATCACATTGCATGATTTAAAAAAATAATATTTGCATTTTATTGCATTACATAAGTATTTGATCACCTACTAACCAGTAAGAATTCCAGCTCTCACAGACCTGTTCGTTTTTCTTTAAGAAGCCCTCATGTTGTCCACTCATTACCTGTATTAACTGCATCTGTTTGAATTCGTTACCTGTATAAAAGACACCTGTCCACATACTCAATCAAACAGACTGCATCCTCTCCACAATGGCCAAGACCAGAGACCTGTGTAAGGATATTAGGGATAAAATTGTAAACCTGCACAATGCTGGTATGGGCTACAGGACAATAGGCAAGCAGCTTGGTGAGAAGGCAACAACTGTTGGCGCAATTATTAGAAAATGGAAGAAGTTAAAGATGACTGTCAATTTCCCTCGATCTGGGGCTCCATGCAAGATCTCACCTCGTGGGGCATCAATGATCATGATGAAGGTGAGGGATCAGCCCAGAACTACACGGCAGGACCTGGTCAATGACCTGAAGAGAGTTGGGACCACAGTCTCATAGAAAACCATTAGTATCATAACGCCGTCATGGATTAAAATCCTGCAGTGCACGCAAGGTCACCCTGCTCAAGCCAGCGCATGTCCAGGCCCGTCTGAAGTTTGCCAATGACCATCTGGATGATCCAGAGGAGGAATAGGAGAAGGTCATGTGGTCTGATGAGACAAAAATAGAGATTTTCGGTCTGAACTCCACTCACCGTGTTTGGAGAAAGAAGGATGAGTACAACCCCAAGAACACCTTCCCAACTGTGAAGCATGGAGGTGGAAACATCATTCTTTGGGGAAGCTTTTCTGCAAAGCGGACAGGACGACTGCACCGTATTGAGGGGAGGATGGATGGGGCCATGTATCGTGAGATCTTGGCCAACAACCTCCTTCCCTCAGTAAGAGCATTGAAGATGGGTCGTGACTGGGTCTTCCAGCATGACAATGACCCAAAACACACAGCCAGGTCAACTAAGGAGAGTGGAGTAAAAAGCATCTCAAGGTCCTGGAGTGGCCTAGCCAGTCTCCAGACCTGAACCCAATAGAAAATATTTGGAGGGAGCTGAAAGTCTGTATTGCCCAGTGACAGCCCCTAAACCTGAAGGATCTGGAGAAGGTCTGTATGGAGGAGTGGGCCAAAATCCCTGCTGCAGTGTGTGCAAACCTGGTCAAGAACTACAGGAAACACATGATCTCTGTAATTGCAAACAAAGGTTTCTGTACCAAATATTAAGTTCTGCTTTTCTGATGTATCAAATACTTGTCATGCAATAAAATTAAAATTAATTATTTAAAATCATACAATGTGATTTTCTGGATTTTTGTTTTAGATTCCGTCACTCAAAGTTGAAGAGTACCTATGATAAAAAATGACAGACTTCTACATGCTTTGTAAGTGGGAAAACCTGCAAAATTTGCAGTATATCAAATACTTATTCTCCCCACTGTATATACTTACAGTGTGGGGTAAGTTGCATCGACACGTGGGTGTGTAAACACCAATCACTGAATACATCCTTCAATTTGTTACTGATACAAAGTCCTCTTATGCCAATTGCTTGATTAACTGAAAAGTCCTCTTGTGGTTCCAATTAGATGTACTTCCAAAGTCATCGCAAATGTTCTGCTCCTCCAAATGTCAGACAGTCAGTTATGAACCATTTCTTGGCAAACCGATGTAACCGACAATAAAAGTCAGAAGTATATTCCAAGGCATTCTCATACATAGGTCAAATGCAGGTTACCGTGACACAGCTCTAGTTGTCTGCATTCTAGCTGCCTTATCGGCCAGGTCAGGAGAATCTGTGTGCTCTCCTTTGTAAATGCCAAGATGACCGATTTAATCTAAGTGCTCTATAGACAGGGTCAGAAGTGACGGTTACTAGCACCAAAAACGAACTTCTGCCCTTGTTGACTTCAACTCACTGTGCCTAATCTTTAAACACCGAAGCCCTCCAGTAGCGTGTGTCGTCGACCCCATCTAATAGCAGAATCATCAGGACTGGAATTAGTCCAGCAGTCAGGAACCAGGCATTACCGTGGATACGCTGCACCCTGGGGAGTAGAATACGCTTGCAGCTCTGGGACTGTGTGTGTGTTTTCCATCTTTAAAAATTCGTAATAAAGATCTTACAATAACCTGGTTGCATAACTGTGCACACCCTCTTATAACTGCAGATGTGGCTGTGTTCAGAATTAACCAATCACATGTTAAAACTCATGTTAAAGTCCTTACACACTTGCCATGGTTTAAAGTGACTCTGATTAATCACAAAGGGTGGACAGTATCAAGCCTACTGGTCACCTTCACGCCCCTGGGCCAGGCTAGACCTAATTATAAACCGTGCTGTAGAGATGCGTTTTTAGTAGACACTTGAAAGTTTGCACTGAGTCTGCATTTCTAACCTTAATTGGCAGATCATTCCACAGTAGTGGAGCTCTATGAGAAAAGGCCCTGCCTCCGGGCTGCTTGTTTAGAAATTCTAGGTACAATTAAAATGCCTGCATCTTGCAATCTAAGGTTACGTGTAGGTATGTATGGCTGGATCATTTCAGCAAGGTAAGTAGGAGCAAGTCCACGTATTGATTTATAGGTTAACAGTAAAACCTTAAAATCAGCCCTAACCCTAACAGGCAGCCAGTGTAAGGACGCTAGGATATGTTGTGGAAATTTCTCTAACAAATGTATTCTCACTGATTAAAGGACTGAGAACCCCTTATTCAAATTAGAAAAGGAATGTGGGGGATCTGGATTTTGCCTAGGGTGCATCTATTGTCTGTCCAGATGCTGTAAGAACTCTTACCTATGTAGTTACCTATGGCAGGAAGGATAAGGTGGGGGGACAGCCCGCCCTTTGGGTAAAGCCTTTGTGACACAAGACAGATGGGCAACAACTTACCACACCCCTTTTCACTGTAATAAATACGGATTGTGCATGTATGGAGTCAGAGACTCCTCGGACGATTATGTTGGTAAGCGTTTGACGCGCCCTCTCTTATTTGCAAATGATTAATTAAACAGTTAATTGTGCCCAAAGAGATTTACGTCTCTTCCTTATTTAAGAGTTTCGATCGATGGAATTACCATCACTATTTGGATGGCTCGTCCTTGCTTACTGATCCTGGGGTCTCCTACTTAAATCTTGGATGGTTATCCGTGCACAGCCGGAGACTAGGTCTCTGGAGCCCGATTTACCCCCTCGCGTAAGGGAGCCCAGTTTCAATGGTTTTTGGGATTCCTCAGTACAGGTACCCGGGCTAAATTTCGAACTCTGGAGGTACGTACACATTACAGTCAGCGCTTGAGAGTAAACTGTTAACAGTACGGTGGTTGGACCACTGTGTTAAACACTGGTGTAAGGTATATCTCGCGAAAGGGCTGACAAGGTTTAATTATGGGTAAGAGCGGCAGTACATCTTTGACGGTCTCTCGTGTTTACACTGGACCAGCAAACATTGTGTCTGTCGTTTATGGTACAAATGTTTCTTTGAGTGTTATTAGGTTTTCCGGTGACTGGCGTTTTCGTTCGGTGATGGATGAGCGGCCTGCCGGGCTGGTTGGTGGATTTTGGCCGAGTTGTCTAATGGACATTTCGGGAGGTATACTATAAAGTTGCTGAAGGCATAATATGGAGCTGTTTGGAAGGCATAGGCTACGGTATGTAGGATGTGGTGACTGATGGAAGCTTTGGGACAGTTTGTGTGGGGTCTATTGATCTGTGTTGTAGTTTTGTTTTGCTCAGGTTAGATGGCTCGTTCTTCTCTGACCGCCCTTCAACCCCACCCCACCCCCTGGAGTTCTGCTGGGCCCCCTTGGAGGCCCGCTCTGTGACGCTGCATCTTTGGAGGACATTAAGGAACACAGTGGCTTCCTTGCTACTCATTTCAAAGACCTCTAAACTGGCTTTTTGATTGTCAAAGGATAAAATGGCCTTCTCCACACCCAAAGCCTCAAGCTTGGACACCTTCATAATATTTAGAGAAACAAGCAAACCACAAAAATATTAAATAATTGATTATAAACAAACATTAATTTTAAAAATCCAACATACACTGAAGAAACAACTCGTAACAGGGCTAGGCAATCTCTATGAAAGCAGTGTTGTCACAGGTGAGAAATAAGTGCTTATGGAGATTACATAAACTATACATTAGCTCCATTTACACAGAGTCTAATGGACTCATAGCCATATGTGACTACTAATGTTTCAATTGACAACCTTCATCTGAATAGACTAGCTCAACCAGTAGGAATTTAGTTTGAGAGGGGTGGTATAAGCCTTCAACAATCATTTGAATGTGAGAATATTTGATGCTGATAGCCTTGTAAACACTTGACCCATATACTTTGTTTTACGGATTAATTGTGGTTTTACAGTGTTTATTCTTTTATGTAGGGTATATGTTGTTGCGATTAAGCACTGCTTATGTTTGTCATCTCATGTTTAATAATTGTTTATAACATACATTTGGATGGACGGTTTCAGTATGTGAATCTTCGGAGGACTTGATTTAGTACACCCTACATGTTTAAAAATCAGATGGAATGTTTATTTGGGATTAATTCATTTGAAATGCTAAAATAATCTACAGATAAACACTCCAATTGTCTGTCACAGTACTGCTCACATCACTATTGCCATCAATCATCCTTACATCTAATACTATAATGATACCACTAATGCCTAGCAAAGGACCCTTCTTTCCAAACCTCTAACTTCAGGTTCTTCAGATGCCCTTTTATTTTAAGCTGCCTTATCTCAGGGCTAAGGTCCTGTGTCTGCCCATGTGCCTTCAGTGCTGCTGCCTCCTGAACATATTGTTGCTTGACTTCTTCTCTTAATGTGGACCACTACCCTTAATATCATTCATTGTGCCTGAGAACAAAAATAGATGCACAGAACAAACTTAACTCCTTAGTCCTTGTCTTTATATAGTAAATTCATACAGAGAAAATCTGACAATCTGTCCAACAAACAAACTTGTAAAACCCTGTAACAACACTGTAAAAACAAGATAATGTTTGCAGTAGATAGACACAATAGACACAGCAGTCTGTGAAATCCTTGGCAAATACTTTCTTGAAAATTTGCTTCATGACCCTTGTGAACCCCTGATTGTGGGCCGCTATGTACAACAACAATCCATTTAGTATAACAATTAAAAGCATCCATTAAATATTGTTTCTCACCTTTGTTTTTGACAATGTAAGGTGAAAGCTCTCGTCTGTAAAGTTTTTGTTTTGGCGGCCGGGGCTTAGAAGAAGCTTTAAAGGATCTTTTGTAGTTACCAATCCAGTTCTGAAAGAGAGACAACACAAAAAAAATAAAAGTATTACACCAATAAAACTTAATTCAATTCAATTCTATTTATAGTATCAAATGATAACAACCTTTATCTCAAGACACTTTACAGATAGAGTAGGTCTATACCACACTATAATTTACAAAGACCTAACAATTACAAGAATTCCCCCCAAGAGTTACTGTGTGTGTGTTTATAGCGTAGCAGGGCATTGAAAGGTGTAGCAGGGTGTAGGACGTAGCAGGGCACTGCAGGGCGTAGCAGGGC
Source organism: Esox lucius (assembly GCF_011004845.1). Taxonomy (NCBI): domain Eukaryota; kingdom Metazoa; phylum Chordata; class Actinopteri; order Esociformes; family Esocidae; genus Esox; species Esox lucius. Next base: position 5,910,771 of record NC_047589.1, on the reverse strand, counting down.
ACTGCAGGGCGTAGCAGGGTGTAGGACGTAGCAGGGCACTGCAGGGCGTAGCAGGGCACTGCAGGGCGTAGCAGGGCACTGCAGGGTGTAGCAGGGTGTAGGACGTAGCAGGGCACTGCAGGGCGTAGCAGGGTGTAGCAGGGCGTCGAGCAGGACCAAGGCAGCAGCTGCAACCATGTTTTCGGTGCCACCCTAATCCAGACACCACAGTCTATCTATTTCTAATAGATTGACAGTCATCTGATAACAAACATGGCAGGCTTAAATTCATGGATATGCATATAAAATTATGCTCAGAACACCTGGAGTCTATTTGATGTATCCTCAATGCTACAGGTGCAGCCATAAAAACACGTTTCGGGTTTGAATATTTCACTCAGTATGAGTATGATATGGCTTCAGTGAAGCGTTAATGAGCAGCTACACAATATATGCAATAGGCCTTACTGTCTACACTGTGTACAGTGTGGACAACTACTTACTTTCAAGCTAATGGAGACATTTACTAAAAGAAAAACATGATAATTAGTAACGTTTATGCTAACGTAAAGCAAGTAGGCTAATAATAACGTTCGACTTACGTGCAGTTTAGTGTCCCAAATTGTTTTCCAAAAACTGAGTGTCCCAAATGATGAGGGTGTTATTTGAGACAGGTTATGGTTATGGTTAGGGTAGCACAGGTGGTTTAGCAGGTTCATAATTAATTAAGGACATTGTATGGGGTATTTGGGATAACCGCACAAATACCATAACGTTGTCAACACTAATGTCACGCCACCACAAAACATTTCAAAAAAGAAAATCTGTATTGTTTTCGCTTATTGACGACGCTTATTGACTAAATTATCACAGTTTAAAGGCTCTCATTATAATGGTCTTACCTGTACATATCTCTGTTATCCAGCAGACTTCCGGTTAGCGGCGACCTGGATTCGTCTGGGATTAACCATGCAAATGGATGATAACAGCTTTCTGAGCCTACCAGTAGGGGTAGCAGGCCCCTTCGGACCCATATCTATGAGGCTGATAACCACTGATAACGCCCATTCAATCCAATGATAACATTCGATGCGGGTGCCTTGTTAGAAATCAGCCATTTCATATAGTGGTTGAAATAATGATTATGTACCCGGTCGTCAAGGGAGAGTAATTCAATTATTTATTGCAGCATTTGATGGTCTGTTGTTCATGATGTTACAGACTCAGTCTCCAGACACAATGTCTAATGAACTCAATCTCATCTCATCTCAAAGAACCTCCGGTCTTACCTCAGCTTTATAGACATAGAGGACAGAATTACTGTAATCCCATTGGCTGATTACTGTCACGCTTTGAATGAGCATGACTTCCTGTGTACAAATAAACAGATGTTCTTTTGTTATCTAAACATAAATAAGCATACATTCATACACTTCAACATCCTTAATATTAGTGTATGTACTGCACGTCTTATGTTTTAGTCCAGGATCAGGTTGTATTCAAGTTCTGTAATCTGTTCATGAAGACGATGATCACATCAATACTTGGATATGGAGATTTGATTTGAGGGGCTGATGCTTCTGTAATTTCAACTTCACTCATATCGACTGATAATATATGTGTTTCGATACATTCATTAACTTTGTAGATACACTTTCAGAACACTTCCTCTACTGACCAGTGTTCCGTGTCACTGTCTCTTCCCCCTCAACACCTGCAGTAGGTCCCAGCTGTTACAGTTCAGTCACTGTGCAGTCTGACTGAGGGAGGTTTTTGTATGGCTCTGTATCACTGTGTGAACACATATACACTGTTGGGAATGTGTAAACTCTGACAGTAGTAATCTCCTGCATCTTCAGTCTGGACTCCACTGATGGTCAGAGTGAAGTCACTCCCAGATCCACTGCCACTGAATCTAGATGGAATCCCAGACTGAAGTGTGTTAGCATAGTAAATTAGGAGTTTAGGAGCTCCTCCAGGTTTCTGTTGGTACCAGTGTAGATAATTGTTGTTATACACATTACTGCTGACTTTACAGTTCATAGTAACTGAATTTCCTGTTAAAACAGATTGAACTGCAGGTGACTGAGTCACAATGTACTGTCCTCTGGATTCTGTAAAATAAAATAAGGACACCCATGTTAATGGAATTAAACACAGTAACACATTGTACATAATATACATAATAGCATTGCAATACATCATTCCTTTCTGTAGATTCAATTGTTTTTCAACATTACATTTAATAAATCTTACCTTTGAAAAAGAGGACAAGTGTCCAGATGAAGATGGTTATAAAAGTCATGGTTGTTGTGGGTTCAGTTGTCATGAAGGACAGATCTCAGTCATGAAGTGTTAAACTCACAGGGTTATAAACACTCCCAGATCACTGAATCATGTGCTGTCTATACAGAGCATCATCATTATGCAAATAAGATTCTGGTCTTCTCTCTGTTCACCATTACTCAGTTAATATACAACAAGTAGATCCATCACATTAGTCTTACATGCAAATGATGTCATAGGACATGGATATCTGTAAAGTAATCTATTTTCAACTTTTGATGATAACATTAAACAAGGCAATACTGCTCACATTCTAATACAGTAGTTGACATAAACAAATAATTAATCTAAGCATGACACAAGATGCATGGCCTGATGACCTTGAACCAAATAGAAGGTAAAGAGAAAGACAGACCCAGAGTGAGTGAAGGGGTACTTTCACCGACACCATTAATAGGAAGAGAGAGTGAGGTAGACTTGCTTTTATAAACCTCTGAGAGGAATTTGTAGTCAAACCTGAGTTGGTCACATATTTCATTTACAGGATGTGATCCCAGATTCTACTTCATAGAGGTGACAGAACAGGAGATGGTGAGAGACCCTGAGCCAAACACAAAAGGACACTTACATACAGTGTCTATCAGAGTCAGGGGATATTCTTCATCTTCTACATAGGAACCCATTGTTCATTTACATTAAGCCCTGGTAAATATTATCCACTGCTATGTTTATTAACATTAAGCCCTGGTAAATACTACCCACTGCTATGTTTATTAAAATTAAGCCCTAGTAAATACTATCCACTGCTATGTTTATTAACATTAAGCCCTGGTAAATACTTTCCACTGCAATAGTGAGAAATATCTTTCCAATTCCAGTCCTAACCATCTAGTCTTGTAACATTAATGTATCAAACCAGATTAGTTCAAATAACTTGTCTGGTTATTGCAAATCAAAGCAAATGTGAATTACACATATGTCATTATTGTTATCAGGATTGTTTCTTCTTATAATATTATTTCAGGTACAGTCAGTATTTTATATTTTATCACACTGATCTGAGATCTGTGGCCACCATGTTAGATCCTACTCAGGATCTTATGATCAACTAAATTGCTAAATCCCGATGGATAAAGGGTCACACTTTGGGTGTATCCATGGAAACCACTAATATTAATAGTGAAATAACTGACACATTTTGATTCTATGTTTACTCCTTCATTAAACAGTATAGCAATTAACATATAGGTACTCAATTTCTGTTTTAGTATCACCCTATATGTCTTGTCATATGATATCATTGGAATGTTAATGTGTTATAGAGGTTTATCTAGGGTCAGAAATAAAGGACCAAAAGGTCATGCCATAATTACCCTACCCTATGGTTCCAGGAAGGACAGATGGGAATGTGTCCCTAGTGGATTGGGGGACTATTTTTCAGGACCAGTCATTTGGTCCTTCATTAGGTTAGCTATCCAACCCCCACAACTTTAGTTATAAACCAAAATAAGTTGTTGTAAACGTTCTTTCATGCTTTTTGCTCAGCTTCTCTGTTTGCATCTTAGCTATGCCTAAATCAAAAATTCCTGGAGAACTTTGATAATTCTAATGCGATTTTATCTGTTACATGAATTTTTTTACTCTTCAGAAGTATCTACAAAACACAAAAATACAGTTCCATCAATACAAAGTGGTCAAACCCAGTCACTTTCAGGGATGGGATACTCCTGTCCTCAGGTTGGAGTGGTGTCACTTATTCCCAATCCTAAGAAAAAGGATGAAAACCAGAAGTGTTTGAGATGAATTGCCCTGTTCTTTAACTACAGCCACAGCAAATTTGAGAGGGCGTTCCACATCAGGCACTCAGGGATTAATAATGTTTTTTCAAAGACAGGCAGACAGATTTTTCCACCATTGTCACACCCAGATTTGTTTCACCTGTCTCATTATTGTCTCCAAAACCCCCGCAATTCTACTGAACAACTATGGGTGTTATGACAGAAACCAGTGATTTGGCTGACCAATCAGAACTCAGAATCAAAGCATATACAGCCCCTTTATTATGTTAGTCAATCGTGTCCAGCAGGAAAAGTCCTGTATTTTCCTGGTTAAATGAGGGTTAGCGTTTAACATTTTGTTCACATTTACACTTCGCATACTAGTTTGTCATTGAGTCACATTAAACATCCTGTAAGTACAGATTTTACTACTTTCATTCTGTAAGACGTATCTGGAAGTATTATATATCTGTGTAATCATTACACTCTCAGCTACAATAAAAACACAATTTTATTGCAATGCATAAAATATGGGTTCCCCAAAAACATTTGGATTTTCCACATTTGTTATCAAACCATATTTAATTATTTTGACAGAGGTACACTTTTTCTGTTTTGATGTTTTGACACCAAACGGCCTCCAGATGGCAGCATAGGACCGGTAGCGCAGTTTGTATTTACTTCTCGTTTTAAAATCAGTAAGATACCCACATTTTTTCCAAAAACCAAAGAACATCCCCATAGAATGTTTACAGAAGGACATTTTTAAATCACATTTATAACACAAACGATATAATATGGTATAAATCATGAATTGCGACGTACTAACTAACTAATCCAGATGGGTCTTTACACATTCACCTGTCTGAGCAGAATGGTCATTGTCGTTGCCTGGTACAAACCTTTCCTGGACAAAATTCCCTTCCTCAGCCCCTTGGTGACGGTCATATTAATGTTCACAAATGTTTTGGGTTGAAAACAAACAGCTATCTTGCATAGAAGGAACAAAAACTATATTGGTAAGCCCCATTATTGGCCCGTGGTTTTTGCATGCATCACCAATGTTTACAACCCCAAGATGACCCCTAAGCGTTCCCATCATTCCTACATCATAGAGGTCATGTTTCCAGGCGTTATGACATACTAGAAGCCCCGTTTCTGTTTGGGCAACAAGGACTTTAGACTTACAAAGGAAGAGTTGGATTTTCCATTTCAAGACGCACAAAATGGTGGTCAGTTTTGGTGCAACTCTTTCCTCACGCAGGCTGAAGTCAACCGTATGATTCTAGTAATTAATTTTCTGGATATTTATGGAAATGTACATTGTCCGCTCAGATGGCGGTAGCCACTCTACTTTTTCCTCATGCAGGCTGAGCACAAACTATAAATGGATCGCTTTGTTAGAATGTCTAGATCTTTATCTAAAGGAAAGCGGACAATTCTAGTTATTACAGTTCTGGATATTTATAGAAATGTAGCCTACACTATGCGCTCTGGTTGGTGACCAGTTTTGGTGCTCTACTTTTGGCTGTGAGTCTCATAGGAACACAAACTACATACGGATCGCTTTGTTGGAATGTCTGGATATTAGATAAGTACGATTCTAATTATTACAGTTCAGTTCTGGATATTTATAGAAATGTACACTATGGCTCAGTCAGCATTGGCAAGTTTTGGTGAAACTCAACTTTTTCCTCAGAAAGGCTGTCATCGCCATAGGAACAAAAACTATGTATAGATCGCTTTGTCAGAATGCCTAGAAATAAGTTAAAGAAAACCATACTATTTACCACTCTGGATATTTATAGTACTGTACACTATTCACTCCTTCCGAGGATCCGCAGAATGAGACCCAGGTGTGTTTTACTGTTCAAAACAACATTTAACACACACAAGTCCATAATTCAGCACAAAAATCTGAATTCATGACATACTTCAACACCCAGAAGTCACTCACGCACGGACACAGACACACTGTGACGGTGTAAGTACAATGTGTGAAAAAATTAGGCAGTGAAAAAAAAGAAGACAAAAACACGAGCAGAAACGGTTTGATATTTAATCTATTCAAAAACACCTCACGTTCCACCCAAGAAACTATAATCTGTGCTGTACTGTGACTAACAGAACCAGTATGTACTGAACTAATGACTAAGTGAAAACAGGTGCGTTCCCGGGGTGTGCAGCTGCCATCACTCTCCGACCAGTGGTTTGTACAGGTGGAGGTGGTGTGCTGGATAGGAAGAGGAGCTGCGGTGCCACGCAGAGCAGACGTTGCAGTACCCTCCCTTCTAGGCACGGCTTCGGACAAAGCCACCAGTCGGCGCACCGGGCAACCCCTAGGTCGAGGAGAGCATGAAAATCAATCCAGACGACAAGTGTGGATATCAGCTGTCAAGGACGATCCCTCTGGGATGACCACACCTTGTCCCCTGGGTGGTACTCAGGGGTGTCACCCTGCCGTCTGTCCGCCTGCCTTTTCTGACGTTGGGGGGCCTCTTGCATGGGTGGCAGACCAGACCTCGTCAGACTTCCTGAACCCCTCCTCCACGGCCTGGATGTCACTGGAACTCCCCACCCAGAGGCACAGCGGCGCCTGGAACCCGAGCACCACCAGGAATGGGGTTAGACCTGTGGAGGAATGGTGCAGGGAGTTTTGGGGGCTGCGGTCCGTCACGATGTCCTACACGAAGGGACGTCGTCGGCGCCAGCCGCGCAAAAGGCCTGAAAAAATACTAGCCTCCCGTACTTGGTGTACCCCCCCTTTTTTTTCGCGCTAAAAATAGGCCGCCCCCCTGGTAAAATCCGTACGGTCTTCCAGTCCGCCAAAGTCGAAACGGCGCGTCTCTGGGGCCCCCGGGGCCCGAGATATGATTTTTTTTCCGAAAAGTGCCAAAAACCGCGCTACCGGACAATTCCACCAGGTGGCATGCGACCATACTAGCCTAATGCCGGGATTGCGTGGCAAATGTACGCCGGCCTGAGCCGCGCAATGCATTGCCGGTGGCAGTGTAATACATTGCAAATGTACGCCCGATGGGATTATCAATAGAACACATAGGAACATACTCCCCCAGTCCAAATTTTGAACAATACATGGCAAATGTACAAGCTATACTTGCCAAAAGACCACCCAATGGAATTACCCATAATACACTTCACTCCATACTCCCCCAGTCCAAATTTTGAAATTTACTGGGCAAATGTACATATCCAGTGTATTACATTGCCGGTGGCAGTGTAATACATTGCAAATGTACACAAAATTGGATTATCAATAGAACACATAGGAACATACTCCCCCAGTCCAAATTTTGAACAATACATGGCAAATGTACAAGCTATACTTGCCAAATGTACGCCCAATGGAATTACCCATAATACACTTCACTCCATACTTCCCCCAGTCCAAATTTTGAAATTTACTGGGCAAATGTACATATCCAGTGTATTACATTGCCGGTGGCTGTGTAATACATTGCAAATGTACACAAAATTGGATTATCAATAGAACACATGGGAACATACTCCCCCAGTCCAAATTTTGACATTTACTGGGCAAATGTACATATCCAGTGTATTACATTGCCGGTGGCAGTGTAATACATTGCAAATGTACACAAAATTGGATTATTAATAGAACACATAGGAACATACTCCCCCAGTCCAAATTTTGAACAATACTTGGCAAATGTACAAGCTATACTTGCCAAAAGACCACCCAATGGAATTACCCATAATACACTTCACTCCATACTCCCCCAGTCCAAATTTTGAAATTTACTGGGCAAATGTACATATCCAGTGTATTACATTGCCGGTGGCAGTGTAATACATTGCAAATGTACACAAAATTGGATTATCAATAGAACACATGGGAACATACTCCCCCAGTCCAAATTTTGAACAATACTTGGCAAATGTACATAATATACTTGCCAAATGTACGCCCAATGGAATTACCCATAATACACTTCACTCCATACTCCCCCAGTCCAAATTTTGAAATTTACTGGGCAAATGTACATATCCAGTGTATTACATTGCCGGTGGGTGTGTAATACATTGCAAATGTACACAAAATTGGATTATCAATAGAACACATGGGAACATACTCCCCCAGTCCAAATTTTGAACAATACTTGGCAAATGTACATAATATACTTGCCAAATGTACGCCTAATGGAATTACCCATAATACACTTCACTCCATACTCCCCCAGTCCAAATTTTGAGATTTACTGGGCAAATGTACATATCCAGTGTATTACATTGCCGGTGGCAGTGTAATACATTGCAAATGTACACAAAATTGGATTATCAATAGAACACATAGGAACATACTCCCCCAGTCCAAATTTTGAACAATGCATGGCAAACGTACAAGCTATACTTGCCAAAAGACCACCCAATGGAATTACCCATAATACACTTCACTCCATACTCCCCCAGTCCAAATTTTGAAATTTACTGGGCAAATGTACATATCCAGTGTATTACATTGCCGGTGGCAGTGTAATACATTGCAAATGTACACAAAATTGGATTATCAATAGAACACATGGGAACATACTCCCCCAGTCCAAATTTTGAACAATACTTGGCAGATGTACATAATATACTTGCCAAATGTACGCCTAACGGAATTACCCATAATACACTTCACTCCATACTCCCCCAGTCCAAATTTTGAAATTTACTGGGCAAATGTACATATCCAGTGTATTACATTGCCGGTGGCTGTGTAATACATTGCAAATGTACACAAAATTGGATTATCAATAGAACACATGGGAACATACTCCCCCAGTCCAAATTTTGACATTTACTGGGCAAATGTACATATCCAGTGTATTACATTGCCGGTGGCAGTGTAATACATTGCAAATGTACACAAAATTGGATTATTAATAGAACACATAGGAACATACTCCCCCAGTCCAAATTTTGAACAATACTTGGCAAATGTACAAGCTATACTTGCCAAAAGACCACCCAATGGAATTACCCATAATACACTTCACTCCATACTCCCCCAGTCCAAATTTTGAAATTTACTGGGCAAATGTACATATCCAGTGTATTACATTGCCGGTGGCAGTGTAATACATGGCAAATGTACACAAAATTGGATTATCAATAGAACACATGGGAACATACTCCCCCAGTCCAAATTTTGAACAATACTTGGCAAATGTACATAATATACTTGCCAAATGTACGCCCAATGGAATTACCCATAATACACTTCACTCCATACTCCCCCAGTCCAAATTTTGAAATTTACTGGGCAAATGTACATATCCAGTGTATTACATTGCCGGTGGGTGTGTAATACATTGCAAATGTACACAAAATTGGATTATCAATAGAACACATGGGAACATACTCCCCCAGTCCAAATTTTGAACAATACTTGGCAAATGTACATAATATACTTGCCAAATGTACGCCTAATGGAATTACCCATAATACACTTCACTCCATACTCCCCCAGTCCAAATTTTGACATTTACTGGGCAAATGTACATATCCAGTGTATTACATTGCCGGTGGCAGTGTAATACATTGCAAATGTACACAAAATTGGATTATCAATAGAACACATAGGAACATACTCCCCCAGTCCAAATTTTGAACAATGCATGGCAAACGTACAAGCTATACTTGCCAAAAGACCACCCAATGGAATTACCCATAATACACTTCACTCCATACTCCCCCAGTCCAAATTTTGAAATTTACTGGGCAAATGTACATATCCAGTGTATTACATTGCCGGTGGCAGTGTAATACATTGCAAATGTACACAAAATTGGATTATCAATAGAACACATAGGAACATACTCCCCCAGTCCAAATTTTGAACAATGCATGGCAAACGTACAAGCTATACTTGCCAAAAGACCACCCAATGGAATTACCCATAATACACTTCACTCCATACTCCCCCAGTCCAAATTTTGAAATTTACTGGGCAAATGTACATATCCAGTGTATTACATTGCCGGTGGCAGTGTAATACATTGCAAATGTACACAAAATTGGATTATCAATAGAACACATAGGAACATACTCCCCCAGTCCAAATTTTGAACAATACATGGCAAATGTACAAGCTATACTTGCCAAAAGACCACCCAATGGAATTACCCATAATACACTTCACTCCATACTCCCCCAGTCCAAATTTTGAAATTTACTGGGCAAATGTACATATCCAGTGTATTACATTGCCGGTGGCAGTGTAATACATTGCAAATGTACACAAAATTGGATTATCAATAGAACACATAGGAACATACTCCCCCAGTCCAAATTTTGAACAATACATGGCAAATGTACAAGCTATACTTGCCAAATGTACGCCCAATGGAATTACCCATAATACACTTCACTCCATACTTCCCCCAGTCCAAATTTTGAAATTTACTGGGCAAATGTACATATCCAGTGTATTACATTGCCGGTGGCTGTGTAATACATTGCAAATGTACACAAAATTGGATTATCAATAGAACACATGGGAACATACTCCCCCAGTCCAAATTTTGACATTTACTGGGCAAATGTACATATCCAGTGTATTACATTGCCGGTGGCAGTGTAATACATTGCAAATGTACACAAAATTGGATTATTAATAGAACACATAGGAACATACTCCCCCAGTCCAAATTTTGAACAATACTTGGCAAATGTACAAGCTATACTTGCCAAAAGACCACCCAATGGAATTACCCATAATACACTTCACTCCATACTCCCCCAGTCCAAATTTTGAAATTTACTGGGCAAATGTACATATCCAGTGTATTACATTGCCGGTGGCAGTGTAATACATTGCAAATGTACACAAAATTGGATTATCAATAGAACACATGGGAACATACTCCCCCAGTCCAAATTTTGAACAATACTTGGCAAATGTACATAATATACTTGCCAAATGTACGCCCAATGGAATTACCCATAATACACTTCACTCCATACTCCCCCAGTCCAAATTTTGAAATTTACTGGGCAAATGTACATATCCAGTGTATTACATTGCCGGTGGGTGTGTAATACATTGCAAATGTACACAAAATTGGATTATCAATAGAACACATGGGAACATACTCCCCCAGTCCAAATTTTGAACAATACTTGGCAAATGTACATAATATACTTGCCAAATGTACGCCTAATGGAATTACCCATAATACACTTCACTCCATACTCCCCCAGTCCAAATTTTGAGATTTACTGGGCAAATGTACATATCCAGTGTATTACATTGCCGGTGGCAGTGTAATACATTGCAAATGTACACAAAATTGGATTATCAATAGAACACATAGGAACATACTCCCCCAGTCCAAATTTTGAACAATGCATGGCAAACGTACAAGCTATACTTGCCAAAAGACCACCCAATGGAATTACCCATAATACACTTCACTCCATACTCCCCCAGTCCAAATTTTGAAATTTACTGGGCAAATGTACATATCCAGTGTATTACATTGCCGGTGGCAGTGTAATACATTGCAAATGTACACAAAATTGGATTATCAATAGAACACATAGGAACATACTCCCCCAGTCCAAATTTTGAACAATACATGGCAAATGTACAAGCTATACTTGCCAAAAGACCACCCAATGGAATTACCCATAATACACTTCACTCCATACTCCCCCAGTCCAAATTTTGAAATTTACTGGGCAAATGTACATATCCAGTGTATTACATTGCCGGTGGCTGTGTAATACATTGCAAATGTACACAAAATTGGATTATCAATAGAACACATGGGAACATACTCCCCCAGTCCAAATTTTGAACAATACTTGGCAGATGTACATAATATACTTGCCAAATGTACGCCTAACGGAATTACCCATAATACACTTCACTCCATACTCCCCCAGTCCAAATTTTGAAATTTACTGGGCAAATGTACATATCCAGTGTATTACATTGCCGGTGGCTGTGTAATACATTGCAAATGTACACAAAATTGGATTATCAATAGAACACATGGGAACATACTCCCCCAGTCCAAATTTTGAACAATACTTGGCAAATGTACATAATATACTTGCCAAATGTACGCCTAATGAAATTACCCATAATACACTTCACTCCATACTCCCCCAGTCCAAATTTTGAAATTTACTGGGCAAATGTACATATCCAGTGCATTACATTGCCGGTGGCAGTGTAATACATTGCAAATGTACTCCCAATGGAATTACCCATACACTTCGGTCTAAACTCCCCCAATTGCAGATTTGGACGTTTACACTACAATCACTGCTACAAAGGATGTTTCTCAATACATGGGAACATCCAGAAACATTGAAATAGATAACCGGTTACATGGTATGACTACTGTCCATATGCAGTGTATTACATTGCCGGTGGCAGTGTAATACATTGCAAATGTACACCCAATGGAATTACACATAATGCACTTCACTTCATAATCCATCCATCCATCCATCTTCTCCCGCTTTATCCGGGGCCGGGTCGCGGGGGCAGCAGTCTAAGCAGGGATGCCCAGACTTCCCTCTCCCCAGACACTTCCTCTAGCTCTTCCGGGGGGACACCGAGGCGTTCCCAGGCCAGCCGGGAGACATAGTCCCTCCAGCGTGTCCTAGGTCTTCCCCGGGGTCTCTTCCCGGTGGGACGGGACCGGAACACCTTCCCAGGAAGGCGTTCCGGAGGCATCCGAAAAAGATGCCCAAGCCACCTCAGCTGACCCCTCTCGATGTGGAGGAGCAGCGGCTCTACTCTGAGCTCCTCCCGGGTGACCGAGCTTCTCACCCTATCTCTAAGGGATCGCCCAGCCACCCTGCGGAGAAAGCTCATTTCGGCCGCCTGTATCCGGGATCTTGTCCTTTCGGTCATGACCCAAAGCTCATGACCATAGGTGAGAGTAGGAACGTAGATTGACTGGTAAATCGAGAGCTTCGCCTTGCAGCTCAGCTCTTTCTTCACCACGACAGACCGATACATCGACTGCATTACTGCAGAAGCTGCACCGATCCGTCTGTCAATCTCCCGTTCCATCCTTCCCTCACTCGTGAACAAGACCCCTAGATACTTAAACTCCTCCACTTGAGGCAGGCACTCTCCACCAACCTGAAGTGGGCAAGCCACCCTTTTCCGACTGAGGACCATGGCCTCAGATTTGGAGGTACTGATTTTCATCCCCACCGCTTCACACTCGGCTGCAAACCGTCCCAGTGCATGCTGAAGGTCCTGGTTAGAAGGGGCCAACACGACAACATCATCTGCAAAGAGCAGAGACGAAATTGTGTGGTCCCCAAACCTGACACCCTCCGGCCCCTGGCTGCGCCTAGAAATTCTGTCCATAAAAATTACGAACAGAACCGGTGACAAAGGGCAGCCCTGCCGGAGTCCAACATGCACTGGGAACAAGTCTGACTTACTGCCGGCAATGCGGACCAAGCTCCTGCTTCGGTTGTACAGGGACCTGACAGCCCTTAGCAAAGGACCCAGGACCCCATATTCCCCAAGCACCCTCCACAAGATGCCGCGAGGGACACAGTCGAATGCTTTCTCCAAATCCACAAAACACATGTGGATTGGTTGGGCAAACTCCCATGAACCCTCCAACACCCCGTAGAGGGTATAGAGCTGGTCCAGTGTTCCACGGCCCGGACGAAAACCACACTGTTCCTCCTGAATCCGAGGTTCTACTATCGGCCGTATTCTCCTCTCCAGAACCCTGGCATAGACTTTCCCGGGGAGGCTGAGAAGTGTGATCCCCCTATAGTTGGAACACACCCTCCGGTCCCCCTTCTTAAAAAGAGGGACCACCACCCCGGTCTGCCATCCCAGAGGCACTGTCCCCGACCGCCACGCGATGTTGCACAGGCTTGTCAACCAAGACAGCCCCACAACATCCAGAGACTTGAGGTACTCAGGGCGGATCTCATCCACCCCCGGTGCCTTGCCACAGAGGAGTTTCTTGACCACCTCAGTGACTTCAGCCCGGGTGATGGACGAGTCCACCTCTGAGCCCTCATCCTCTGCTTCCTCAATGGAAGACGTGTCAGCGGGATTGAGGAGATCCTCGAAGTACTCCTTCCACCGCCCGACGACATCCTCAGTTGAGGTCAACAGCTGCCCACCTCTACTGTAAACAGCGTTGGTAGGGCACTGTTTCCCTCTCCTGAGGCGCCGGATGGTTTGCCAGAATCTCTTCGAGGCCAGCCGATAGTCCTTCTCCATGGCCTCACCGAACTCCTCCCAGGCCCGAGTTTTTGCCTCCACAACCACCCGGGCTGCAGCCCGCTTGGCCTGTCGGTACCCGTCAGCTGCCTCAGGAGTCCCACAAGCCAACCAGGCCTGATAGGACTCCTTCTTCAGCTTGACGGCATCCCTTACTTCCGGTGTCCACCACCGGGTTCGGGGATTGCCGCCTCGACAGGCACCGGAGACCTTACGGCCACAGCTCCGAGCGGCCGCTTCGACAATGGCGGTGGAGAACATGGTCCACTCGGACTCAATATCTCCAACCTCCCTCGGGATCCAGTCGAAACTCTGCCGGAGGTGGGAGTTAAAGATCTCTCTGACAGGAGACTCGGCCAGACGTTCCCAGCAGACCCTTACAGTACGCTTGGGCCTGCCGAGTCTGTCCAGCTTCCTCCCCCGCCATCGGATCCAACTCACCACCAGGTGGTGATCAGTTGACAGCTCCGCCCCTCTCTTCACCCGAGTGTCCAAGACATACGGCCGCAGGTCAGATGAGACGACAACAAAGTCGATCATCGACCTGCGGCCTAGGGTGTCCTGGTGCCACGTGCACTGATGGACACCCTTATGCTTGAACATGGTGTTCGTTATGGACAAACTGTGACTAGCACAGAAGTCCAATAATTGAACACCACTCGGTTTCAGATCCGGGGGGCCGTTCCTCCCAATCACGCCCCTCCAGGTGTCACTGTCGTTGCCCACGTGGGCGTTGAAGTCCCCCAGTAGAACAATAGAGTCCCCAGTCGGAGCACTTTCCAGCACCCCTCCCAGAGACTCCAAGAAGGTCGGGTACTCTGCACTGCCGTTCGGCCCGTAGGCACAAACAACAGTGAGAGACCTATCCCCGACCCGTAGGCGCAGGGAAACGACCCTCTCGTTCACCGGGGTAAACTCCAACACATGGCGGCAGAGCTGGGGAGCTATGAGCAAACCCACACCAGCCCGCCGCCTCTCACCATGGGCAACTCCAGAGTGGTGAAGAGTCCATCCTCTCTCAAGGAGTGTGGTTCCAGAGCCCAAGCCGTGTGTAGAGGTGATCCCGATTACCTCTAATCGGAACCTCTCAACCTCACGCACCAACTCAGGCTCCTTCCCCGCCAGCGAGGTGACATTCCACATCCCTAGAGCCAGTTTCCGTGTCCAGAGATCGGGTTGTCTAGGCCCCTGCCTTCGACTGCCGCCCGATCCCCTTCGCACCGGCCCCTTATGGTCCCTCCTGTGGGTGGTGAGCCCACGGGAGGGCGGCCCCACGTCGCCCGTTCGGGCTGAGCCCGGCCGGGCCCCATGGGGGAAGGCCCGGCCACCAGGCGCTCGCATACGAGCCCCAACCCTGGGCCTGGCTCCAGGGTGGGGCCCCGGCTGCGCCATACCGGGCGACGTCACGGTACTCAAAATGTTTTTCTTCATTAAGGGGGTTTTGAACCTTTTTACTTCATAATCCCCTTGTCAAAATTTTGACATTTACTGGGCAAATGTACATGCTATACTTCCCAATTGTAAGCCCAATGGAATTACCCATAATACACTTCACTCCATACTCCCCCAGTCCAAATTTTTCATTTACTGGGCAAATGTACATGATTTACTTCCAATTTGTACACCCACTCTCCTGGCTACAGGAGTCATGGAGATTGCCCTTCCTCTGGTCCCCCTCTCCCAGCCTCTGGTCCACCTCTCTCCCTCCTGTCCCCCTCTCTCCCAGCCTCTGTTCCCCTACCTGGGCAGCATTCTGGGCTCACTCAGCCTGGGCCTGCCCACCTCCATAACCTGGCGCTCCCTGAGGGCCAGGGTACCCTCTCTTAAGCACCCTCCACTGACTAAACCAAGATAGCCGCGGCCCCAGGAACCATGGACACCAGGTAACACAAATCCACTTTTGGGCACTTGGGAACCCTCTGGACTTAGTCTGATTTCCGAAAAGTTTTTGGTCACCAGTGAACCCTCTGGACCTGGTCTGATTTTAGAAAATTTTTTGGGCACCTGGTAACCCACACACTGGACTTAGTCTGATTTCCGAAAAATTTTTGGGCACCTGGGAACCCTCTGGACTTAGCCTGATTTCCGAAAATGTTCTGGGCACCTGGTTACCCACACTCTATTTTACTGGGCAAATGTACATGATTTACTTCCAATTTGTACACCCAATTTCCTGGCTACAGGAGTCATGGAGATTGCCCTTCCTCTGGTTCCCCTCTCCCAGCCTCTGGTCCCCCTACCTGGGTAGCACTCTGGGCTCTGGGCACCTGGGACTACTGGGCAAATGTACACGCTATACTTCCCAATTGTACGCCCAATGGGGTTACCCATACTACACATTAGGACATACTCCCCCTGTCAAAATTTGTAATATATTGGGCAAATGTACACACAATACTTCTCAATTGTACGCCCAATGGAATTACCCATAATGCACTTCACTCCATACTCCCCCAGTCCAAATTTGTAATTTAATGGGCAAATGTACACGCAATACTTCCCAATTGTACGCCCAATGGGATTCCCCATAATACACATCAGGACATACTCCCCCGGTCAAAATTTGTAATTTACTGGGCAAATGTACACGCAATACTTCTCAATTGTACGCCCAATGGGATTCCCCATTCTACATATTAGGACATACTCCCCCGGTCAAAATTTGTAATTTACTGGGCAAATGTACACGCAATACTTCTCAATTGTACGCCCAATGGAATTACCCATAATGCACTTCACTCCATACACACCCACTCCAAATTTGTAATTTAATGGGTAAATGTACACGCAATACTTCCCAATTGTACGCCCAATGGGATTCCCCATAATACACATCAGGACATACTTCCCCAGTCAAAATTTGTGATTATTACTGGGCAAATGTACATGCAATACTTCCCAATTGTATGCCCAATGGATATACCCATAATACACTTCACTCCATACTCCCCCTGTCCAAATTTTGAAATGTACTGGGCAAATGTACTTAGAATACTTCCCAATTGTGCACCTAATGGGATTACCCCATAGAACACATTTGTACATACTTCCCCTGTCCATTTCTTGACATTAACAGGACAAATTTACATAGAAAAAAACTCAGGTAGGCCAACTCCTGTACATTTGCAATGTAAATGAATGGGTAGGAAATACTGCCCAATTGTACATTTGAAGGAAACATCTTAAAGGCATGGGAGTTGGATTTTCCAAGTGTACATCAAGAAACAAATGTGTTGCACATTATTATTATGCATTTTAAGGCTTTTCTTCAATGTACAATTGGGCAGTATTTCCTACCCATTCATTTACATTGCAAATGTACAGGACATGTCCTTACCTACTCGTGTACATTTGCAATGTAAATGAATGGGTAGGAAATACTGCCCAATTGTACATTTGAAGGAAACAACTTAAAGACATGGGAGTTGGATTTTCCAAGTGTACATCAAGAAACAAATGTGTTGCACATTATTATTATGCATTTTAAGGCTTTTCTTCAATGTACAATTGGGCAGTATTTCCTACCCATTCATTTACATTGCAAATGTACAGGACATGTCCTTACCTACTCGTGTACATTTGCAATGTAAATGAATGGGTAGGAAATACTGCCCAATTGTACATTTGAAGGAAACAACTTAAAGACATGGGAGTTGGATTTTCCAAGTGTACATCAAGAAACAAATGTGTTGCACATTATTATTATGCATTTTAAGGCTTTTCTTCAATGTACAATTGGGCAGTATTTCCTACCCATTCATTTACATTGCAAATGTACAGGACATGTCCTTACCTACTCGTGTACATTTGCAATGTAAATGAATGGGTAGGAAATACTGCCCAATTGTACATTTGAAGGAAACATCTTAAAGACATGGGAGTTGGATTTTCCAAGTGTACATCAAGAAACAAATGTGTTGCACATTATTATTATGCATTTTAAGGCTTTTCTTCAATGTACAATTGGGCAGTATTTCCTACCCATTCATTTACATTGCAAATGTACAGGACTTGTCCTTACCTACTCGTGTACATTTGCAATGTAAATGAATGGGTAGGAAATACTGCCCAATTGTACATTTGAAGGAAACAACTTAAAGGCATGGGAGTTGGATTTTCCAAGTGTACATCAAGAAACAAATGTGTTGCACATTATTATTAAGCATTTTAAGCCTTTTCTTAAATGTACAATTGGGCAGTATTTCCTACCCATTCATTTACATTGCAAATGTACAGGACTTGTCCTTACCTACTCGTGTACATTTGCAATGTAAATGAATGGGTAGGAAATACTGCCCAATTGTACATTTGAAGGAAACATCTTAAAGACATGGGAGTTGGATTTTCCAAGTGTACATCAAGAAACAAATGTGTTGCACATTATTATTATGCATTTTAAGGCTTTTCTTCAATGTACAATTGGGCAGTATTTCCTACCCATTCATTTACATTGCAAATGTACAGGACTTGTCCTTACCTACTCGTGTACATTTGCAATGTAAATGAATGGGTAGGAAATACTGCCCATTTGTACATTTGAAGGAAACAACTTAAAGGCATGGGAGTTGGATTTTCCAAGTGTACATCAAGAAACAAATGTGTTGCACATTATTATTAAGCATTTTAAGCCTTTTCTTAAATTTACAATTGAGCAGTATTTCCTACCCATTCATTTACATTGCAAATGTACAGGACTTGTCCTTACCTACTCGTGTACATTTGCAATGTAAATGAATGGGTAGGAAATACTGCCCAATTGTACATTTGAAGGAAACATCTTAAAGACATGGGAGTTGGATTTTCCAAGTGTACATCAAGAAACAAATGTGTTGCACATTATTATTATGCTTTTCCTCAGTCGGAAAAGGGTGGCTTGCCCACTTCAGGTTGGTGGAGAGTGCCTGCCTCAAGTGGAGGAGTTTAAGTATCTAGGGGTCTTGTTCACGAGTGAGGGAAGGATGGAACGGGAGATTGACAGACGGATCGGTGCAGCTTCTGCAGTAATGCAGTCGATGTATCGGTCTGTCGTGGTGAAGAAAGAGCTGAGCCGCAAGGCGAAGCTCTCGATTTACCAGTCAATCTACGTTCCTACTCTCACCTATGGTCATGAGCTTTGGGTCATGACCGAAAGGACAAGATCCCGGATACAGGCGGCCGAAATGAGTTTTCTCCGCAGGGTGGCTGGGCGATCCCTTAGAGATAGGGTGAGAAGCTCGGTCACCCGGGAGGAGCTCAGAGTAGAGCCGTTGCTCCTCCACATCGAGAGGGGTCAGCTGAGGTGGCTTGGGCATCTTTTTCGGATGCCTCCGGAACGCCTTCCTGGGAAGGTGTTCCGGTCCCATCCCACCGGGAGGAGACCCCGGGGAAGACCTAGGACACGCTGGAGGGACTATGTCTCCCGGCTGGCCTGGGAACGCCTCGGTGTCCCCCCGGAAGAGCTAGAGGAAGTGTCTGGGGAGAGGGAAGTCTGGGCATCCCTGCTTAGACTGCTGCCCCCGCGACCCGGCCCCGGATAAGCGGTAGAAGATGGATGGATGGATGGATTATTATTATGCATTTTAAGGCTTTTCTTCAATGTACAATTGGGCAGTATTTCCTACCCATTCATTTACATTGCAAATGTACAGGACATGTCCTTACCTACTCGTGTACATTTGCAATGTAAATGAATGGGTAGGAAATACTGCCCAATTGTACATTTGAAGGAAACATCTTAAAGGCATGGGAGTTGGATTTTCCAAGTGTACATCAAGAAACAAATGTGTTGCACATTATTATTATGCATTTTAAGGCTTTTCTTCAATGTACAATTGGGCAGTATTTCCTACCCATTTATTTACATTGCAAATGTACAGGACTTGTCCTTACCTACTCGTGTACATTTGCAATGTAAATGAATGGGTAGGAAATACTGCCCAATTGTACATTTGAAGGAAACATCTTAAAGACATGGGAGTTGGATTTTCCAAGTGTACATCAAGAAACAAATGTGTTGCACATTATTATTATGCATTTTAAGGCTTTTCTTCAATGTACAATTGGGCAGTATTTCCTACCCATTCATTTACATTGCAAATGTACAGGACATGTCCTTACCTACTCGTGTACATTTGCAATGTAAATGAATGGGTAGGAAATACTGCCCAATTGTACATTTGAAGGAAACATCTTAAAGGCATGGGAGTTGGATTTTCCAAGTGTACATCAAGAAACAAATGTGTTGCACATTATTATTATGCATTTTAAGGCTTTTCTTCAATGTACAATTGGGCAGTATTTCCTACCCATTCATTTACATTGCAAATGTACAGGACATGTCCTTACCTACTCGTGTACATTTGCAATGTAAATGAATGGGTAGGAAATACTGCCCAATTGTACATTTGAAGGAAACATCTTAAAGGCATGGGAGTTGGATTTTCCAAGTGTACATCAAAAAACAAATGTATTGCACATTATTATTAAGCATTTTAAGCCTTTTCTTCAATGTACATTTGGGCAGTATTTCCTACCCATTCATTTACATTGCAAATGTACAGGACATGTCCTTACCTACTCGTGTACATTTGCAATGTAAATGAATGGGTAGGAAATACTGCCCAATTGTACATTTGAAGGAAACATCTTAAAGACATGGGAGTTGGATTTTCCAAGTGTACATCAAGAAACAAATGTGTTGCACATTATTATTATGCATTTTAAGCCTTTTCTTCAATGTACAATTGGGCAGTATTTCCTACCCATTCATTTACATTGCAAATGTACAGGACATGTCCTTACCTACTCGTGTACATTTGCAATGTAAATGAATGGGTAGGAAATACTGCCCAATTGTACATTTGAAGGAGACATCTTAAAGGCATGGGAGTTGGATTTTCCAAGTGTACATCAAGAAACAAATGTGTTGCACATTATTATTAAGCATTTTAAGCCTTTTCTTAAATGTACAATTGAGCAGTATTTCTTACCCATTCAAATACATTGCAAATGTACAAGAGTCAGTTAAGGTAACTCCTGTACATTTGCAATGCACAGAGGGGAACCCCTAACAGGTATGAGGTATGTTCTCCCCTTTCATGAACATTGCTTGTGGACGGTGTACTGTTGTTGTGTTTGTCTTGGACTGTACATTTGCTGTGTAATACATTGCCACTGGCAATGTATTACGCAGGCCCTGGACGTAAACAAGGCCCGAAACACATCCTGTGTAGTAGTGATTTATGTGTTTTTGACATATTGCGGCCTGTAGGTCGCTCATAGACACACCGTTTTCGACGTGCTCCATCGGGGGAATGGGGTGATGAATCATCCACACAGTTATGCCAGCTGTGTGCAGTTTTTCATTCTGCAATTGTACAATTTGTATTCAGCAATTGTACACTTTGCTCTCTCCCATTGACAATACATTGCCTACTCAAATTTCAACTCAAGCTTTAACGGGTTTCCGAGTGTCGTAAAGAGCTGTGCTTCGGATATGTTCATCGGGGGTGGGCCTAGTCTACCTGGTACGATCTGTAGCCTCCTGCGTCCACAGGAAGTCACCTCTGACCCCCGAAACTTTTTGCAAGTCATCCCATAGACAATACATTGCTTACTCCTCAAATTTCACCTCAAGCTTTAACGGGTTTCCGAGTGTCGGAAAGAGCTGTGCTTCGGATATGTTCATCGGGGGTGTGCCTAGTCTACCTGGTACGATCTGTAGCCTCCTGCGTCCACAGGAAGCCGTTTGTGACCCCCGAAATGTGTTACAGGCCTCCCATGTATAATACATTGCCACCGGCAATGTAATACGCAGGCAATGGACGTAGACTAGGCCCGAAACACATCCTGTGTAGTAGTGATTTATGTGTTTTTTGACATATTGCGGCCCGTAGGACGCTCATAGACACACCGTTTTCGACGTGCTCCATCGGGGGAATGGGGTGATGAATCATCCACACAGTTATGCCAGCTGTGTGCAGTTTTTCATTCTGCAATTGTACAATTTGTATTCAGCAATTGTACACTTTGCTCTCTCCCATTGACAATACATTGCCTACTCCTCAAATTTCAACTCAAGCTTTAACGGGTTTCCGAGTGTCGTAAAGAGCTGTGCTTCGGATATGTTCATCGGGGGTGTGCCTAGTCTACCTGGTACGATCTGTAGCCTCCTGCGTCCACAGGAAGTCACCTCTGACCCCCGAAACTTTTTGCAAGTCATCCCATAGACAATACATTGCTTACTCCTCAAATTTCACCTCAAGCTTTAACGGGTTTCCGAGTGTCGGAAAGAGCTGTGCTTCGGATATGTTCATCGGGGGTGTGCCTAGTCTACCTGGTACGATCTGTAGCCTCCTGCGTCCACAGGAAGCCGTTTGTGACCCCCGAAATGTGTTACAGGCCTCCCATGTATAATACATTGCCACCGGCAATGTAATACGCAGGCAATGGACGTAGACTAGGCCCGAAACACATCCTGTGTAGTAGTGATTTATGTGTTTTGGACATATTGCGGCCCGTAGGACGCTCATAGACACACCGTTTTCGACGTGCTCCATCGGGGGAATGGGGTGATGAATCATCCACACAGTTATGCCAGCTGTGTGCAGTTTTTCATTCTGCAATTGTACAATTTGTATTCAGCAATTGTACACTTTGCTCTCTCCCATTGACAATACATTGCCTACTCCTCAAATTTCAACTCAAGCTTTAACGGGTTTCCGAGTGTCGTAAAGAGCTGTGCTTCGGATATGTTCATCGGGGGTGGGCCTAGTCTACCTGGTACGATCTGTAGCCTCCTGCGTCCACAGGAAGTCACCTCTGACCCCCGAAACTTTTTGCAAGTCATCCCATAGACAATACATTGCCTACTCCTCAAATTTCACCTCAAGCTTTAACGGGTTTCCGAGTGTCGGAAAGAGCTGTGCTTCGGATATGTTCATCGGGGGTGTGCCTAGTCTACCTGGTACGATCTGTAGCCTCCTGCGTCCACAGGAAGCCGTTTGTGACCCCCGAAATGTGTTACAGGCCTCCCATGTATAATACATTGCCACCGGCAATGTAATACGCAGGCAATGGACGTAGACTAGGCCCGAAACACATCCTGTGTAGTAGTGATTTATGTGTTTTTGACATATTGCGGCCCGTAGGACGCTCATAGACACACCGTTTTCGACGTGCTCCATCGGGGGAATGGGGTGATGAATCATCCACACAGTTATGCCAGCTGTGTGCAGTTTTTCATTCTGCAATTGTACAATTTGTATTCAGCAATTGTACACTTTGCTCTCTCCCATTGACAATACATTGCCTACTCCTCAAATTTCAACTCAAGCTTTAACGGGTTTCCGAGTGTCGTAAAGAGCTGTGCTTCGGATATGTTCATCGGGGGTGGGCCTAGTCTACCTGGTACGATCTGTAGCCTCCTGCGTCCACAGGAAGTCACCTCTGACCCCCGAAACTTTTTGCAAGTCATCCCATAGACAATACATTGCCTACTCCTCAAATTTCACCTCAAGCTTTAACGGGTTTCCGAGTGTCGGAAAGAGCTGTGCTTCGGATATGTTCATCGGGGGTGTGCCTAGTCTACCTGGTACGATCTGTAGCCTCCTGCGTCCACAGGAAGCCGTTTGTGACCCCCGAAATGTGTTACAGGCCTCCCATGTATAATACATTGCCACCAGCAAGGTAATACGCATCCTGTGTAGTAGTGATTTATGTGTTTTTGACATATTGCGGCCCGTAGGACGCTCATAGACACACCGTTTTCGACGTGCTCCATCGGGGGAATGGGGTGATGAATCATCCACACAGTTATGCCAGCTGTGTGCAGTTTTTCATTCTGCAATTGTACAATTTGTATTCAGCAATTGTACACTTTGCTCTCTCCCATTGACAATACATTGCCTACTCCTCAAATTTCAACTCAAGCTTTAACGGGTTTCCGAGTGTCGTAAAGAGCTGTGCTTCGGATATGTTCATCGGGGGTGGGCCTAGTCTACCTGGTACGATCTGTAGCCTCCTGCGTCCACAGGAAGTCACCTCTGACCCCCGAAATGTGTTACAGGTCATCCCATTGACAATACATTGGCTACTCAACACAGCCTTTAAAGTGTTTCCGAGTGTCGTAAAGAGCTGTTCTTCGGATATGTTCATCACAGGGTGGCCTCATCCTGCGTCCACCAGATGTCATGTGTGACCCCGTCCCCCAAAGCTGTTTCGCCCAATGGAATCCATTGGGTGACCTATTTTGACCTTTATCCCTCACAGACAAGCCATTTTCGATGTGGTGCATCAGGGGAACTCTAACTTTGCTCTTCATCTACTCTACCTCTTGTCTACACCTCTATTGCTGCTCGCCTCTGCCCCTCATCCATCACTTCATTAGTCCTCCATCATTCTGCGACTCCGCTCTTCCTATAGCACTACACACCTCCTCCTGATCTCCCCACCATACCGCACCTCCTCTATGACCATGCGCCTACTATATCACTCTGCCCATCCTCCTGATCTCCACCCCTCCATCAGTCCATGCCTCTTCAATAACACTGCGCCTCCTATATCCATGGGGACCACCTCCATCATTCCACACCTCCTCTATGACCCTGTGCCTCCAATATCTCTCTCTACCCCTCTTCCATCAGTCCATGCCTCCCTCTATGACACAGTGCCTCCTTTATCACTCTGCACCCTGTCCAGACTGTCTCCTTCTCATGTACAGTTGGGCAGTATTTCCTACCCATTCAAATACATTGCAAATGTACAGGACTTATCCTTACTGACTCGTGTACATTTGCAATGTAAATGAATGGGTAGGAAATACTGCCCAATTGTACAATGTAGAAAAGGCTTAAAATGCTTAATAATAATGTGTAATACATTTGCTTCTTCATGTACACTTGTAAAATTCAACTCCCATGTCTTTAAGAAGTCTCCTTCTCATGTACAATTAGGCGGTATTATAAGTACATTTACCCAGTATATGTCAAAATTTGGACTGGGGGAGTATGGAGTGAAGTGTAAAATGGGGTAATTCAATTGGGAGTACTACTGGTACGTACTATGAGTACATTTGTCCAGTAAATGTCAATATATGGACTGGGGGAATATGGAGTGAGGTGTATTATGGGGTAATTTCATTGGGTGTACAATTGGGAAGTATTCTAAGTACATTTGCCCAGTAAATGTCATAATTTGGAATGGGGGAGTATGGAGTGAAGAGTATTATGGGTGATCCCATCGGGCATACAATTGAGAAGTATTATAGGTACATTTGCACAGTAAATGTAAAAATGTTGACTCCGGGGGTCTCGGACCAAAGCGTATGGGTAGTCTCATAAGTTGTACAATTGGGCAGTATAACTTGTACATTTGCCTAGTAAAAGTCAAAATTTTGACTTTGGGGGTCTCGGACAACAGCATATGGGTGGTCTGATATGTTGTACAATTGGGCAGTATAACTTGTACATTTGCCTAGTAAAAGTCAAAATGTTGACTTTGGGGGTCTCGGACAACAGCATATGGGTGGTCTGATATGTTGTACAATTGGGCAGTATAACTTGTACATTTGCCTAGTAAAAGTCAAAATTTTTACTCCGGTGTCATCTGACCGAAGTCTATGGGTGTTTTAATAGGATGTACATTTGGGCGGTGTAATTTGTACATTTGCCTAGTAAAAGTCAAAATTTTGACTCCAGGGTCATCTGACCGAAGTCTATGGATATTTTAATAGGATGTACATTTGGGCGGTATAATTTGTACATTTGCCTAGTAAAAGTCAAAATTTTGACTCCAGGGTCATCTGACCGAAGTCTATGGGTGTTTTAATAGGATGTACATTTGGGCGGTATAATTTGTACATTTGCCTAGTAAAAGTCAAAATTTTGACTCCAGGGTCATCTGACCGAAGTCTATGGGTGTTTTCATAGGATGTACAATTGGTCGGTATAATTTGTACATTTGCCTAGTAAATGTCAAAATTTTGACTCCAGGGTTCTCTGACTGAAGTCTATGGGTGTTCTCATAAGATGTACAATTGGGCGGTATAATTTGTACATTTGCCTAGTAAATGTCAAAATTTTTGACTTCGGGGGTCCAGGACCGAATAGAATGGGCAGACCCATTGGGCGTACAATTGGGCAGTACAACTGTACACGGGCAATATAAACGACGGTCACCTCAGCTGCCCAACTCTAGAAAACCTGATTCTCCTCCAGTTTGAGTTCGGTGGAGCTAGAGTCCCTCTAGTGGAATTTTCATGAACTACAGTTTTGGCAGGAGGGCTGTACACCAAGTTAGTAAAACTAGCCTCCTGCCGCCAAACAGGCAGCTTTTTTTTTTGGGAGGGTAGAGCGTCAATGTACAATGCATGCCTATTCATTTTTGTCCATTAAGGTAGTACCGGGCCTTACCTCCGGAAGTCCAAACAGCCAGAAAACCTGCTGAAATAGCATCTCAGCGGCCTGGAGGGCAGAGGGGAGGCCGGGTAGTGGGATGAATCTGACCATCTTAGAGAACCTGTCCACCACCACAGTGATGGTGGTTTTCCCCTCTGCAGGTGGTAGGTCTGTGATGAAGTCCACTGACAGGTGTGACCAAGGCCACTGAGGTACTGGGAGGGGGTGGAGCTTCCCCACTGGAGCCCTTCACCACCCCAGTGGGCCTGGCTGGGGTTGAGGTGCCACGCTGCTCTGATGTACTCAAGGCTCCTGTGGTCTGTTAGGACAGTGGAGAGGAAATACAACGTCTCCCAGGCCCCTCTAGCCAGTGCTAACTTGACCACCAGTAGCTCTCGGTCACCCACGTCGTAGTTCCTCTCCACAGCAGACAGTTTGTTGGAATAGGAGGTACAAGGGTGTAGCCGGGGGGGGTTTCTGTGGTGCTGGGAGAGGACCGCCCCCACCCCGACCTCAGACACATCCACCTCCACAGTGAAGGGCGTAAGGGGGTCTGGATGTTTCAGGAGGGGTGCCGTTGTGACCCAGTTCTTAAGATGGAGGAACACCCTCTCCACGTCTGGGGAGCTGTAATCATCGTGATTGGAACAAAAAAGGCTTGAAATGTTTCACTTGATGTGTAATGAATCTAGAATATATGAAGGTGTCACTTTTTGATTTGAATCAAGGAAAACAATAACTTTTCCACAATATTCTAATTATTTGAGATGTGACTGTATATGTCATCCAAGGCCCAGAATTCTGTCTCTGTGTCTGCAGGAGTCTGAATATACTGACATTTAGATTCTGAAAATAGAATGAACACAGTCACATGAAAGACATTTAAAATCATGTGTTCACTAGTTATGTGTAAAAACAATAATGTTACTATATAAATGACTTTCTGTAGAAGTAACTACTTGAAAGCAGAAAGCCAGATGACAATGGTTGTAAAAGTCATGGTTGTTGTGGGTTCAGTTGTCATGAAGGACAGGTCTCAGTCATGAAGTGTTCAACTCACAGGGTTATAAAAACTATAAGAGCCTCTTGGTAGATGTGTTATGCATATTATTGTTTCTAATCAATTTCAGTGCAGGATCCCATTATTAGAATGTCTTTGACATTTTATAACTTCAAACAGGTCATATTATTTTAAGGTCAGTAATATATTTTAAATTGTATGACTCACAATTAGATTTGTATTCTGTTGATCAAATATAACTGGTCACCCAAGACTGGCCTCTGTTATAAGTTCCTGAAATGAATCAGCTACTTCTCTAAATGTATGCTGGTGTGATTCTTCTGATAGTGTTGTCAGTCCTCTGTGACTTTACCTAAACTGTTATATCAGAGACCAACATCTTTAATAAAGGAATATACAACATGGATCACAATGATCATGGCTGTTCTCTTTATGGACCATATGGAGGAATACAAACACGGAATCTAATAATGGACTGTACCTACAGGATAGAGGAATACCAGATAAACAGTAGAAGGAACAAATATAAATATCTGGATTAAAATATATATTTCCTTTTATAGAAACAGTCCATATGAAGTGTCTTTTCTATCCTGGAAGATATTAAAATATATTTATGTTAAATGTGATTCTACATGAGTGATCTTCACTGTTACAGCTGTATCATCACAGAGAGGTTTTTGTATGAGCAGTAATAGGGATTGTATCACTGTGGGTCACTTTTGGTAGAAAGAATGAAAGTATGAATAAACATACTGTACAGATGTGGATATGTTTTAAAAAATTGTTTTTTGTTCAGTGTTAGGGAAGGCAAAATATAAAGAATTCATTGCAAATTTGGAAGATGATGAGGTTATTTTGTTAATAATATAGTCAATTTCATTTTTTGAAACTCAGTCTAAAGACATTCAGCTTGTCTAATGAGCAGGAGGTTTTTGTATGAGCAGTAATAGGGATTGTATCACTGTGGGTCACTTTTGGTGGCGGCACCAGACTTGATGTTGGAAGTAAGTAACACGGTCTTCTTTATATTTGTTTATAATTGGAAGGTTTTAGGTTTCTCACTTTGTGTGAGAAAATATGTTCACATTTTAGAATTGGAGAACTTTTTGTTTCTATTTTGCTTTGAATTTAGCATTTCTATTAAATAATACTAAATACAATGTTTGAAAACGATAAATTGTTAGTTTCTTTGGGTCTGATTAGTATTATTGAAGCCTTAAAAACGTAATGTGTCGGTTATTGAAGTTTATAATTGTTTTGTGAACGGGACTCAGTAGTTAAGGAGTAAAATAAATAATTGTATACTTGCATGTTTCATAAATCTGCTTTGTATAGTAATAATTTCATGACATATGCTCTTAGCTTTCATCAATTATAATCTTGAATTAATGTGTATTGCTTTAATAAATACAGCTCTGAAAAAATTTAAGAGACCACTGCAACTTTTTCTTTCCTTTACAAAAAAGTTGAAAAGGAAAGTTTTGAATGAGGAACAGAAGCGTTCAATTTGCAGTGGCCTCTTAATTTTAACCCTTCCTCACTCAAAACCTTCCTTTTCGACTTTTTTGGCAAAGAAAGAAAAAGGTGCAGTGGTCTCTTATTTTTTCCAGAGATGTGTTTTAGCCGATAGTTAGTGAAGTTTGTGGTTTTTCCCCCCAGGTAACACTGCTCCCACCCTGACCATCCTGCCCCCCTCTAGTGAGGAGCTGTCCAGTACAACAACAGCCACACTGATGTGTCTGGCCAACAAGGGCTTCCCCTCAGACTGGACCTTGAATTGGAAAGTGGACGGGAACAACAAGAATCAGAAGTCCAGTTCCGGGGTCCTGGAGAAGAATGGTCTGTACAGCTGGAGCAGCACCCTGACTCTCACTGCCCAGGAGTGGAACAAGGTGGGAGAGGTGACCTGTGAAGCCCAGAAGAGCTCCCAGACACCAGTCATCAAGACCCTGAGGAGGGATGACTGTTCTGGTTAGGACCTGTCTGTCACATAACCCTGTGAAGAGAGGTTGCTGGTTCTTTGGCTTTTACTCTGTTTTGATATCAGATGTTTTGTCTTATTGATCACTTTTATGTAGACTAACAGTGAGCTTTGCATTGTGTCCATCCTCTCTGTAGATTGACATTTGATAGATATGATATGGTCTGCTTGTACTATTATAACACACATTTGCTTTTATGCGTTGATGAAAATAAAGATTTCCCTATTTAGGAAATATAATTTGTTGTCTTTCATTAAATTCAAGTATATTTTATTTGCAAATATTGTATGAGAATTAAATAATAATAAAGCCAGATGTGGTTTATTTGAAAGGTTAAATGTCTTAGCTTATTATTCATGTTCTTACTTGGAACCTCATTGTCATCAATAAATTGTTCATACTAACACAATATATATAAAATGGTCACAATTTATGCATTGATGAATAGATGAAAATAAAGATTTCCCTTAGTAGAAAATGTATGTTGTTTCATTGAATTCAAATTTACTTTATCTCCAAATATTGAATGACAAATAAATAATAAAAAATCCAAGTTCATATGTCTTAGCTTATTGTTTATGTCCTTACCTGGAAGATACAAACATTTTCACATATTAACAGCAAATGTCTGGCCACATGTTGACATGTACTCTTTGCATTAATCTATTTCTGAATGTTTTTGATAGTCTTGAATAAAGGACATGACTGAATAGACTTAAAGTAGAATAAGAACAATTAATCAATACCTTGGTCTCTCAAAAGTGTGATAATCACACCTGCATTTAGCTATATGTATTTTATAACTCATATCACAACTTAAAGATAGTGACAGTTTTCTCTACCTCCAACCTCCTGGGAACAGGGTGAACATCTGGTGACAGTACTGCTCTATTCTGGGACATGTAGAACCACCCAACCCTGTCTATGTAAATCCTAGTTTCACTCCCACAGCCATCAGTCCAACAGTTGAGAATGTTCAAATTCTGAAATCCCCTCAATGGGTCCAGATGTGAGGGACTGCTTTTAACCTCTGTGGTGGATTTAGGGATGGAGACATACCAGATATGCCACTAAGTAATTAATTACAGATAACGTGTGTATTATCCTTCATATTAGACAGTGTATATACTGTACATGTGTCTTGTGTTCAGACCAGCATAATGTCACATCCTGGCATAGCAGGCTTGTCGTGCCAGTGAGATCCAATGCCCTCTCTCCCTGGTTTGGATCACAGACACCTGTTCTGTTGTTAATCACCCTCACCTGTTTCCATAATCACTGTTCCTATGTAAGTTCCTCCATTCCCAGTGTGTCTGGTCTGTCTTTGTTTGGTGTACACTTTCTTTTTCAGTCTTTTAGTCTTGTTTCCTTTGGTTCTAGTTTTTAGTTTAAAAAAAAATAATTTTATTAAATGTCCCTGTTCTCTCTGCACTTGTGTCCTGCCTCATCAACTGTGACAAGTAACCTGTTCATGACAGTTCATTGAATGCTAGATGATGACCTTCACTCATGTTGGCTGATAATGTGTGTTTCAATACTTTCATTAACTTTGTAGATGCACTTTCAGAACATGACAAATGTATTACGTCACAACCATGATGATGATGATGACAACAACATAGGACCCTGCATCCCACTGATGGTTTGTATATGAAGATAAACAGAGTCGGTCCTGGTTGGTCCCTGGTTGGAAGATTAGATGCTGCTGAATGGAGAGTTGGAGGGCTAGTAAACATGGCAGTAGCTTCTATCTGCTATGAAGATCAAAACACAAAAGCACTGAAGAAGATATTGGCTTGTATGGGCACTTTTTCATGGGAGAGTAAAATGGAGTCTTGGCTCTAAAGATTTTGCAGCATTTATCCTAAGAGTAGGGGTGTAAATCCTGGTGTTATGGCTATATGTCCAATCTGGCCCTCTTATGACCACATCATCCTCAGCTAGCAACTTACTGTTAAATATTTAATTGATTAAAATAACTAAAAATTACAATATTTGTATATAATAATGACTACAATGATGATAATGATGATGGAGAAAATATGATCTCCCAGGCCCACTCCCACTGAATCTAGATGGGGTCCCAGAATGGAGTGTGTTTCCTGGGAGGATCATGAGTTTGGGGTTTTGTCCTGGTTTCTGTTGGTACCAGGATAGACACTGATGGCCCCACGACTGTCCATTGGTACAAGTACCATCCACATTACTACTGGTTCTACAATTCAGAGAGACTGTCTGTCCTGGGAGAACAGATTCAACTGCAGGAGTCTGAGTCACAGTGACCTCTGGATTCTGAAACATAAAATAATACACACACATTAAAAAAATGAACTACAGTAACAATATATCCCATATATACATAATAACTCTTAACATTATTCCTTTGTGTAGATTAAATTACTTTTCAACAATACATTCAAAAAAATTTACCCATGAATTAGAGAGCAAGTGTCCAGATGAAGTTGGTTATAATAGTCATGGTTGTTGTGTGTTCAGTTCTCTGTCATGAAGTGTTAACATACCGTACAAAGGTATTTTGTTGGATAAACTGTTCTTATTGGAGGATAATGGACTGTGTAATGGTTGGCTATGATCACTGACCGCCTCATATGTGTCCAGGCATAAAAGACTGTGTTAACTTCATAATTACTGAAGAACATGTAAGAACAATGGAAGATCAACATCTTGGACGCATGCTAAAAAAAGATAGTTCTCTTACTACTGGTTGCATTTATTTTGTTTATGGATCAAAAATGGACAGAATCTAACACTGGGTGTGAATATGAGTATGAATGAATTTATATCCATCCATCCATCATCTTCCGCTTATCCGGGGCCGAGTCGCAGGGGCAGCAGTCTAAGCAGGGATGCTGTAATGGCAATTTTATCGATCAGAACTCTTTAAGAAGGAAGTACAGAGACGAAATACTCTTGGCACAAATTAACAGTTTATTTATTATTTGCAAATAAGAGAGATGTGTCCAACGCTTACATACATAATCAGCCGAGGAGTCTCTGACTCAAAAATGCACAATCCGTATTTATTACATAGAAAAGGGGTGTGTTAAGATGCTGCCATCTGTTTACCCCAAAGGGCGGGCTGTCCCCCCACCTTATCCTTCTCAACTCCTGAGGAGACACAATGTCTGGATAATTAACAGAGACACTAAAGGGTTATACAGATTTACGAGTACCCCTCTAATCCACCCGTGCCGGTCAAGGATGTCTCCTATTCAAACACCAGACCCCTCTCGGCATCTTTAACTAGTAACTCATTCATACATGTATAGGACGACAAAGAATACATCTTTCTTCTAGGCAGGAGGACATGGCCCAAATACCTAATTCTCCTCTTATATTATACAGAGATGTGTGTCACAATCAAAGTACAGATTTACATACCAGCCAATAGAAAGACAGACGTTTCTCAAATGCACCTTAGTTCAAAATTTCCATAACAATGCCCAGACTTCCTTCTCCCTAGACACTTCCTCCAGCTCTTTCGGGGGACACAGAGGCGTTCCCAGGCCAGCCGGGAGACATAGTCCCACCAGCGTGTCCTAGGTCTTCCCCGGGGTCTCCTCCCGGTGGGACGGGCCTGGAACACCTTCCCGGGAAGGCGTTCAGGAGGCATCCGGAACAGATGCCCAAGCCACCTCAGCTGACCCCTCTCGATTTGGAGGAGCAGCGGCTCTACTCTGAGCTCCTACCGGGTGACCGAGCTTCTCACCCTATCTCTAAGGGATCGCCCAGCCACCCTGCGGAGAAAGCTCATTTCGGCCGCCTATATCCGGGATCTTGTCCTTTCGGTCATGAACCCAAGCTCATGACCATAGGTGAGAGTAGGAACGTAAATTGACCGGTAAATCGAGAGCTTCACCTTACGGCTCAGCTCTATCTTCACCACGACAGACCGATACATCGACTGCATTACTGCAGAAGCTGCACCAATCTGTCTGTCAATCTCCCGTTCCATCCTTCCCTCACTCGTGAACAAGACCCCTAGATACTTAAACTCCTCCACTTGAGGCAAGAACTCTCCACCAACCTGAAGTGGGCAAGCCACCCTTTTCCGACTGAGGACCATGGCCTCGGATTATGTTCTGTTCATTTAAAAAATAGACATGGGCTCCTTAATAACATGACACATTTGAATATGAATGTTATTCAGTGTGTTTATTTTGACTGGAATGTACTTTTATTTTAATGACAATAAGATCTTCTAATGTCTAAAACTTTGATTAGTTGTATGAACACACATACTGGACTGAGTTGGACACACAACAAGTAAAATAACAACCATTTATTGTGAATTAATGAGATTAGGAAGGCATTGGATCTCACTGACATGGCATGACAATTAAACATTTCATCACAGACTCACAAGTGTGATCATACCTGATTTTAGCCCTTTTCTTAAATGTTCACACCTAATATTATTAGTACCACAACTTCAAGACAATCACAGTCTTCTCAACGTTCTTGGAACAAGGTGAACATTTAGTTACCATACCAACCAGCCCTGTCTATGGAAATCTCAGTTTTACTCCCACGGCTACCAGACTAGCTGTTGAACACTGTTTGATATAACCTGGACTGGTCTAGATGTGAGTGCCTGGTTTTAACATCCATGGTGGTTTTAATGAGGGAAACATACCAGATATGCCACTAAAATGGGTATTATATTTCTTGTAGATAGTGTATGTACAAACCATGTTTCTCATGTTTCAGCCCAGCATCAGGTTTGATTCATGTTAAGTAACCTGTTTATGAAGTGATTTAATCTAATGTTGGATAATCAGAAACGATATATGGATATGTGGAAGTAGGGAGAAAAGACTGAGCAGATTATGGATGGTTTTTCCATTTATAGGGATGACTGTATACTTGAGGGGGAGTAGCCAACTACTATGGGCCCATAAAACCAGCTTGTTATATCTAGATACTTTGAACAACTTGAGTTTCACCCATCCTGTTTGGCTGTTATCTTTTCTTTTTCCATGCACGAAAATAATTAAAGACCTCTATAGAACTTCAGACTCAAGACCATTAATTTCTAGAACAACACATTTTCACGTTCCGATCATGTGTAATTTAACAAACCATGATAGTGATGATTGTTAAAATGAAGATAATTATGAGGTAAAATATCTAGATGAAGATGGTGCTGAAGGTCATTGTTTTGGAGATTCCTGACAGGTGACAGGTCAGATAGTGTCAGAGGATGTATCATCACCTCGGCATTCTAAGTTATGTAGCAGACAATCTTATCCACAAACTGCAACACTTATCACGACTGTCAGCATGAGTGTATCTACTTGTGGGAATGAACCCCTCCAACACTGGTGTTGCAAGTGGCATTATTTACCAACTCTAGTGTGTTTCAAAACATGAAATAACTTCATGGGTGCAATTCTACACCATGTAACAAGTCACAATCATCATGTGTGATTATAATGATGATGGAGAACATGTGATATGAATAATTCTTTCTAATCTTATTCAAAGTTGACCTCTACTGACCAGTGTTCCATGTCACTGTCTCTTCCCCCTCAACACCTGCAGTAGGTCCCAGCTGTAACAGTTCAGTCACTGTGCAGTCTGACTGAGGGAGGTTTTTGTACGGCTCTGTATCACTGTGTGAACACCCAGACACTGTTGGGAAAGTGTCTACTCTGACAGTAGTAATCTCCTGCATCTTCTGTCTGGACTCCACTGATGGTCAGGGTGAAGTCACTCCCAGATCCACTACCACTATATCTAGATGGAACCCCAGACTGAAGTATATTAGCAGAGTAAATTAAGAGTTTAGGAGCTCCTCCAGGTTTCTGTTGGTACCAGGCTAGACACTGACGGTCATATGATGACTGACCATTCCAACAACCACCATACACATTACTGCTGGTTCTACATTTCAGAGAGACTGTCTGTCCTGGGAGAACAGCTTCAACTGCAGGAGTCTGAGTCACAGTGACCTGACCTCTGGATTCTGAAATAGAGAAAATAATAATTGTACATCATTAGATATTAGTAACATTTTCTAAACAGTCTTTCAGGTTACTCTTATATTTTACTTTTCATTACATAAAGATTAAACCAAATGTTCTTTACCTTTGAAGCAGAGGACAAGTGTCCAGATGAAGATGACCATACAAGTCATGGTTGTTGTGTGTTCAGTAGTAATGAAGAACAGCTCTCAGTCATGAAGTTTTCAACCCACTGGGCTATAAACACTATATGAGGAACTGGGCAGATGGATTATGCAAAATATTGTTTTGAATCTATTGTGGGGTAGGCTTCAATTATTTGAATATATTTTATTTTACATGTGTTAGCTTGTATACAAACAGCACCTTCTTCACTAAAATCATAAAACTTACAGTTATGCTCATAAGTTTGCATACCCTGGCAGAAATTGTGAAATCATGGCATTGATTTTGAAAATATGACTGATCATGCAAAAAAAAGAAAAAAAATATTTAAGGACAGTGATCATATGAGGCCATTTATTATCACATAGTTGTTTTGCTCCTTTTTAAATCATAATGATAACAGAAATCACCCAAATGGCCCTGATCAAAAGTTTACATACCCTTGAATGTTTGGCCTTGTTACAGACACACAATGTGACACACACAGGTGAAAATGTCAATTATAGGTGAATTTCCCACACCTGTGGCTTTTTAAATTGCAATTAGTGTCTGTGTATTAAAAGTCAATGACTGTGTTAGCTCTCACGTGGATGCACTGAGCAGGCTAGACACTGAGCTATGGGGAGCAGAAAAGAACTGTCAAAAGACCTGCATAACAAGGTAATTAAACTTTATAAAGATGGAAAAGGATATAAAAAGATATCCTTATTAAGAAGTGGAAAATTCAGGGATCTCTTGAAACCAAGCCAAGGTCAAGTAGACCAAGATACTGTAGATTTCAGCCAAAACTGCCAGAAGAATTGTTCGGGATACAAAGAAAAACCCACAGGTAACCTCAGGAGAAATACAAGCTGCTCTGGAAAAAGACGGTGTGGTTGTTTCAAGGAGAACAATATGACGATACTTGAAAAAAAGCTGCATGGTCGAGTTGCCAAAAAGAAGCCTTTACTGTGCTAGTGCCACAAAAAATCCCTGTAACAATATGCCTGACAACACCTTGACACGCCTCACAGCTTCTGGCTCACTGTCATTTGGAGTGATGAGAACAAAATAGAGCTTTATGCTCACAACCATACGCGCTACGTTTGGAGAGGGGTCAACAAGGCCTACAGTGAACAGAATACCATCCCCACTCTGAAGCATGGTGGTGGCTCACTGATGTTTGGGAGTGTGTGAGCTCTAAAGGCATGGGAAATCTTGTTAAAACTGATGGCAAAATTAATGCAGCATGTTATCAGAAAATACTGGCAGACAATTTGCATTCTTCTGCACGAAAGCTGCAAATGAGACGCTCTGGGACTTTCCAGCATGACAATGACCCTAAGCACAAGGCCAAGTTGACCCTCCAGTGGTTACAGCAGAAAAAGGTGAAGGTTCTGGAGTGGCCTTCACAATCTCCTGACCTTACAGTTTTTGTCAATTGCAAACACTAAAACCCATTGGCCGAACAAAGTTCTCAGTTGCCTGAACTCATTTAGGTAATCTGTTGCCAATACCGTAAACCATTTCACATGGTAAAACACAATTTGCAGATCTCGCTTTTCAGCAAAACTCTAAACACATTCTCATTCTCAAAACACATTCTGCACTCTAATGCACATGACATCCATACTGGTAAACACAAGTGGCAACAATCAAAAACAAATAGAGAACATGTCATTGATTGAACTCAACCACTCAAAATTGATTTAACCTGTTTCAAATGATATGACACAACCAATATAAGCCTGTAGATTTTGACTGGTTGCAGGTTCATATCTACAAAAAACAAGAATAACAGTATAACAGAGATAAAGGACAGATTTGTGAGATGCCGGGTACAGTACTGTTAAAATAGGGGTACAAGGAGGAGGAAGAAAGAAAACAATTGCAAAGAGCAAAGCAGAGTAGTAATTTCTGATCAATTTTGAGCTATTATGATAAAACATGACAGAGTTTTGTTTTGAGAATAAAATTGTACTTTTCCCTGAGAACTATATGTTTTGAACAATATGTTTTCTATTTTTTGGTCTATTTTTTACTGACTGCTTGATAGTGTGTATAACTTTGTTTATGATTTGAGAGCAGTGTTTGATTTTGAACACAGGTAAAACTGTTTTGAGGCGAAAGTCTCATTTTGCGATAGGAGTCAGAGGTTTTGTAAATAGTGATGGAAGATGAGGTTTTGTGTTTAATGTTTTTGTAACCAGGTTCTAATTAGCCTTCGACATTACTTGCAAAAAACAAATACCTCAAGGTCTGGGAACACCACTTTAATAATTTTTTAGTAATGTCCTGGTTCTTGGTTTAAGATAAGATAAATATCATATGCACTGACATTAGATCATTTGTCTTTGGCTGTAAATGATTATTATTGACTTCACCAGAGAATGAAAACACAAACAAACAGTTGCTCTTATCAAGAAAATAGTATTATTGAAAATGTTCAACAGTGCATATTACACTCCAATTTCAAAGAAATATATATGTTCTGGCAAGTACTACTTTTTAAGTTTTGCTGCAGCAATAGTCCCTTTAATTTAGTTGTGCACAACCCAGTACCTGTTTGAACTCAGTCTAAAAAAAATATGTATCTCACACGATCCTAAAAAAAAATCCACAGGAGGGAGAGACCTTACTGGCGAGGTAGTAGAAATGGAAATCCAAACTCAGGCCTGCAGTTCAGATTCCAGTCCGCTGTCCTTCTACGCTCTTTTCTTGTCAACAGAAAAGGTTTTCAGACACCAGCATCAAAAAAATTTAATAATCTTTTTGATGCATCTGTCACCTTTGCCGCAAAGTGTTGCCGCAAAGTGTTTGCCACTGCTGAAAAGTGTTGAGAATTGAAATGACTCAATTAAAACAAAGTGTCATAACCTGAGCTATGTGTCTGATTAATACATTAAAATAGGAAACTCATATTTTGTGTTTTGTTTTACTCATATGTAGGCTATATCTGAAGGAATATTTTAACTTCAGTACAAATTAGCTTGGATGAATGTACAAAATATCCTATTATGATGACAAATATTGATCACTCAATCACATCATCCATGCTTTAAAGTTATAAACACAACCAACAGATTTTGGGGTGGGTTACATTTTCAGAAAATGGAGCAAGGTTTCAGAAATTGTGTTTTAGCAATTGAGAAAAACTGTAATATCATCGAGCCACTGGGGAGTTCTCAAAAGTGCCGTTCAAGCAAGACGACCCAAAGCTTTGCATGACCTGGAGGCATTTCGCCAAGACGAATGGGTAGCTATAACACCTGCAAGAATTCAGGGCCTCATAGACAACTATTACAAAAGAATGCACTCTGTCATTGATGCTAGAGGGGGCAATAGACAGTATTTTCTGGGTCTCAATCCACGGATCCGTGGATGGAGCACTTTGTGTACATTTGCATAAATAATCAAGAAGCAACAAACTAATGTTATGGACATATTTTTGATTGTGTACCGTGCAGTTGCAACTAATCTTCTCAAGGAGAATTCACTGAAAGGTACAGGACACTTGAAATCGATTCAGCAATAAGACTGGTTGGAGCCCAGAGACTGATTTTGGCTTAAAGGACAATTGTGAGGTGGGCTGAGATATGATGGATCACACACACAGACTGTCCCACAGCTGCAAGTGGATTCTACTCCCTGGGGTGCCGCACATCTACAGTGATGCCTGGTTCCTGACAGCTGGACTAATTCTAGTGCTGATGATTCTACCATGAGATGAAGAAGGCAACCCCCAACCGATGGGGGGAGCTGTGGAAAGCCGCGGTTCTGGACAACTTTTTCTGGGGCACGGAAGACCAACTGCACGACCTCATGCCACGCTGGTATATCTTATCTGCTGTCCAGGTAGCTGAGAGAGGAACCTGTGGTCGACGACACACACGCTACAGGAGGGCTTCAGCGTTTAAAGATAAGGTGTTGTATTGAAGTCACTGAGGGCAAAAGTGAGAATTTTGGTGCTAGTAACCATCACTTCCGACCCGGCCTGCAGCTATAGAGCCCTTAGATAAAAATGGTCATCTTAGCATTTACAAAGGAGAAAACACAGATTCTCCTGACCTGGCTGATGTAAAGGATTCATTTATCACCATATCCTTATTTATCCATTATTCTGCAAATTAAATGTAATATATGGACTGTTTTAGATTTGGCCTGAATTTGCTTTAGACTGTTCATGGTTGCCACAGATAGAAGAAGACCTAGGTCAGCATGCCCTGTTCTTAGAAGTGATTATGGCCACAACCAAGGCGCCAGGACTCAAACCTATCTTATCTATGATCCAACTACAGATGGCTCCAAGCAGAAGTTGCCTGTGTCTCCTCTGTTTCTTCCATTTGGGCAGGACAGAGTCCAGGGGTAGCTCAGATCAGGTCTGTTAACTCTGACCTAGAACTATGTTTGCCATGACAGTGTAGGGTCCTATCTTGTTTTCCGATTAGTATGACAACTTGTTTTTGTATGTATCTTATAGCATAAGAGATAATACTTTTGGGAGCTGACAAGGAGGGGTATAAAGAGGTGAAAGCAATAATGTATAATCAGAACAATTGTTATGACACTACCCTGTTGGTCTCTGTACTTATGCTCTGTTTGGATCATAGTCAATTGTATATAGTCTAAGTAGAGGATTTATGGCATATAGATGTTGCTGTTGTCTTTCATCAGAACACAGATCAAAGAAACACAAGTATGGTCGGCATTTTAGGTAAAATTCACAATTGTAATAAGATACACAACCCAATCATTAATTTTATTGAGCACACATTCACATTCACACACACATCCAACTGTTCCTGAGTGCACACAGAATTATCCATGCTTCTGTGCTTCTGTCTCTCTCTCATTCATTCAAACACTCATTCAATGCCGGCCATTCAAACCTCTGTTAACAGCGTAGAGATTTTCTTATAGCCCCTCACAAAAATGCTATAGTGGTTCAAGTTGATTATTTCAGTTTAATTATGTGGATCCATGAGAACAATCACTTTTACAAAACAGAGTTATGACACTACCCTGTTGATCTCTGTACTTATGCTCTGTTTTGTAAAAGTGATTGTTCCCATGGATCCACATAATTATCTTATTACAATTGTGAATTTTACCTAAAATGCCGACCATACTTGTGTTTCTTTGATCTGTGTTCTGATGAAAGACAACAGCAACATCTATATGCCATAAATCCTCTAGTTAGACTATATACAATTGACTATGATCCATTGACTTTGTTCAACGTATTTTCTTGTTATGACATAAGGAAATAGCTAGACATTTTAACTCAAAAGTTTCCGTCACGGCTCCCTATTCTTCTTTTGTGACAACTGCGACCTCTGCTGGTTCACCTCCCCCTGCAGCGGGCGGGCTCCAGCGGTCGACGTCACCGGCCTTCTGACACCACCATCTCATCATACATTTCACCTGTGTCCTGTTTAGTGCACCTGTTTCTCATCATCACTATTACCCCCAGTATATATGTTCCCTCTGCTCCCCCTGTCTTTGTGTGTGATTGTCTCTAACTGTCAAAGAGCTGTGCGACGCTTCGTGGAGCATATACTGTATATTTCGTTTGGATACTATTAAATATCCTTCCACCACGCCTTCTCCTGCTCCTCCTTGTTCCTCTAACCCCGAAGCCGTGACAGAATCACACACCTAAAGAATACTTCAAGGATATGGAGCCTGAAGGAGCCACAGGCGAGGTCGGTGTTGCGGAGGCGGTCCAAGTACACTCATCTTCCCTTGCCCAGGGATTTCGACGGGGCGGCGGACCGCTGCCAGGGATTCCTGTTGCAACTGGACATCGCGCTCCAGGCGATGCACCCTGCGCCGACCGAGGCCCAGAAGATCACCTCGCTCGTCTCCTGCCTGTCCGGAAAAGCCCTGGAGTGGGCCACCGCCGTCTGGAACACCGAGCAGCCCACCCAGGGCAGCTACGCCGATTTCACCCGCCGCTTCCTAGCCGTGTTTGACCATCCGCACGAAGGAAGAGAGGCGGGTGAACGGCTGTTCCACCTACGGCAGGGGACGAGATCACTGTCCCTGTTAAGTTCCCCGGCTTTCCGTTGCTTTCCCGGTGTAAGGCGCTGGTAGACTCAGGCGCAGCTGGGAATTTCATGGATAGGTCCTTTGCTCTGCGGTCACGCATACCCCTCCAGGTCCTCGCCACCCCCCTGCCCGTGAGAGCTTTAGACAGCCGGCCACTAGGGTCAGGTCTGGTCACAAGTTGCACTGTTCCCCTCCTCATGATTACCGACAACCGACACAGCGAAACCCTTTCATTTCACATCATCGACTCACCCACGTTCCCTGTCGTTTTGGGTTTCCCCTGGTTGTCCCTACATGACCCCGTCATCTCCTGGTCAGGTCAAAGTCTGTCGGGGTGGTCGCGGAAGTGCCAGGGTAGGTGTTTGGGTGTTTCCGTTGGCTCGACCTCGGTGGAAAGTCCAGACAGTGCTCCCGCCGTGCCCATTCCCACCGAATACAGGGACTTAGCTGCGGTCTTTTCCAAGGCTAAGGCCGATGTGTTGCCACCATACCGGCTGGGGGATTGTGCGATAGACCTCATTGACGGAGCCGCACTCCCGAAGGGTCACGTGTATCCACTGTCCCGCACCGAAACGGAGACTATGGGCGCGTACGTTAAGGAAGCGCTGGAACAGGGCTACATTAGGCCCTCCAAGTCACAGGTCTCCTCGAGTTTCTTTTTTGTGAAAAAGAAGGACGGTGGTTTGCGCCCGTGCATCGATTACTGGGCGCTGAACAAGATCACCATTCCGTTCCGCTACCCTCTCCCTTTGATCTCTGCGGAGGTGGAGAGGATGCACGGGGCCCGCTTTTTCACTAAATTAGACCTCAGGAGTGCCTATAACCTGGTGCGTATCCGGGAAGGGGACGAGTGGAAAACAGCCTTTAGTACCACGTCCGGCCATTACGAGTATTTAGTGATGCCGTACGGGTTGATGAATGCTCCTTCAGTCTTTCAGTCCTTCGTCAACGACGTATTCCGGGACTTGTTGTGCGAAGGCGTGGTGGTGTATATCGATGACATCTTGATATACACTGCCACCCGCGCCAAACATGTCTCGTTAGTGCGCAGAGTGCTTGCTCGACTGCTGGAGCATGACCTGTACGTTAAAGTTGAGAAGTGTCTGTTTTTCCAGTCGTCTGTGTCCTTCCTGGGTTAACGCTTTTCCAGCACAGGGGTGGCTATGGAGGAGCCTCACATTGACGGCGTGCGTAATTGGCCGACCCCAACCACGGTTAAGGACGTGCAACGTTTCTTAGGCTTCTTTAATTATTACAGGAGGTTTATCCGGGGCTTTAGCCAGGTCGCGGCTCCGATCACCTCCCTTCTGAAGGGGGGGGCGACCCGGTTGCGGTGGACCGTGGAGGCGGAGCGGGCGTTTGTGGAACTGAAACA
Organism: Esox lucius; assembly: GCF_011004845.1. Lineage (NCBI taxonomy): Eukaryota > Metazoa > Chordata > Actinopteri > Esociformes > Esocidae > Esox > Esox lucius. The sequence continues at coordinate 5,867,542 of NC_047589.1, read as the reverse complement.
CTGTTTCACCACCGCTCCGGTCCTGGCCCATCCCGACCCGTCGCTCCAGTTCATCGTGGAGGTGGACGCGTCCGATTGTGGGCTCGGTGCCATCCTCTCCCAACGGACGGGGAGTCGTAACACGCTCCGTCCCTGTGCCTTCTTCTCCCAGAAGCTCAGTGCGGCGGAGCGGAACTACGACATAGGTGATCGTGAGCTGCTGGCCGTGGTTCGAGCTCTGTCGGCGTGGAGGCACTGGTTAGAGGGGGCTAAACACCCTTTCCTCGTCTGGACTGACCACCGGAACCTGAAGTACATGCGGGCAGCGAGGAGGCTGACCCCTCGCCAGGCAAGGTGGGCTATGTTCTTCACCCGTTTACTCTTACCTTTGTGTTTACTCTTACCTACAGGCCGGGGAGTAAGAACGTCGGGGCTGACGCGCTGTCCCGCCAGCATGACACGGAGGAGAGGCCAGTGGATGATGCTCCCGTGCTCCCGGAGTCGTGCATCGTGGCACCGGTGGAATGGGAACTGGACGCGGACATCGCTAGAGCGCAGCGCGACGAGCCCTCTCCGCCCACATGCCCTGAGGGCCGTACGTATGTGCCGGCGTCTGTCCGCGACCGCCTCATCTACTGGGCGCATACATCTCCCTCCTCCGGTCATCCTGGCATCGGGCCAACGGTGCGCGCCCTGGCCGGTAAGTAATGGTGGCCCACTTTAGCCAAGGACGTGAGGGTATACGTCTCTTCCTGCTCGGTGTGCGCCCAGAGTAAGGCACCCCGGCACCTACCTGTGGGCAAGTTGCACCCCTTGCCCATTCCACAACGACCATGGTCCCACCTATCTGTTGATTTCTTGACTGATCTCCCCCCTTCCCAGGGCCATACCACCATCCTGGTCGTTGTGGATCGGTTCTCGAAGTCCTGCCGCCTTCCTACTGCCCTACAGACCGCGGAGGCCCTATTTACACACGTCTTCCGGCACTATGGGGTGCCCGAGGACATCGTGTCTGACCGGGGTCCCCAGTTCACGTCCAGAGTGTGGAAAGCCTTCATGCAGCACCTGGGGATCTCGGTCAGCCTGACCTCGGGCTACCATCCCCAGTCTAACGGGCAGGTGGAGCGGGTGAACCAGGAAGTGGGTAGGTTCTGTAGATGTATTGATTGTATAAGTTAGTGAATTGTTATAAACTGTTGTAGGAAATGAAACGAAATATTAATTGTTTGTAACTGAGCTGAAACTGAAGGAGCAAGTAGGAGAATAGGAAACCCTGTTCAAGCGGTTGCCGGGGAGAGAGAGATTTAGTATGTCTGTTTTGTGAGAAACAGGTCACAGGTTAGAGGCGCACACACATAGTCAGACAGACAACACAGAAACCACAAGGGGGGCAAGGGGATACTTGCATTTATCCTTATAAGGAATAGAACTGGAACTGGACCAATAGCACTCTTGCTTAGTGAATTTAACGACTCTATCTTTTGGGCGTAGTAGAAGTATAAAAATGTTCTGTTAACTATTGATCCTTAGACATTGTGCGGCGACACGTGTCTCCAGAAGCTTCTGTAATAAATGGACATATGGTATGATAATTGACCTGACTCCTGGTGTATTATTCTCCTTTCCAACAAACCAACTCGGGGAAGTGTTAGACTTCAACAGTTCCTCCGGTCTTACTGCCAGGACCGGCCAGGGGAGTGGGCAGAGTTTCTGCCGTGGGCGGAATATGCACTGAATTCTCTGCACCACTCCTCCACGGGCGTGTCGCCTTTCCAGTGCGTACTGGGTCACCAGCCGGTCCTGGCGCCCTGGACGCCGAGCCAGACCGGTACCCCTGCGGTGGACGACTGGTTCTGCGGACCGCCACCGCGGGGAGGCCCCGGTGTATCGGCCGGGCGACCGGGTCTGGCTCTCGTCCAGGGACCTGCCCCTCCGCCTGCCCTGCCGGAAGCTGGCCCCGCGGTTTGTGGGGCCCTTTAAAGTCCTGAGGAGAGTCAACAAGGTAACATATCGGTTGCGCCTTCCCCCCGATTACCGTATTAACCCCTCATTCCATGTGTCTCTCCTCAGGCCGGTGGTGGCTGAGGAGAGACCCCTTCAGGGGTGTGAGGTGCGGGAGGTTCCCCCTCCCCCTCTGGACACCGAGGGGGCCCCGGCGTACTCCGTCCGCTCCATCATCGACTCGAGGCGTCGGGCGGGGGGCCTCCAGTACCTCGTGGAGTGGGAGGGGTACGGCCCGGAGGAGCGGAGCTGGGTTCCGGTGAAGGACGTCCTGGCTCCCGTCCTTGTCCGCGACTTCCATCGGCGGCGGCCGGATCTCCCTGCTCCACGTCCCCCGGGCCGAACCTGGGGCCGCGCGTCAGAGGGGGGGTACTGTGACAACTGCGACCTCTGCTGGTTCACCTACCCCTGCAGCGGGCGGGCTCCAGCGGTCGACGTCACCGGCCTTCTGACACCACCGTCTCATCATACATTTCACCTGTGTCCTGTTTAGTGCACCTGTTCCTCATCATCACTATTACCCCCGGTATATATGTTCCCTCTGCTCCCCCTGTCTTTGTGTGTGATTGTCTCCAACTGTTAAAAGAGCTGTGCGACGCTTCGTGGAGCATATACTGTATATTTCGTTTGGATACTATTAAATATCCTTCCACCACGCCTTCTCCTGCTCCTCCTTGTTCCTCTAACCCCGAAGCCGTGACATCTTTGGCGCTTTCTATTGTTTGTTTGAGGGACGTCCAGCATAACCCGTGTTTTAGAATTGAAACAACAACATCACTGACTAGAACTGTTGTAATTCACTAATGCTTTATCGATCAGTGACATTCCCCATAACCCCCAAATGAGCACTGGTGTGGCTGTTGCCATTCATACGTCATTTATGCTGGTGATTTTCACCCAGAACACAGAATTTCTTTTACCGTTTTTTATTGGTTTTTTCCTATTAGTAAGAAATTCGGGCTGTTGTTTTTGTTGTGTTTTTGGTTAAAAACACGGATCATTCTTTTGGTAACGTTTGGAAATATATTATAGCTGTTGGATATTTCTGTCAATTTGGCAAATCTTATTATTACTTTTTAATTCCATGTTTATATTATTCAATGTGCTGTAATAGCCGATTAAACACATGAAAGATACAGTCTGTCACGAGCATTCTGGTCCCATTCTACTTTAAAAATGGCACTAAATTGTGTCCCGACTGGAATAAAAGCAGTGCAAGGCCCAGACAAGGAAATTCAGTCTTCATATAACTATGAAATACAAAGGGTACAGTTTGATCACTTGAACATAATACAAACAGACATGGATTATTTATTTTAATTTTGCAAGATACAAGAAGCATCACAAAATGGAAACCCAAGGTAAAGCCAAAATGAAACCCAGATGAGGAGAGCTGAGACCCCTGTTGAATACATGCTGAAACTCCATGGTAAGGAGGCAGTTACACACATTACAGAGACCCCTGTTGAATACTTGCTAAACTCCATGGTAAGGAGGCAGATACACACATTACAGTCACCCCTGTTGAATACATGCTGAAACTCCATGGTAAGGAGGCAGTTACACACATTACAGAGACCCCTGTTGAATACTTGCTAAACTCCATAGTAAGGAGGCAGTTACACACATTACAGAGACCCCTGTTGAATACTTGCTAAACTCCATGGTAAGGAGGCAGTTACACACATTACAGAGACCCCTGTTGAATACATGCTAAACTCCATGGTAAGGAGGCAGTTACACACATTACAGAGACCCCTGTTGAATACAAGCTAAACTCCATGGTAAGGAGGCAGTTACACACATTACAGAGACCCCTGTTGAATACATGCTAAACTCCATGGTAAGGAGGCAGTTACACACATTACAGAGACCCCTGTTGAATACTTGCTAAACTCCATGGTAAGGAGGCAGATACACACATTACAGTCACCCCTGTTGAATACATGCTGAAACTCCATGGTAAGGAGGCAGTTACACACATTACAGAGACCCCTGTTGAATACTTGCTAAACTCCATAGTAAGGAGGCAGTTACACACATTACAGAGACCCCTGTTGAATACTTGCTAAACTCCATGGTAAGGAGGCAGTTACACACATTACAGAGACCCCTGTTGAATACATGCTAAACTCCATGGTAAGGAGGCAGTTACACACATTACAGAGACCCCTGTTGAATACAAGCTAAACTCCATGGTAAGGAGGCAGTTACACACATTACAGAGACCCCTGTTGAATACATGCTAAACTCCATGGTAAGGAGGCAGTTACACACATTACAGAGACCCCTGTTGAATACTTGCTAAACTCCATGGTAAGGAGGCAGTTACACACATTACAGAGACCCCTGTTTGAATACATGCTAAACTCCATGGTAAGGAGGCAGTTACACACATTACAGAGACCCCTGTTGAATACATGCTAAACTCCATGGTAAGGAGGCAGTTACACACATTACAGAGACCCCTGTTGAATACATGCTGAAACTCAATAGTAAGAAGGCAGATGCACACTTTACTGAATGGTGTGAAATGACAAAATACAGCGTCAACCGTTTCCCACCACAAGGCACCTTTGATCCTGTAATATTGGCTGAGGTACACAGAGCCATATACCGCAAGAGCCATGAACCTGGTCTATTTTATAAAATGAAGACTTGAAAATGTGGCAAGTGTGATGGCAATTCCATCGATCTACACTCTTAAATGAGGAAGAACAGAGACAAAATTCTCTTGGCACAATGTAACAGTTTTATTTTTATTTGCAAATAAGAGAGACGCGTTAAACGCTTACAAACATAATCAGTCTCTAACTTAATACATGAACAGTTCGTATTTATAGAGAAAAAAGGGGTGTGGTAAGTTTCTGTACTAACTCAAACAGAAAACATTCTATTACTACCTAGGCTTCACACAAGGGGCAAGCTATCCTCCCCCACACAGGTAACCTCTTCAACTCCAGGAGAAGATTTAAAGCATCTGGACAAACAACAGATAGACACTGATGGGTTATACAGATTGACCGATTTACAAGTAACCCTATAATCGCTGATACCAGTCAATAATGACCCTAAACACCAGATCCCCCTCTCCTACATTCCTAAGAAACAAAGGTCTGGCACCCTTCTTGGTCTAGGCAGGAGAACATGGTCAAGGTACCTAATAATCCTCTGATATTATACAGACGTGTGTTACATACCAGCCAATAGAAAGACAAACATTTCCCAAATGTACCTTAGTTCAAAATGTCCATAACACTACCTATATGCATGGAGGAGGAAGGTACGAGGGCTAACACACAAGGAGCCCTGTAATCCACGGAAAATTAACTAGCCTGCGCATCAGTAAGAAACAGAGACAAAATTCTCTTGGCACAATAAAACAGTTTATTAATTATTTGCAAATAAGAGAGACACGTCAACCGCTTACAAACATAATTGTCCGAGGAGTCTCTACCGTAAGACAAAACAATCCGTATTTATTACAGTTAAAAGGGGTGTGGTAAGTTGTTGCCCATCTGTCTTGTGTAACATTTACCCAAAGGGCTGGCTGTCCCCCCACCTTATCCTTCTCAACTCCTGAGGAGACACAATGTCTGGACAATCAACCGAGATACTAAATTGTTATACAGATTTACGAGTAACCCTCTAATCCGCTGGTGCCGGTCAAGGATGCCCCTTAGGCAAACACCAGATCCCTCTTGGCAACTTTAACTAGTAACTCATTTATACATGTATAGGACGACCAAGTATACATCATTAAAAGAATTTCCACAACAATCCATCCTCTTGATACCATGTCAAACCTTGGTATCAAACCTTAAACAGTTCACTCATTAAGATGTAGACTGCAACAAAACAGTACTTTTTAACAACATGACCCAGTCAATATCATTACCCCAAGGATTAGAGAACGGAACAAATCTGAAATGTCTGGATCCTCATTTACATGCTTTTAGACCATTACCTTCGTTGTAACTCCAAGATCACACATTTTCATTATACAGAATTATAACATAGTACACCAAAACCTTTTATGTTAAAATAATTTGTCAAAGGAAATGAAATTCAGGTGACACATATATTGACAGTATGGGGTATGTGGCAACGACACGTGGGTGTGTAAACACCTACCACTGAATACCTCCTTCAATGCATCACTGGTACAAAGTCCTCTCATGCCAATTACTTGATTCACTGAAAAGTCATCTCATGGTTCCAATTAGATGTACTTCCAAAGTCATCACAAATGTTCAGCTCCACCGAACGTCAGACAGTCAGTTATGAACCATTTCTTGGCAGGCCGGTGTAACAGAACGTATAAGTCAGATGTATATTTCAAGGTGTTGTCCTTCATAGCTCAAATGCAGACACAGCTGTAGTTATCTTCATTCTAGCTGCTTTATCAGCCAGGTCAGGATAATCTGTGTATTCTCCTTTGTGAGTGCCAAGATGACCAGTTTTATCTAAGGGCTCTATAGCTGAAGGCCGGGTCGGAGATGATGGTTACTAGCACCAGAAAATTCACTTTTCCCTCAGTGACTTCAATTCACAGTGCCTTATCTTTGAACACTGTGATGGCAATCTCTAAAGTGCAAAACAGTTCTATGAAAAAGGTAGGTAAGACAGGAGAAATCAATTGCGCAATAAACAACTTTAATAACTTGCAAGGAGAGAATACGCAGGTTACAAGTAACAGTGAATAGTCTCTAAATAAAAACAGGCAATCGACAGTATTTAAAGACAGGAGAGGGGTGTGACAAATCCTGGACATTCCAGCTCAATCAGGACACACTCCCTTTGTTCTATTATAACCTAAACATCACACAAAGGACAGCTCTCCTTCCTGCCATAAATACCTTCTTCAACTCTAAGAGTTCTTACAGTATCTGGACAGACAATAGATGCCCTGATGAGTTATACAGATAAGGAGATAAAGAGTAACCCTTTCATCAGCTGATACCAGTCAATGATGCCCCCTAAGCAAATACCAGATCCCCCACATTCCTCTACCTATCTTAACAGTGGGACTCAGTCCTTTAATCAGTGAGAATGCATTGTATAAAGAAATTTCCACAACAACACCGAAGCCCTCCTGTAGCATTTGTTGTCGATCCCAGGTTCCTCTCTCAGCTACCTGGACAGCAGATGAAAAGTATCTGGTATGGACCCAATCAGCGTGGCATGATGTCGTGCAGTTGGTCTTCCGCGCCCCAGTAAAAGTTGCCTTCTCCATCTCATGGCAGAATCATCAGGACTAGAATTAGTCCAGCTGTCAGGAACCAGGCATTACTGTAGACGTGTGGCACCCCAGGGTAGAGTCCGCTCGTAGCTGTAGGACAGTCTGTGTGTGTGTGTGTGTGTGTGTGTGAGATCCATCACATCTCAGCCCACCTCACAGTTGTCCTTTAAGCCAAACTCAGTCTCTCTGGGCTCCAACCAGTCCTTTATTGCTGAATCGATTTCAAGTGTCCTGTACCTGTCAGTGAATTCTCCTTGAGAAGATTAGTTGCAACTGCGCAGTACACAATCAGAAATATGTCCATTACTTTAGCTTGTTGCATCTTGCTAATGCATTAGAACCCAGTCCTACCAACACTCAAACCTATATTCCCAATGTCTTTCTGCTTCCGTTGTCTAAATAGATTAGAACAGCTGTAAACAGTAACAGTATTGTTAAAACCTTAACATTTCTGGTGCTTCTGTTCTGATAGTGTAGCAAAATAACAATCCCACTCTTTTCTATAGGTGGTTTAACAACCAACAAATAACAAAACTACAAAAAGAACAGAAGAACAAAAGTTTCCATTTCCTATTACTGTTCCAATTACTCATCATCAGTTAAGATAGTTTGCTTACATTGAAGTATCACTCTCAAAGAGTAGTTCATGAACAATTCTCAGTTCACCTAAACAGATCTCAGTTGGTATACATTGTTTCACATAAATGATCAAATACCTTATTGCAAATCAAAATATTTCACACCATCTCAAAGGTCAGCTAACATAACTGTTATTTAGCCTAATTTCTCTACAAGATGAAACTCAGTGTGAATATCTCCAAGTCTCTTCTTATTATCCTAGCACATCAAAGACACTCTGTAATCCTGTCATAAATCATGACTCTCCCCAGAGCTCACCCTGGAGTGGGGGATGGTTTACTAACCTAAGGATAACGGACCCTAGTCTTAAAGAATGGTCCCCTTATCAATTAGGGACACATTCCAATCTCATAGGACAGAGTGGTGTTATCTTGACAAAAACAAATCAAGCCAGACAATAGCAAGCAAACCTTTTTGTCTCAACATACAAAGAAACATCTGTTAACCATTAACATTCCAATGATTGCCTACTACGACAGAAATTAAGTACATAGGTATAATTGTCTTTAAAAATAATGAAGAGTCATTGAATATGTAAATAAACATGGAATTGACACTTTCGGTTCCTTCAAGTCAGAACCAGAATAATGAACACCAAGTATTCAATGTAGCCGAATTAGAATACCCAATTTTGATAATGTCACCAGTAAGTCTGTTTCTCTTCTAAAGAGTTTAAAAAGTCAAAAACCCATTTCAAACAGCCCCCTCACACCACAGACTGGTGATTGTGTCAGTGAGTTGAGCACTCCAGGGGGTCTGTACCTCTCTTTACAATTTTGACTATGTAAAACTTGTCAAATTGGTTTTCTAGAATAAAACTTAATGCAGAATTACTTTCTCAGTATTAAGTAAAACATAGCCAAACTTAAAACATAAAGTAAATATGTAAGGAATAACAAAAACTGTGCTCCCTGCACCTTTTTACCCACTTATTATGTAATGCATTAGATTAATATGATTACTTCTAATCAAATATCAAACAAACTGAACAGTAACAATCCCATAGTCACTGATTCATCCCATCAAATTATTTCTTAGCTAAACCATTTCAAAATGCTAAGATGTATTCTACTCAACCATAACCATGTTAGATTTTGTATAAAACCCAAAAACCCAAATTAGACAAACACTGTGAATGGACACTAAGGGATACTGCATTTAACACATGCCAATTTTCTGTTATAACTATGGAAACAGAAAAACTAAATTATTCACGTAACTCTTTAAATTTTATTCTCTTTGAACTCTAAGTTCAACTCTCATCATAGATACAAAGAAAATCAAAAAACAACTGTGCCGCACAGTCGCGCGTGTGAAGGAATTAAAACCCATAAACAAAGTTGTCTCACCCAACAAAACTCCCAAATTAGCATATCAAAATGTGCATTCCCACATGCAAGGAAAGTTTCAACACAAAAACGTGACTTGGTCTTCAGACTGTCTGTAGTAGGAGATGCCCAACTTAGCTGATATCCCACGTTAACTGAAGGTTCTGAGTTATTGCTCTACCCATCTAATATTGTTACACTCAAGAAAGGCCAAGTTAACAGAGAACAGATGCATGAAGTCACTAATACCAAGGAACAATCAGGGAGTGATCCTCAGGATACTCCAACCTAGTTCTCTAAATACAGCCACATCAATCTACCCCATTTGTCAGTTCACCAGGCTAGAATTTAAACGCCAGTAATGAGCATCAGGCGTAGGTATGAAAACACAAGTATTATCCCAGTTATCATTGTAAATACAAAGCGAAACCACATTACTTAACCAAAACTAACATTTAAAATAGCACGTCTATTTTTACGGCCTTCCGCTGTTTGGGGAATAAACGGGCTTTGGCTATCTTGCCCTCTGTTGCAGGCCATGATTATATTGGATGCAAATCCAGTCGACATGGGAAACAGCGTTTTCCTCAACGTTAAAGACTAACGCCATGTTCTGCATTCTACTCCATACAAGGAGAGAGTAAAACAATATTTTAACCCCTCATAACGAAACTACGAGATCATATTTCACCAAATTAGAGAAGCATCATTGTACCAATATCCAACATATCCCTCTAATTAAATTTAGGACATTATTCTCGTATACAATCCTAATTAGCAGGCGAACACCTCCATGAGTGCCAGCCACCAGCACAACACTAGAAGGCAAATTTCAATTTTGCGGATTCGGCACTAAGGCAAAAGCCGAAAGAGTGGGCCTCGCCAAATAATCACATTAACGACGCAATGAATGTGTTCACCCAAGTGTACACCAAACAATACAAAACCTTGCGATTACAAAACTTCCACGTTAACAACAACCTCGGTAAACCAGATCAAATATTCCACCAAGGAATACACAATGCAGCCAATCGGAACCCTCGTGCACAGGGAATACCAAAATGGACAAATGCATTTACTAGGTGTCGACCACAACCAGATATTAACAAATGCCTGGGACTCGGGCCACAATCTCATACAGAACAAGCACAATCGGCACGCACGCATATACAACTTCAGTAGCACAACTACTAATTCAAAACACAAGCTGACCAACAACTTTGGCATTTTACAGTAGCAATCCCTACTCCATCCTACAGTCTCTTAAATTGGTGGACATAGACCTTGACAAAATCTGCGAGGTCCTCTGAGCACAGCATTTGGTTATACCCCACTACATAGATGCACAACAGATATAGCCCCTAAGCCATCAGGGCCCTTCTTATGTGGTTGGAAATCAACCCGAGGACTGCTCACTGCTAGCCCACAGGACCGAATCTCCCCTACCTATAATACAGGTTGCACAAGGAGACATAGCAGCACTATTCCCCTACTGTTGAAAAACAAACGAGACATCTTTCTCGCATTTCGCACAGAATGTTGCACAGAACCCGTGCTATCAGGACACGGAACAACAACAGCCTTTTATTTACTACAGTTACTATAACTGAAATACCCTAAAAATAACTCTAGTTACCATACTTTCTCAAATCCATCAAACGTGACATACCGAAACCAACCACCTAGTTTACTAAATCCTACAAAAAGGTGTAAATCCTGTTTAATCTAAATTCATCAGAGGAGAAAACAGGGTTATGTTAAGGAATGATCTCACCGGTAGATGCTCTCTAAGCCGTCTCCTCTGACTGTCAGCACCCCTCCCTCAGGCGGTTCAGCGTTCCTGCGTGTTCCCGTTGGATCGCTCGCGGCGAGGCCAAAGAGGCAGCCGCAACTGTCTTTTTTCTTGCGGGAACAATACATCTAAACAGCCGTTGTCTTGCTTCTCACTGGTATCTTCCCAAATCCAATGTCCAGTTGAATGTCTAGTGGTAGCTTCATAAATTTTAACGTAGCGGTTAGCATAGTCTGTTCCTCAACCCCGGGTCTGCAGTCTTCTTTCTTCTCAGTCGCTGCAAACACTGGAGATTACGGATCTGGTGTGTACTTCACCACGTTCACAACGAAAAGGTCCATAGAGCGAAACCAATCGGGGGCTATCTCGGCCACCAGCGGGGTTGGTTACGTCGATTGTAGGGAAATGTTCTCCAACGATGCAGTGTTGCCGGGCGGGACGGGACCACGCAAACCTCCAAGGAGTCCCAGCAATCGGCCTGTCGGAACACTCCGGGAGGGTGGGGGCGGTCAGAGGGACGATCCATCCCAACTGAGCAAGAGGAAATACACAGAGATCACAAAACCCCCCACAAACTTTCCCATTAACTTCGTCGCCAAATATGTACCACAACGCTTACCCAACATCAAATGCATGACGAAACAAACCCATTTTTATTATTACATCTCTTGCCATAATTTAACAGTTTATTTATTATTTGCAAGTAGAGAGAGATGCGTCAAATGCTTACAAACATAATCATCCGAGGAGTCTCTAAAGCATTTGGAAAGACATTTGACACTTATAGAGGAATGGGTGGAGACATGTTCCTTATCCTTCCTACCTTCTGTTGTGTATCTTCCTCTATGCTGTCCTAAAACCCATTGTTATGTATCTACCCCCATCCTGCTATAGGTTTATGTTCACCTCAGCACCTCATACTTCCTTTCTCACAACACAATCAACATTCCTTTTCTTATCTAAACATGGGGACTCAAAACCTTAATCAATAAGAATGCATCAGTTCAAGACATTTCCATAACAGTTGGCACATCAATCACTCGTGCAAGAAAGGCCGAGAGCCTACAGCCATGAGGTGGATGGAGAGGTCCACGTTGGAACAAAGGATCTAAATGTGGAAGAGGAGCTGCTTTTTGACTACGGGGTGAACAAGACATCCTTTTCTGGTGAAGGGTTGGACCTTCACTGGCTGTTGTAAATTGCTACAATTGCTGCAAGGTCTACTTCACCTGCAGCTCAATGCAGCTTTTGTATATTTAGAAATGTCATCCATTTAATTGTTATTGTTTTCATTTATGAGTCAGATAAACTTTGAAACCTGTTCAGATGACAATTAAAAACATTTAATCTACCTAATCTCTGAGGTTTTTTTACATGAAGAGAGTGGCCTGTAAGGAATACTGTTTCTTTCTGTTATCATGACAGGCTCACCATATTTAATGGTTATATCAAGATAAAGGAAAATACCATACTGTTTTTTTTGATGAAGTGTTCAGGTTTGGGTTAGGATTAACCCTAAACCTTACCCTAACCTCCATTCCACATTCAGCATATTAACTCTAACCCTAAACCAATCCACATTGGGTTGCCCGGGAGGCTTAGTGTTAGGATTCACCTTTCAAGACAAATTACCCTGCCTTTCCTAAAAATATGTGTTAGTGTAATAGTATGGTGCAATAAAATGTCAATGACATGAAGAGAGTGGGCTTCTCTGTAATTTTGTTCTTTTCAGTTATCACGATAATCTCACATTTTATTATAATATCAATTTAAAGTTAAGTCTTTTTGTGGTACATTAAACGGAACACTTTTTTGTTATGATATGCAAGGTGCAAAAATGACATGTAATATCACCTCTGATACTCAGGGGACCATCAGTTTCATGTCTGTGTGATTTTGCTTCAAAAAATGACTGTAGAATGAATTGTCTCTATCTGCCATAGGAAATTCATTGCCTAAAGCTCTGATTTCACCAAAATGGCAATGTGGTTTATATTTGGAACAGCAATAGACTGTGTGCACAATTATTAGGCAAGTGAGTATTTTGACCATATCAATTTTATGCCTATTTTCCAACTCCAAGCTTTATAAAGTTGAATGCTTATTGGATTTAAGCATATCAGATGATGTGTATTTGTGTAATGAGGGAGGGTTTGGCCTAAGGAGATCAACACCCTATATCAAGGTGTGCATAATTATTAGGAAGCTTCTTTTCCTCAGGCAAAATGGGCCAAACAATGTAATTAACTGAAAAGTCTTTTTTTTTTTTAAGTCTTTCAGAGGGATGCAGCTAGTGGTGGACTAATGAGGCTTTCTGAAGCATTGGAGGCTTTCATCAAAATCGTTCGAAAATCGGTTCGATTTCTCAAGGCTTTGAAACTCACTACATAGTGGTGTCACCTGTTGGTTAAGAATAAATATCCAATGCTGAATGATCATAAAGACGTCTTTTCCACTTCATCCAACATGACTCTGTAGTGCTGTGGTTAGGCATGTGCTTTCCAAAGGGGAATTGTAATGCCCGGTTCGTATCGTGTGTTTTTCTTGCCTCCCCAACTAGCATTTTTCAACTCTGCATCCGTTGTAATGTTTTGTATTAATATGGCAAGAGTGTCATAAGATAGACAAACTAAAACAAATTATTATACAATACAATAAACAGTATCATTCATGTTTATTATTCTCACTTGAACAGATTAAAATAAAGAAATAAACATATTCTCCAAAGAAAGCCAAAACCTCACTTTTACTTTCTTTAAAATTCAGGTTTGAGGTTTATTAACATTTTGGATTGACAGAGAGCACTGTAGTTGTTAAATACAACTTGCCAATAATTGTGCACACAGTGTATGTTATCCATCACATGCCATCAAGCATCTCTATAGATTACCTGTGTTAATTCATAGCTTCCTATGATAAAAATATTGTTACTCAACCAGACCACAAGGAGTTTACCTGTTGGGTCCCTACAACCAGTCCAAAATGTTGTTTTTAGCCCGGTGTAAATTAGTACATTTTCAAAGTAATTACCTGTCATTTTTTAATGTTTGTGTGTCCCATAAAAATTTTTTTGTTGAGTACAGCTTCATTTGATAATAGGACATGCTTTCAATGAGGGTCTTGGGGAGGCAAAACTGCCATATTAGTGCATTAAGAGTTCCCATTAGAAAGTGGCAACTTATTTTTGCATGGCATGCTGGGTAGAACAATGTCACAGATGCCATTCAACCATTGTGTTACTCGTGTTACTCGGGGGACCATCCCCTTAACAATAAGATATTTCCCATCTCTGTGTGATGTTTGCTTCAGGGTGTATGAGTTTTCTCTATCTGCCATAGGAAATGCATTGCCTACAGCTCTAACCTCACCACAGTGCCAATGCGGTTTAAAATTGGTTCAGCAATGTGTTATCCATCACATGCCATCAGGCATCTCTATAGATTGCCTGTGTTAATTCATAGCTTCCTATGATAAAAGCAAGGGGCAAACTCCGAGGCTGAAAAATGCCTACCCGGAAGTACCATAAACTGCAATTCATCGAATGGCCACAAGAGATCTCTATGGCAAAATGCCCAAGTTTACAGCACAAATAAAAAGGTTTACAAAAATGGTTTTGGTGTATATTGTTTATTTCCCCATTTTTGACACCTGTAGGTAGGTGATTTCTTTCATAACTCATCCGTTTAAAATATATTTAGTCTAATAATTATGGGGCGTGGCCTATTGAGTGACAGGTGTGGTGCTGGTGCTGTCACTCATGTCACTCCTAGCGGTTTGTCTTTTCTGCTATCGCTTCAGCTAACTCCAGTCACTGACAAGTAACGTTATAATCAAGTGACATCCAAATAAAGGACTCGTAACCATACAGTCTATGCTCATAAATAAAGTTACAGTTATGCTCAAAAGTGTGCATACCCTGGGAGAATTGGTATTATATGTACCATTTGTAAAGAAAACATGAGTGAGCAGGCAAAAGACATGTATTTTATGTCTTATGGGATTCATATTCAACTGTAGGTCATAACAGAATGGCACAATTATAAAACAAAACATGGCAACTAAGAAAATAATGAACTGACCTGTTCAAAAGTCTGCATACCCTTAGTTCTTAATAGTGTATTGCCCCCTTTAGCATCAATTAAAGCGTCCAGTCTATTTTAATCGATGTCAAGCATCCCGCTTCAACCTTTTTTAGGCGGGGTAGACAGTCAACAATCCCGTACTCCACCAGCCAGGGGCCCACCCCTGGTCTTCCCTGAAGATGTCCCTGAGAAAATCCAGAGAATACAGGAGGGCCCTCCTTCTGAGGAGTTTACTCGACCCGAGGCCCATCAAGCAACATTCCCTTCGTGCCACTTCCCTCTCGCCCCCAGAAGGAAGCAAAAGAACCTCACCATATTCGTCCTGGTCGCCCTCAACACGAACCCTTTCAATGGGGAGTATCTCGTACCTCACTGTGACATCCACCACAGTACCGTCTTTAGTGAACGCCAGGTCAGGTGTGCGCGGTGCCCCAACTGGGGTGTGGCATACCATTTCCTTGGTGAAGCTGCAGCCGGCGCTTACGGCTTCATCTGCCAGCAAGCCACATAGCTTGTGA
This sequence comes from Esox lucius, assembly GCF_011004845.1. NCBI lineage: Eukaryota > Metazoa > Chordata > Actinopteri > Esociformes > Esocidae > Esox > Esox lucius. The sequence continues at coordinate 5,851,961 of NC_047589.1, read as the reverse complement.
TGTCGCCTGATACGAGTATCCTTGACAGCTGGGCACTGCCCAAGAATATGAGGACAAGTCTCAGTCCCAGCGTTGCAGTGACTGCAGGCTACCAAACTGGTCGACCTGCCCCTGGTCCACCAGGTGGGGAATACATTTGGGTAAAATATAGTGACATTGCCTAAGTCCCACCGATACCGGGTCTGTCAGCCAGTGATTGCTGTTTCTGTCTCCATAGAAGGCCTGCAAGCCCCGACCCTGCACGTCCAGGCTCATCCTGCTTCCAGTCTGGTGCCAGGATTTTATTTATCTCGGCACAGCCGGGCCAATGCCCTCCAGATCTCCGCCTGCCCCTGCATCATAACTGGATTGACGGGATCTGGCAAGCCCCCATCTCTGGTCCTGGAGTATAACAGGCCACCAGGAGGTGGAGCCACCTCTTCACCGTACCCCTGATTATCCCATCCAGCTCCATGAGGGCCTCCTGTCCCAGACCACCGTGATCCGCCTCGTAGGCAAGCCTGGGCAACGCATAGCCCCGCATATCGCCACCCTCGGGGGCGGCTTCAGGTCCGACCGGCTATGGGAGACGACATAACCTCGCAACTTCCCCTTCAGGTTGGGCCTCACAATGTCAGATACCGACGCCCAGATACCGAACGGACTCACTGGGACCCACCATATGCAGCTCCTCACCAACTAACCTCATGCATTGGTTCTCGGTGAACACCCCGTCTGACATGCAGGTGAGGAATCCATGGCACTTCTTAAGCAGCACGCGCAGCCCTGTCAACTGGCAAAACATCTCCAAGTCGGCAATACTACGGGACATTCCCCTCCAGGACTCGCCCAACAGGAACAGATCATCGGCAAAGGCCAGGGTGCAGACCTGCCGGCCATCACCCAGGGGGTAACCCCCTGCCGATGTGTTTGAGAGGGTCAAGCACCAGCTTAAACAACAGGGGTGACATTAAATCTCCATGTTTGACACCGACCCTCATGTTGATCATTGGGGAGTTTTCCCCTACAATAGCCACTTTGGTAGTAACCACTCTGTAGCTGTTCTCCATCAGACCGACCACGTGGTCGTCCAAGCCCCTGCTTCTGAGCACCTCAAGGATGTGCGAGTGACACACAGAGTCAAACACCATTGCAATCAATGAAGACGACTGCCAAACCCTGGCCCCTCCTCCTAGCATCCAAGATGAGCCTGTGCAGGACCATACAAGTCTCAGAGCACCCAGATGAGGAAATAAATCCTTTCTGACAGGGAGAGATAGACCACGCACTCGCCAACCTGCAGTTCAATATCATGGAGTAGAGTCGCAACACCACTGATCCGATTGCCAACAGCTGCCACCCCGATGAGCACACACGGCCGGGTCAGAGGACTTCGAAATCAGGGTTTTTCTGCAGACCTTTATGACCTTTAGCAAGGACCCAGACGCCAACCAGATCGAAAAGACTTTAGACATTTTAACACCTGATGGAACCCAGGCCAGAACACATGGCAAAAACCCTGAAAATACAGATATATACAAGGCTATACTTTCCCAAATTTTGTAGAGACCGCAAAATACTGAGTGAATATGCTCCAACCACAAATGTCATATCATGAGAAAATCCAAAATCCATATTGGCACTATATAAGCACATATGATATCCGGAATCATTACGTTCCCTTGACACCGTGATTAGTCTGGGAGATATCAGACTCATATATGCGCGTCAACTTGCTATCCTACTCTGAGAATATCTAATCTCCGGATTCGGAATGTATCGTCAAATTGACATGTTCAGAGTCCCCAAAACCCAGAAAATACGTACCCTACGTATAAAATTATACATATTCCCGGATTTGAAGAGACCACAAAATACGGCTTTGAAATTCTCTGACCACGAATGTTATTGATTTCTTATCATGGCACATTTCGGAATCCGTATTTGCATTTTAAAGCATTGTTGAAGAGTGCTTTTAAAAAGAATGCTTTAAAATCACCATTTCCCCATACCACCATGTGTACTCTCAGGAATATCAGACTCATTTATGAATGTTATACCTACCTTGTGTCGGGAAAAATGCTATCATACTCAGAGAATATCTAATGATTCTAAATGTATCCTCAGTATACATCTAATTCAAAATATGTCAGGAATGTGGATGATATTTGGAGTATGTAAATGAAATGTCTCTGGTCCAGATAGGCTATCATGTCCCTAACCGACAGTAAAATCATGAATTCAGAGGTTAAAAAAATATATAATTATCTTCCACTTTACCTAGGCCACGGCATGTACAAGAAAATATACAGCCTATGACCGGATTCGTATGCATGCATCTGAAGTGCTTACTGATATTTGAATGAAAAAAAACGTCTGGGATCGATGGTTAGATATTTATTTATTAGAACAGCAAAGGAAATATAAACATTCGCAACAAACTTGATAACAAACTAATATTGTCTGAAAACATTCATTTCAAACTATCAATGAATATCCATGAATATTGGGTCTATGTCTCAGTTTCTCTCCTGCAGACAAATACCTCTCGTTGGAAGGTTGGCTTGGTGGTTCTCCAGTGCTCTCCCTCCCAAGTCTCTCTCTGGTGTGGCTGGACCTGGGATCTTTTCCCTTTTTTTGGTTAGCATCCAGTGCCCTTTGGCATTGTTGAATGACGCAAGTAAGTTTGGATGACAGACACTTCGGAGACAAAACCTCATATGATGTTTTATATTCGTCGCCACTCTCATCATCTGACATCAGAGACGCAATGGCTCCCTTGAGGTACGCTAGATCACCCGGGGTGAGGATATTCTTCCCATCTTCACTCTTTTTGTATAGCTGAAACAAAAGTATGCATGGAAATGTTTGGATCAATGTCATATTAAAAAAAGGTCGCAAACTAGCATGTTTGTTCAGTTTGAAGTACAGAAATGGCCATGCCTGCCTGCTCGCCGGCTGTAGCTTATTTACACCTCAAAAATATATATATATATATTCAATACTAGATATAAAACAGTTTACCCGGTCGCGGCGGCTGGTAAGGAGTTTATTGCGTTAAATTTTGTCTGTGCTGCCCTCCAACTCAATCTTCCTTTTTCATTTAGATTTTCAAATGCCCTGTTGCAAGCCTCGGAGCAGTAACCCAGATAGCAAAAAATATCCGCACGGACGGTGAGTCCTGCTGGCGGGGATGAAACGTTTGCCGCCGAATACGTCACTCCAATTTCTTGCGAGATTTTTTGACTGCTTCATTTTCTCTGGCGGTTGCCTCGGTCTAAAGGACCGCGGTCCTTCGGCGGCAAGACGCTTTTAAATACAAGGCTACTCTCAAAATCGACCGGCCATGTTGGTTTGGACACACATTCGCATCAGTTCGTCGCTCAATCGCGAGTTACAGCCTGCGGTTTGCTAGCTAGCAAAGTCATCGACTACCATCGTTTAAGTAAGTACATGTTTCCTTTTTGTGTAACGCAATATTATGTTTACATTGTTTTTAGTTAATATATTTAAAATGTGTAGTCATCTTTGTTCTTGCCTAACTAGCTAAAGTAGCCTTGTTTACGCAATGTTGTTAGTACATGTAGAATTTTATAATAGGTAGCCAAAGCTTTACATCTAGAAAGACTACGTTTAACTTTTAGTGTTTTCTTACAAAAATAACGATGTATATATGTTTAAATTATTTTGTTTGCCTGAACAAGTATGCTGCTAGTCCAGTAGCTAGAGTGGCTAGCAAGTGTTAGTTAGCACATGCTATTTTGCCTTTGTTACACACTGTGGCTAGCAAGTTTTAGCCAAAGCTTTACATCTAGAAAGACTACGTTTAACTTTTAGTGTTTTCTTACAAAAATAACGATGTATATATGTTTAAATTATTTTGTTTGCCTGAACAAGTATGCTGCTAGTCCAGTAGCTAGAGTGGCTAGCAAGTGTTAGTTAGCACATGCTATTTTGCCTTTGTTACACACTGTGGCTAGCAAGTTTTGTGCTGTGTTGCTACTGTACTGGATTTAAGGCGATTGTGATTTCTAATTCTCTGAACTGCTGTACTTTTTATGTTTGAGGAAAATTCTGTGTTCACTTGAATCACAACACTCGGTGAATACATTTTATTTTTAACAATTTCACTGTTCCACATTTGGCTGATAATGCCAACCCCCCCCCCCCCCCCCCCCCAGCATAGCTACTGTATATTCCTAAAGTTAACAACCAGGTTTTGTTCATGTTTTCTTGCAGATACCTTGGCCAGAGCATAACCGGTTATCTTCACCCTAGAGGCCTACTGTTGGTCAATCGTTTTGGTTTTAAAGGTAAATACATTGTTAGTCACAATGTTTAGTTACTCGGCCAAAAGGAAAATAATAATGAAAAGAGTTGAGGGACAAACAGGACATTCACTTGAATCACTACATGCAACAGAAGTTGCATCGATTCCAGAAAACCAGGAAACTGTTGAGCCATCTGTAGACTTCAGAGCTGGTATGTAAAATGTATTGCTGTGATGCTTAATTTGTGATCCTGTAACTAAACTATACACTTTGTTAGATTTTCAAATTTCTGTTCCCTCTTTCTCAGAACCAGGTTTCTCCCCAGTAATCCAGACTCCACTTCACAGAGCCAAGAGTTTGAGTACAAGTAAGTGATGTTATTTGTGACGTTTTTTTGTCTTGGAAACTATTGCTTCTATTTAAGATTAGGAATCCTTTTATCCATAATCTGTTTTTCATTAGGGCACTTGACTTTCTGGATAAAAGGTGTCGAGGTGTGTTGTACATATCATTAGCTTTGCACAGTTCAATTATTGTTTCATACTGAATATGCAATCTCTGCAGTGAAATTAAAGCTGTAATGTTTGTTCCCCCAGCTCGTCAAGTACTAAGCTTTACACCCCCAGCAGCAAATTTACCCTGGCAGCATATGGGTGAAAACGCTGGAGGTATGTAATACGTTGCGTTAAACTATGTTTTACATTTAAGTCCAATTCATTAAATGTATGCAATTACTTCAAACATATTTTTACGTCAATGATTATCAATAGGAGAAAGTCATCGCTTTGTTATTGGCCCTTGGACGCCTCTGGCATCTCGTGTACAGCACAAAGTTTTCAGCTATGAAGGTATATTCTAGGCCTATGTCTTATTGTCCAGTGTTTTAACAGTATTGAAAATATTGCCTTTAGTAGTTGATTTTTTATTTATTTTTATGTAGATTTCCAGTTACTCCAGAATGAAAACCAAGCTCTGAGGGATGAGAACCAAGCCCTGAGGGAATGCAATGCACAAGCAGGTGAGAACGTGCACTCTTTCTTAAATTTTACTTTTTTGTGTGTAATGTAGGTTCAGAATTACCATATGCCTTTGATTTTGTAGCTTCGGAAGACAGCGGCTCACTTCAAGAGCAGGTGAAGCAAGTAGGGACAATGTTGAAGACGTTTGCTCTCACTGGGCAATCAGGTACAACTTGCAAACAACACCTGTGGTTGTTAGTTTAATACCTGTACATGTAGTAGACCTAGATATAAATGTCGTAGTTTAGTATTTGAGGGACCAGGACTGACTACTATATTCTTTTATTCTGGGAACCCCTGTAGGTGCGTTACCTGAAAGGAGCATCTGACCGTGAAGGCAGAAAGAGCCACACAGCTGAGAAGGACCCACAGCCGACCCTTAAACCTAGGTTGACTACTGACACCCCAGCATCACTGAACTGGAACACTTTCTTTATCCTGCAGTCAGTAACATCAAGAAGCCAGAAGTGCCAGACTACACTCACCAAATCCACCCTGTTTTTTTTTTTTGTATTTTAACTTTAGTATTGGCTTATTTCATTCCGTCTTAACGATTCTATTATAGTTTGTAAATCCTATTTCATACCTGTTACTTGATATTGCACATTAACTAGTACCAAAATTCTACTTTCATTTCATCACTGTGCTTAACTGTTATTCTATTAATAATAGCTTGGAAATACTATTTCGTACCTCTGATACTTGATATTGCACATTACCTGGTACCAAATATTCTACTTACTCTGTTTTTAACATCAGCATTTTTCATTCCATCACAGTGCTTAACTGTTATTCTATTGTTAAATATAGCTTGTAAATCCTTGTGCCACAGGTCAGCATTGCAGTTATAATGGTCTGTTCTACTACTGTTTTTACCTCCGTATTTTTATATAAATATATGTCAAGTTTTGTTTATCACAGATACAAGAGACACAGATCTTATTGCAGCACGATGTAAATCTTGTGCTCCAGGTCAGCAATGCCATTATAAGGGTCTATTCTACTCTAGAGCTTTACTCTAAATTATTACCACTTTTCCTATTGTTAGAAATGGCTTGAAAATGTAATGTTATACCTCGATTTATTTGGTATCCTGCACATTCTTTGGTACCAAATATCCTCATTACTTATGTTTACTGGTAATTATTTTCATCCCAGAGCTGACCTCTTTATATTATTAACAATTATTGTGTTTGTTATAATTTGCTTGTATGGCTGTTTTTTATTTTTTTTAACCAACATTTTATTGGAAACCTGCATGTTCTGTAGTGTGTATTTATATGTATGTTTCTTTTCTGCCTGTTATTTATTTCAGTGATCTGACACATCTTGTTTGAATGACAGTTACTGTACTTTGAAATGTGGAATTAAAACACCAAATGGAAATTTGTCTGGTTTGATCAATCATTATTCTTGATAAACTGCATGCTATAAATATTATATATATATCGAAAATAGCGTTTGCCGCGAAAGGTCCGCCTTTTAAAAAGCGGCTGCCACCGGCGGTGAGCCGGCAAACGTGTTTGCGATTTAGACATTCTGACGCTTCTCTTCGTCTCTGGAGGACCGCCTCCGGTCCGCCGACTCATTGCTATCTGGGAAAACGGGTGTAAAAAACTGTGCGCATATACAGTAGTAGCCTTTATTAATCTATGTACTTATTAAAAAATGCATATCCCAGCTGAGATTGCCATACAGCCTGCACAACTTCTGCTGTGCAAGGAGTTTCCTGGCACCCGCTTCGAATGTTATCATTGGATTGAATGGGGGTTATCAGCCTCATAGAAATGGGTCAGAAGGGGCCTGCTACGCCTTCTGGTAGGCTCAGAAGGCTTTTATCATCCATTCGCATGGTTAATCACGGATAAATACACGAGAAGACTCCAGTTCCAATCCCAGACGAATCCAGGTCGCCGCTAACCGGAAGTCTGCTGGATAACAGGGATATGTACAGGTAAGACCAGTGTCTCCCAACCTTTTTCAATTACCCCCAAAATGTTTTTGCACTGCTTTCAGTACCCCTGAAGTACCCCCTCATGTTAATTTCACTAGTAAGTCTATGGTGTCATGAGTGTTTTCAAGTACCCCCTGTGGAGAGGCCAAGTACCCCCAGGGGTCTTAGTACCCCTGGTTGGGAACCACTGGGTAAGACCATTAAAATGAGAGCCTTTAAAATTTAGTCAATAAGCGAAAAAATAACATTATTTTTTTTTTTTATATTTTTTGGTGGTGTGACATTAGTGTTGACATGAGAGAACCTTGTTGCAATTGCGTTAGCTAACGTTTTTCGCTATATTATTAGCGTACATGCTTTACGTTAGCATATAATTTTAGTAATTAGCATGTTTTTCTTTTAGTAAATGTCTCCATTAGCTTGAAAGTAAGTGTAGCTGCTCAATATAAACAATATATGCATAGATATTGCATATATATGCATATATTGCAATAGGCCTATACGAGTATTTCACTCATACTCATATTGAGTGAAATAAAAATAAATGATAATAATACCCAAAAGCACAGGTCTGTGTGCTCATCTGTCACATATTCCTCATCTGCATCCCATGTTCACTGATGTGTTTCTGCATTTTAGGCTGTGATAAGAAGCAAGGAGTGCACTTTGCATTATTAAATAATAAATAATTGCTAACTATTTTGATTTCAGATATGGGAAAAGCTATTAAGAGCGCACGCTTCAGGAGCGTCAAGATTAAGGTGGTGAGGAGGTGTATCGCTGGCCGTGCAAAGGTTTCTTACCTTAGTCAAGGTCTTCCCCAACCCAGCACCAAACAGACCCACCCTTCAGAACCTTCCACATCTGTTCCACCTCAACAGGTTGAATACGATTGTAGAATCTGAGCATTAACAATTACAATATGAATGTACGTTTCATTGGAAGTGAATGTGCCTAGATAATGAGAACAACAGAAACCTCTCTGTTTAGATTATCTCTTAGTAGGTAGCGCTCTAATGACAGGAATGTTTACGATGGCCATATGGCATGGGGGTTGACTCCTAAAAAGTTAGAAACGCCCTTAATGTATAGGCTAGCTGGTAACCAACATTACAGTGAGAAGAGATTGACTGAGATGAGATTGAGGTTGTGTAAGGAAGACCAGGTCCGTAACCTCATGAACAAGACTTTCTAATGCTGCAATAAATAATATACTTTCTCTCTCCCTTGACAAACGGGTATGCTAATTATTACAACCACTATACGAAACGGCCGATTTCTAACAAGATGATGAGTTCATTTTCTGAGACTGCATACAGTAAGGCAAAGAAGAGAGAGATTCATGCCTGGGATGCAGTCAAGGATGACATGCTTAAGGTGTCATTTGAATGTTCAGCACCAATCACTACGCAGTGTGTTATCTGCCTAGAAGATGCAGATTATAGGTGCATTGAGTGCAGCACAACTGCAGTCTTTTGTGAGGCTTGTCTGAAGAGGACTCACAGAAATTCACTGCACCTACCTGATAAGTGGAATGTAAGAATAATAGCATGCAGTCATACATACAGACATAGCTAACTCAAAGTCATTTTAAATATATTCACTATGTTGTATCAAATATTTGTGTCTTCAGTCTGTTGTTTTAAAAACTTTGTTAGAGCTATCAATCTTTCTTACAGAATGCCTACTATGAGCCATCTTCCCTGGGGTTATTCTTATACTTACCTGAAGGCCATAGCACCCATGCTGTGTACATGAAGGACATGAAGGTCATTGTCAGCACAGGTTTGTCCTTTTACATTAAATAAATGTGTGTATGTAATGTATTTAATTTTAAGGTTGAGGAATCCAATCCTATTAAATGTGGAGTAATGAATTCCCTGTGAGAAATTAATCAAATTTGTGATGCATTTTAGAAAATTATTTTCGGTGCCTGTTTGCTGATTCCAATAATAACAAACATTAAGGTATAGGTGACACACTCAAGTGATTTTGTCTATGCTGATATGGTAATGTCTATAGTTTTTATTTTATTTCCCTCTTTTTATTTGGCAGGACGACTCTGCATCGTCACTGTCAATATGTGTGCGTGTGAACCAGAAGCCTGCACTCTGCTAAGGTATGGGCTCTGGCCAGCAACAGCCGACAAGCCCCAGGCAGCCTTTTCCATCCCTCTGCTAGAGCTTTTTGTCTGTCTGTCACTGGAGTGTCAGGTTTCTGTTGATGGTTTTTGCAACACCCTACGCTGCAAAAACAACCTAACCCTTGCCGAGGTAAGTCATTATGCAGAGGTCAGTTAGAAGTTATGTCTTTGAAGTGAACATTTTAGTTACTCTCATGGAAGACTGACCAGTCCGCATAGATGTGACAATTGAATCTTCTACTTTGATTGTACTACATCATTATTATTTATGGAACCGTCTAGGATTATGTAGTTGCATGCAAAATTATTATTGATATTTTTCTATAAAAATAACGTCTGAGTAAACGACCATCACCTTGGCCTTTATTTAGGAAATATAATTTTATGAAAATGTTTCTATGAAAAGTAAAGGTTCACTGACTGCTGCTTATACTGTAGGTTAACGCGCTCTACAGAGCCCTGGCGGGAGAATCCATATCCCAGTTTAGGCATTACCACATTCGACAAAGAAGTTTGGTAGATGTTTGCCCACAGTTAGATGATGGGACCACATGCCCAGCATGTCCAAAGGTTGGTTGTGGTTCCAGCATGGTTCTTGTTTGATTAACCATAATTGTCGTTTTTATGACCTTTTGCCATTAAATATATATCGCAAAATCAGTTAATTGTTGTATAAAGTATTATATATAAAATAGTGATAATATTAGTATGAGTGTATCAACCAGGTGTTCTCTGGTGCAACCTGCATTTATGAAGGCTGTATGAGATTAACCAGGATTACTGTAAATGTTTTTTTCCCAGGCGGATGGAGATATGATAGTGACATTGGATGCCAACTTTGGCCTTGTGAGGAAGCAAAGCTCAGGGACAAGTGTGGTTGTGTCATGGTGCGGTGAGCAGCAGCGCCACCGTGCCATGTTTTCACAAGTTCCCATATCTCACGAACACATCCCGGACTGTCACATGTTTCCAATCTTCCACACCAGGTCCCAATCTAGCTCGTTTGTATGTGTATATATGTTTCCCCTCTGCTCCCCACATTGTGGATCATTGTTGCTGTTGCTGTCTGTATGCATGCTGGTGAGTGTTGTTTGTGCTACTGTTTGTATGTTAGTTGTTAAGACGCATTGTTGCGCACTTTTATTTTCATTCAGTAGAGTTGTTATTGTTTTCCGTTCGTGTTCGGTTTGTTGTTTGTTGTTTTAATAAATCAACGAACGTGATCTCTGCCTGCGCCTGGTTCCTCCAACACTACACCACGACAAGTGTTACAGGTTGAGCCATTTCATGGAACCCGCATGTTTGTTGATGAAAAGTATGTAGAGGAATACCTTAGTTCAAATCGTGACAGCTCAAAGCCTAACAAGGTTAGTCACATTTGCAGAATACTGTATTAGGACTGAAAAATCCATGAAATGTTAGATGTAACTCCTGGAAGAAGACCATTATTCCGCTCATAAATCTAATAGTTCCTAAAATCTTTAGGACTGCAGTAACTTCAAGGCTGGCAACGTTCTGAGGTCCCAACAACAAGCAAAGAAACTTGATGTTACAGGAGTGTTTGGAGCTTCCTGTCGTCATGAAATGCCTCTTATGTTTGTCAACATGAGCCAAGGAGAAAGGCAAGTAGTGACATTTATGACTATTGACTCAGTCAATATTCAATGCTTAGGATAACATGAACCTAACATAAGCCATTCAGTCTACAGTTGCAGCCTTCGAAGGCTGCAGACCCTGAATTATGAAACAGCTTATACTTGTTTTTTTTTTTCAATTACCAAATATGAACCTCATGGAAAGTATATGGGAGATTTCAAAATATTACAACATTTTAACCTTGTCACCATTCTAATTTTCATCATTTTGAGTGTCCTTCACTTTTCCTCAGTATGAAGTGTTTCATTATTCAAATGTTTTTGTTTAAATAGATTAGCCTATCCTCTGTATGTCATTGATGAGCTTCTTCGAAGATGTGAGGACAAGAACATACACCTCAGAGTAGTCTATGACATTGCCTGTGTTGTTGCCTCACATTTGCGTGTAAGTACTTTTTTTGTGTAAAACTGAATTATTGTTCTGATAAAAGACCTTGATAAATTAACTAAAAGTGCCATACTGTGTTCAATTAAAAATCAGGGAAGGGCATTCCACACAACATCTCCTTGGCCGTACCAGCGTTTCACATTTATGGACACAAATTGCCCTGCCAGGTAACTTCATCATTCACTCTCATTTTGGCCTCCATTTTTTACTGTCTATCCACTGTACACCTGAAATAAGTACAAATGCCTTAAAGTAATCTTTGTTCTAACATTTCCCCACCTGGTGTTGATTTGTTTCAGAGATGCACTGTTTAGTGATATGAAGTGGAAACCGCTTACAGTGTTCATATCTCTCCGGGTCAGGTTAATAACTATATGTGGATGATTGTTATAAGCAAATTTGTTTTATTTGTGTTTTTTTTTATGCAGATTAACATCTATTTTCTATAATTATTACATGAATATAAAGTAATGAAATGGACAGCTTCTCTACTGATTTTAAGATCAAATAAAAAACTGTACCAGGGCCCTCTCCTGCTCCAAGCCCTTCAAGTCTGAAAGGTCAGGGTGAAAGCATTACACTCCACTCATGAAACATACAGTAGGTCTACCTGCTCCTGTGAGAGACCAGGGACAATAATTTTACACCATAAAAGTCTGAAACCGCAAGCAGAGCAGGAAATGGCGGGCAAAATAACTCACTGAGCCAGAGTGGTGTGAGTAGAGGAAATGATTACATGACGCGCGACTGCGCACAGCAAGCTTATGCGCGCGCCCACACAAAAATTAACACTGTAAGCAGACTACTTGATTACTATAAACAAATTATTTAAACAGCATTGGTATAGGAATTATTCTGTCCCAAGCTTTATGATCCATATAGGCAGTTGGTTGCTGTAACTGTGATCACTATAATCAGTTTCCACTGTAGTAGGATAATGCTTAGTGTCAGTGTATGTGATATTCTAAGACTTTGCTGTAATCACAGATTAAGTATAGCAACAGGCGGCTTGAAGGGTTTGGGCTCACAGATGGGGAAGGAATGGAAAGGCTGTGGTCTTTCCTCCGAAGATTTGCCAGAGTCACAAAGGAGATGACTTCATCTCATCGCCTTGACCTGCTGACTGATGCCCTTTTACATTATGGACGGAGGAAATCAACTGACCTGGGTTTGTCCACTGCTGTGTAACCTGTCTAAATTTGTTGTTCAGTGTTACCACTGTGCCAAGTTGTTTAATGTCTAAACATTTTATATGTTTTGGAGTTAAGCTGATCACACACAAATTGGTAAACATAAGTACATTAAACTTTCTTTACAGAGGTGTACAGAGATAGGGTGAGAAGCTCGGTCACCCGGGAGGAGCTCAGAGTAGAGCCGCTGCTCCTCCACATCGAGAGGGGTCAGCTGAGGTGGCTTGGGCATCTTTTTCGGATGCCTCCGGAACGCCTTCCTGGGAAGGTGTTCCGGTCCCGTCCCACCGGGAGGAGACCCCGGGGAAGACCTAGGACACGCTGGAGGGACTATGTCTCCCAGCTGGCCTGGGAACGCCTCGGTGTCCCCCCGGAAGAGCTGGAGGAAGTGTCTGGGGAGAGGGAAGTCTGGGCAATCATTTTCATCAACCACCTGCTAACATGAGATAGCACTTTGTTTCCTTATGTCTTTTACTAGATTGAAGAAGATGATGTTTCAAGGGGTCTGAAAAGGCGTGGAATTGATGCCTTGTATATGAGGACACAGGCAGCTGAGGAAAAGCACATGCTTTACCAGGAAATGAGAACTGTAACTGAACACCTCAATCAGCAGTATGCCTTTCTGTGCTCTGCCATCAATGACACAGAGCAGCCTGGTTCAAAAGCTGCTCTCATTCAATGTCTCAAACAGCTGGAAAGAAAGCTACATCATCCCACTGTGATGTTTCACCAACATGTACCAGACATTGTTCCTGCAGTGCGTAGTTATGTCGTCCCAGAAAACCCATACCTGTCTCAGGACCTCCCCATGCCAAGCGTACAGACACTGGTATACAATGGTGATGATGATGACAGCAGCTAGCACTGTAAGCAGTCATGACTAGGGCTGGTTTGCTGCTTCCTAGTTTTTAATTAATAGTTTGAGCAAGCTTGTATGCTTTGCTATTTATCATTCAAAATGTCTCCTTAATTCAGCACTAACCAAATTTAATCAAAGTCTGAAAGTTTAGGTTGTGTGTTTTCATTGTAACTGATCAGGGTCTAATTGATGCTGTGTTGCTGATTAGTTGATTAGTCTAACTGCAAAAAAGTCCATGTTTGTTTTTCTTGAGCTGTGAACTCTCCTGCCAAAAAAATTATTTAAACAAGCTGTTTTTGGACAAAAAAAACTTTTTTTGTAGAAGCTGGTGTCTAAGTAACTTTTTAAAGCTTTGTTGTACTCAATGTATAGCCAGCTTTGGTGGCTATACCTCAATGAAACAATTGAATGGGGAAAAACACTTCCGGAACCAGAGCCATTAAAAAAGTGGGTGGTCAATGTTGAGCTCTACAGTATATCTGAAATAAAACCAACATATTTACTTCTTCTTAATATAGAACATCTAGATGCCGTGTAATTACTAGTTTGGCTTTACTAGATATTTGATATATTCAGTAGATATATCTTTTCACAACCCTATTTTACAACCCTAATTTGCAAACCAGAAAAACTACAACGGTGATTTGTATCAAGCTACATGGCGTGGCTACAGGGAGTTGTAGTTTCTAAAACATTACCGTTTTTCTTACAATTGGAGGTTGTAAATATTGAGATGACAGTAGAGTGAGGGGTTTATGTGTATAGTAAACACATCTATGTAATCATATTTCAAATATTTGTTAAATTTAACAGCATTTGACAGCACCCCCAGTTGTTGACTATAATTACTTGATAGAGGAGGCCAAGAGCTTTTATAACACTTGGTCCCATGTCTCTAACCCCTTTAGTTACTGAATTACAACCATTAAAACATGCACCAGGGTGACGTTTCAAAGGTCGGTCATTCAAAGCAGGAGCCATCTTTATACTAAAATATGTTACTCTCCAGGACAAGACCTTTCCAACGATGTATTTGGTTCAACTCTACAACAAAGTTTACATTTTCTCATTTCACGGACACAAGCCATCTCAGGTCTAGTTTCAGAGAGCACTTTCAAGGCTCAATATATAAAATGAAGCTTTTTGTTTGTTTGTTTCTGACTGTGAAACAGATTTACTACACACACACACAGTTTATTTCTGTTCGGGACACACATGGCATGCATATCTATTTATGTTAATGCTGCTATTAGGGTTGTGAATCAAACGTTTATTATTACTAGTATTCAAAACAAAGAGGACACATACTGTAGGCCAATAGGCCCTGTTGTATTCTCTGTATTTATTCCTCCATTGAAATGTTTTATTTTGAGCTTTACGGCAAATATTTAGTTTTTCCCTTAACATTTTCCTCCTTCCAACACCTGTCACTGTGAGCAACTAAATTCTTCAGTTATGTTTGGCAAATCTAGCATAGCCTCTTTACAATCAAATCCAACCATATGGTAGCCTACTTAATGTAGAAATTAGTTTATGTTTTAAGAATGCTGATTTAATATTAAGTGGCCTATCCCCAGCCACATATTCTTTGAACTATACAATTAAATGATATAAATAACATATCATTTAATTGTATAGTAACACAATCACAGGTTATTACATGTGTCTTTTTAATAGAGAGAAAGTGGCATTTGGATTTGGGTTGAAAAAGTGGCATTTGGATCTACGTTTTCATAAGTTTACTACTCCTCTGACATAAACCCTCTCTTCAATTTTCAAGAAAATTCTAACAGACTGAGTAGTAAGACTGTGGTAAATACGTTTAAGTTATATAAAACATCAAATCATACTGTGACCCTGGGTATTGAATAGGTGAGCCAATAATGAAACTGAGAAATAGGCTACTTTTTATTTACAACATGTGTACTCAATTCAACTGATTCAGTACAATAGAACTTTAATGTTCCCCACATTGTACTGTTTTAAAGGGACCACATTGATGGTGCCAATAAACAACTAAATAAAGTACAAAGAATCTTAACTAGGGTAAATGAAAATATCACAGTCTTCTTCTTACAGTAAAGTGTAATCCAAAGACATGTAGTGGCAATATTCAAATGAAGTCTATTTTAATGAAAATGATAAAAGGCTTTAAATCAAGTGTCAAACTCAAGGCCTGTAAATCTGTATACATAGGCCTATATACCATCCGTACAGACCTGCAGGTCTGAACAATGTTCTATATCTATGCCTGCACCAGAGTTCGGATGAGCTTTCACAAGAGCTGGACTTTCTGACCAAACGCTCCAGTGTTCTTTTTAAACGTAGTGTGTGTGTTTTGTAGGGATGCGGTGGGGGCCATCAAAAGAGTAAAAAAACTCAAACTTGTGTACGTACAAAAGTTGTTTTATTCATCCAACAGAAAACTCAGATCGGACAGATAGTCTACCTAGCCGTCTGGATTTACCTTGCAGAGATCTGAGGAGCTGGGAAATGAAAAAATAATTTCTGAAAAGGTTAAATTAGTGAGTTAATTTAAGTAATTATTAACTGACACATTTTATCAGGTCACCTGCCCCTCAGTTTATCACAGTACAACAGTTACAGTTTTTTTGGATTGCTTACACACTAAAATTAAAAGTAGTACACTATTAGCAAAACCTTACAATCAAGAAGCAAAACATCAGCCCATATTTGCACAACTCTAAGCACATTGTCAACTTCACACTTGTTGCAAAACTCTACACACAGTGATTTGCAAAACACTAAACACACTTAACATACATTACACACAAACATCTATCATGAAATCACTTCCTTGCAATACCAAAGCACTGACTGTCAAATTACCACACCGTCCAACCAATTGGTTCAACACAGTCATGAGGTGTGCAAACACATGTTTGCTTAATTGAAGACACACCAATCAGGTGTATAAGCACTATAAAAAGCAGCAGGTGAGTTCATCAGTCTTCAAGCACAATGGAAAGAGTCAGACGAGGAGAACGAGGAGGAGAACGAGGAGGAGAACGAGGAGGAGAACGAGGAGGAGGACAAGGAGGAGGAGGAAGGGGAGGAAGAAGAAGAGATGGAGGCCATGCTGGAGGTAGAGGAAGAGGAAGACAAGAAGGTGCTCAAAGAGGACCGAATCTGACAAATGAGATCCGTGCAACACTGGTTGACCACGTTGTCAACCACGGCCTGACGCTGAGGGAGGCTGGACTGCGAGTACAGCCAAATCTAAGCCCATACACAGTGGCAAGTGTGATAAGAACATTTCGACTGGAAAATAGGTATTGTATAAATATCATCATATCAAAAACATCTGCACGGTTTCAGTAACTGCTTACAGTACTGTATTCTATGCACTATCAGCACTTTTGTTACCTTTTCCTGTGAAATTACTGTACTATTGTATACAGTTTTTTTTTTTTTTTTTCTACATAGGATTGAGGGTCAGGAACGACAAGGGGGAAGGCCTCCTATGTTCACAGAACAGCAAGAGAGGGAGATAGTAAACATGGTTTTGGCCAACAATGCTATAAAACTCAATCAGCTCCGAACTAACATTGTCAATAACCACGCCAGTTTCAACAATATCCATCAGGTCTCTACATCAACACTGGCACGCATCCTAAATAAAAACCATATTCAAATGAAGCAAATTTATCGAGTGCCTTTCGAGCGCAATTCCGAAAGGGTGAAACGACTGCGGCATTATTATGCAGAGGTATGTATTCACTTTAGCAGTGTGATCTTGCATAGTGTCTCAATCTTTTACTGTACTGTAATATGTATACTACATCTACACTGAATTACACAATTTTGCCTGACACTGTTCTTCAGAGAGTTTTACGAATGGATGGAGAGGAGATCCATCATGAGTTCATTTACGTAGATGAGGCTGGGTTCAACCTGACGAGAACACGAAGGAGGGGAAGAAACATCATTGGCCACAGGGCTATAGTCAATGTCCCAGGGCAACGTGGGGGTAATATAACACTGTGCAGCCATTACACAGAATGGGGTCCTCCACCGCCATGCCCATATGGGCCCTTACAACACAGCACTCATACTTACATTCTTGGACCAATTGCACAACATAACAGCAGCAAATCAAATCAATAATATGCAATACATTGTTGTCTGGGACAATGTGTCTTTCCACCGCTCTGCTCTGGTTCAGAACTGGTTTCAGCAACATCCACATTTCACCGTCCTATATCTTCCACCATACTCTCCATTCCTCAACCCTATAGAAGAGTTCTTCTCGGCATGGCGGTGGAAGGTATATGATCTCCGTCTCCAGGCTGAGGTACCCCTCATCCAAGCCATGGAGGAGGCCTGTGACTTGATGGAGGTAGCAGCAATGCAAGGATGGATTCGTCATTCAAAACATTTCTTTCCAAGGTGTCTTGCTAATGACAACATTGCCTGCGATGTTGATGAAATTCTCTGGCCAGATCCAGCTAGGCGAAGAGACAATGTCTATGTTTTTTTTGTTTTAGTTTTTTTTTACAGTAAACTTACAGTACAATATGTAAAGTGACATTTTGTTACAGTATTATGAATCTCCATGTCAACATTTTGGGAAATAAATGAGTTTCTTCAGTCTGCAACATTAGTCTTGTGTAGTGTTTGGTGAATTTACATTATATTTGTACTTTGTTGATGGTAGCCTACTCTAATCATAGGGAAGTAGAAGTGCTCAAAGTGTTTTAGGTTTATCACAGCAGAGTGTAACTCGTGCAAACAGAGTATAGTAATGTGAAACGTGTGTGTTTCATATGGTAACAAAGTGTGGTTTTTAAACAGAAGTGTATAGTTTTTATAAGAGTGTTTACTTATGCAAAGAATCTGTAGTGTTTTGCTAACTAGGTGTGTGGTTGTGCTTATTGTGTGTAGTGTTTTGAAAACACGGGCCCTGTTTTGAAAATCGTGCTTAAGCAATCCAAAAAAACTGTAACATGGTCAAAAAACACTAAACTGGTGTTTTTTCCCCATAGATAACAGACCTGGCCTTTTTAGTATATTACAGTTTTTTTCAATTGCTTACACACAAAATTAAAAATTTGGCTCATTGTGTCAAAACTCAACACACAAGATTTCTTGACACAGCACTTGGAGATCAACATCTAACTGCCAATGCAAAATAACATTCTGCAATCAAAACGTAACACTCTAACTTGAAAAGGCCCTCTTCGTATCGATAGGAAACACACATGCACATGCAATATAAACAGTCAAAGCAAACACAACACACAGGTCAACTGTACTCAAGACACTGCCTACATTTGTAGTCTGTAAACCGTGTTTATTTCCACAACCAAAACTCAGTGTACAGGTGCAGAACTACTATAAGTATTGAACATCTGGTGTAGGTGTTTCTATTGCAGGTCCATGTCAAGGATCTCGTCGTCGATTGGGGTCGGGCCACAGCACCTCGTCCACATCACAGGCAATGTCTTCCCTTGCCAGGCAACGGGGAAAATATCTCCGTGTGTGGCGTATCCACCCATGGATCGACCCCACCTCGATGTCCCCACATGCCTCCTCCATCGCTCGCAGGAGCGGCACGCGTACATGTGGTAGGCGGTCATAGACCTTCCACCGCCATGCCGAAAAGAATTCCTTGATCGGATTTAGGAACGGGGAATAAGGGGGCAGGTGCAACACCATGAAATGGTCGTGGTTGGCAAACCAGTCCCGGACCAGAGCAGCCCGGTGGAAACTGACATTATCCCAGATGACAACAAACATGGGCTGCCCTGGTCTGTCCTGTGTGTCCACAGCATGTAGTGCATCGAGAAATGCCAGTAGGTGTGCAGTGTTGTAGGGTCCTAGGGTGGCATGGTGATGGAGGAGCCCTTGACCACTAATGGCGGCACACATGGTGATGTTGCCCCCGCGCTGCCCGGGGATGTTCACGATGGCCCTTTGGCCGATGATGTTCCGGCCCCGACGTCTGGTTTTTGCCAGATTGAACCCAGCTTCATCTATGTAGATGTACTCATGTTGCTGCGCTGCCGCATCGAAGGCCAGGACAGTCTAACAGAACATGCATATACCAAAATGTCACTATTGTGTTCCTGAATACAGCGATACTGCCTCTACAATGTCGCACAATGACTGTGGATTGGGTTGGACACATTCGGATATCACCAAAATGTTGGCAGTGTCCCTCCAACTGCAAAAAATCTTGTCTTAAAAATCTTGTTCTATTGGCAAAAAAGTCAAATTTATCTTGTTTTCAGGTAAAACAATCTAGATGGTTAGCTTATTTTACATTTTGCCAATGGAACAAGATTTTTAAGTATTTTTTTTTTGCAGTAAGGGGGCGACTGCAAGGTATATATCCATGTAAACACACAACTGCCATTGTAGTGGTACTGTGGCACTCACCTGCACATAGTCATAGCGAAGGTTCTTGACTGCAACACTGTTCCTCTCAAATGGAACCTTGTAAAGTTGTTTCATGCTGACGTGGTGTTCCCGCAGGACCCGGGCGAGTGTCGTCGTACTGACACTGTGCACATTGTGGAAAATTGCCTGGTCTTCGAGGATGCGCTCACGCAATTGGCGCAGGGTGATGGCGTTGTTTGCCACCACAAGGTTGACAACGGCCAGTTCCTGGGCATGGGTGAACACTCGTTGCCTTCCTCCCACGGCAGGTCGCCTGGCAGTTCTGCAAACAATTCATGATTAGTGTCGATGGTTAGGTTCTGTTCCCCATCCCGTACTGTCATACTGTACGTGGTGAAATACTGTATAACCAGATTCAGCCAGAACGCTGATGCACAGCAAATTTGAAAACGCAAATTTAACACTCTCAGAGTTACAGTCAAATTAACACTCCCCCAGGGTTTATATGTAAACCACTGTAAAAGTGTTAAATTACTGTAACACTGGAAAATCTACACTAACACTAGACAATTTGCTGTGTGGGTACTTAGAGGTCTGCACAGGCTTTAAACTGAAGCCCTAACCCGGCCCGTACCCGCGATCATTTAACCCGACCCGACCCGACAGTTACATTTACATGTTAACCCCGAACCCGACCCGAACCCGAGGTCAAAAAAAAAAAAAAAAAACGTTTGCAATATGTATTTAATGATTGCTTAAAACGATAAACAAATATCGTTACATAGGCGCAGCGGCCCCATCAGCACAGCAGTAAGAGAAAAAAAACTTAACTTACCAATTGCATAACTTTGCTGTGGTCGAACAGTTGTAACAGTCAAACTGCTGCTGTCTGTGTTGTTGTGACTGAAATAGCGCGCGAGAGCGGTAGCACATGCGCAAAACGGTTTTGTGATATTATAATGATAAAATAAATAAATATATATATTATTTTTTTCTTATTTTTTTTGAGAGAGAGAGAGAGAGAGAGAGAGAGAGAGAGAGAGAGAGAGAGGAGCGCCTGTGTGTCTGTGTAACATATGCACATTGATTGCACATCTGCGCACGTATGTACTTTCTTTCTCTCGCGTGCCGGTCACCACAACACACACAGCAAGCAGGCAAAGCACAGTAGCACACGGCACGCAAACTATATATAGACTTTTTAGTTTTACGAACCCGACCCAAACCCGAGGCTGTTCATTAAACATTAACCCGAAACCGACCCGAAACCCGCACATTTTTCGGGTCCCGTCGGGCTCGGGTCGGGTAGCAGACCTCACTGTGCAGTCCTTTGGCGTTAATTCAGGACATACCTGTTTTCTTGTCGGTATGTCCGAATGATGCTGGCTACCGTGAAGCGGCTGAGGTTGGGCCGGACCCTCTGCCCGGCCTCCCTCATAGTCAGGCCATGGTTGATGACATGGTCCACCACAGTGGCCCTGATGTCGTCAGTGATAGTTATGCGTCTGCCTGGTTCCCGTTCAGGTTGGTGCCATTCTCCTCTCCCTCTTCCCCCATCTCGTTCTCCTCTCCCTCTTCCCCCATCTCTTCCTCGTTCTCCTCTCCCTCTTCCTCGTTCTCCTCTCCCTCTTCCTCCATCTCGTTCTCCTCTCCCTCTTCCTCGTTCTCCTCTCCCTCTTCCCCCATCTCGTTCTCCTCTCCCTCTTCCTCGTTCTCCTCTCCCTCTTCCCCCATCTCGTTCTCCTCTCCCTCTTCCTCCATCTCTTCCTCGTTCTCCTCTCCCTCTTCCCCCATCTCTTCCTCGTCTTCTCCTTCCCCTTGGTCCTTCGGCCTCCATATTCGCAATTGTATCACGACAGGTGCACATACCTGAGTTCTATTTATAGTGCTACAGCTGTGACTGATTGGTGTTCAATTACCGGTTAGGTGTTTTACTGTGTGTGCGGGGGTGTTGCTATTGTCGCATGTGTTTTTATTATTGAATGGATGTGCTGTATGCAAAGTGTTTCCTCATTTTCCAACATGTGTAACATACAACACTCTGTGTGTAGTGTTTTGCACCGTGTGTTGCACAATTGTTTGCAGTGCAATGCCTACAATGTGTTTATTCATTTGGTGCCTGTGTGTAAGACATGCATGCAAACGGTACGGTTTTGACGCTTTGATCTGGGCATTCACTTTTTGTGTTTTAGCAATTGGGAAAAACTGTAACCGTTGTACTGGAAATATCCCTAGTTTTCATGTCACAACCTTTGTTCTTATAGTTTATTTTCAGTTGTTTCAACTTCAGTTTTTTCGCTGGACTGCACCTAAATGAAATGCATTTTAGGTTCAATCACATTCAACCAGTTTTCATCTGTAATAACATAATTGTGATTACGTATTGCAGTATTGTAATCTGTTGAAATTACTTGTTTTTATCTTTGCTGCTTGAAAAAGGCATAATTAGTATCAATGGGACTTCCTGGTTAAATATAAATAACCACAGTTTGGACAGATACCTTCATCTGCAGTCATCATGGGGGCTACATTAGTGGCTGTTTCTGAGGACTCTCCTTCCATCTGCTGTGCACATGAAGAACATAAAAGAAAACACAATAAAATCTTTCTTGATACAAATTTTGAATCTTAATTAAAATCTTTAATGCAATTTGGCAGCATAATATGGATATAGTAAACATCTGAATCTCAACAGCCAATTCAAAGTGTGAAATGATCAGGATATCAAGCTTATGGAAGCTGTTTGTCACTTGGATAAATATTGTATCTTTATATTGTAATTTTCAAACAAGTGAGCTTTTCTCTGTCAAATGTCAATGGCAGACCTCAGAAGTTTCATTTAAGCTCGAATTTAAGCAATACTAAAAACTGATTTGTAGCAATTGGCTTTCAAAATGTATTAAGATTGCAAGAAATAACATTTCCACACATGGCCTCAAAGATCTGTTCCACTGACTTCTTCTGGATACAAACTGCCGTGTCTGTTGATTTAAAGACATTCAACGATGACACAAAGGTGAATCATATAATTTGCATCAGACATTAATGTGGACAGGGGTCAAATATGCTGTGAAATGAGGTTGAATTACAAAAGTTAAATATCTAGTGAAATGTGCTTCTTAAGTCTAATGTTAAATATTCATTTAAATTGAATTCAATTTTTTAATTTATATTTTCTATTGATCTCCAGCAGTTGGGGGGGTTCGGGGCCTTGCTAAAGATCACCTTGGCAGTGCCCAGGAGGTGAACTGCCACCTCTCCAGCTACTCAGTCCATAAAACAACTCAGCATACCTTCTGCGTCCATGTGCTCGGACATTCCCTCTGCCTTGTCAGTGGGGTTGCGTTCTGCTGTATCTAATTGATATGTTTACGAAAAAAGGAAAACGTGTAATATGAGCATAAAACATTATTGGTCTTCCTGCATTACTGGAGAACAAATAATCACATAGCAATATCAATTAAGATATATAATTCACAGGAGACATATAATTGAATTACTGAATAGTTTTATGAACATGAAAAAGATGTAAACCGTTGCCAAGGGCCATCCCATTCAACTATACAATTATAGGATATTCTGGAGAGGTGCCTTTTTAGAAAACGTGTTAAACTATAATGATAAACTCCAACTGAGGAATATTGTCACAACCCTTACAAACTGACAAAGGCATGTACAATATATAACAAAATGCAATAAAGCTGTTCTAAATGTCTGCAGTGGCCCAGCACTATACAAAGACTCACATGAAGGCCTGTATTATTCTTTAGTTAACTTATTTTCCCCACTTTGCATAGAGCCAAATGGTCTGCAGGAACTCAAGTGAAGAAAGACAACAGCCACTGTTAATATCACTTACTTATTTCAAATGAAATTTGCTCAGCAGCTGCCAAAATGGCCTCTAATTGGTGTCTTCCGTAAAAGGAGGGCTTCTTGATGTCAAGTCCAATGGGCAGCCCAGCAACTTTGATCGTTGTCTTGTTATTCACAAGGGACTGGTAGGGGAGCCTTCCAGTACCTCCGGCCTCCTCTGAAAGACATGGGCACACACATGCATGCACATGTTACTCAATTACACAGTTGGATAATTCTGACTTCCCTCCTGTTGAAAGCTAGTTTTGTTAAAGTGTCATAATCTTATGGTTGATGGGTACATTAGAAACATAATTTATTAACTGGATAATAATGCCATAGATTCTTAAAGGTATATTAGGTTATCAAGATATAACTTTAAGGCATTTCTTAACATGAGTCTAAAAAAGTGTTTGAACGTATGCATACTATATCTTTGGTTGAAAAGATCTTGCACTTTTTTCAAAAGCACAATGATGGGATCTTTAGTAGTGGGTGTTGTGGCTGAGGAGCTGGCTGCAGATGCGAAAACAGACAACAATTAATTCAATAAAACTGTTTTATGTATATTTGCACTATTATGGGGCTGGGTCCATTTCTGTGGACTTTCATACAACCAATATTACCTTTGAAATGCAGTGCAAAATTGTTCACTGTGTCCGTTGAACACAGTGGCTTCCTTGCTACTCATTTCAAAGACCTCTAAACGGGCCTTTTGATTGTCAAAGGATAAAATGGCCGTCTCCACACCCAAAGCCTCAAGCTTGGACACCTTCACAATATTTAGAGAAACAAGCAAAACACAAAACTTTTAAATAATTGATTATAAACAAAATGGACAAACACTAATTTTAAAAATCCAACATACACTGAAGAAACAACTCTTAACAGGGCTAGGCAATCTCTATGAAAACAGTGTTGTCACAGGTGAGAAATAAGTGCTTATGGAGATTACATAAACTATACATTAGCTCCATTTACACAGAGTCTAATGGACTCATAGCCATATGTGACTACTAATGTTTCAATTGACAACCTTCATCTGAATAGACAAGCTCAACCAGTAGGGATTTAGTTTGAGAGGGGTGGTATAAGCCTTCGACAATCATTTGAATGTGAGAATATTTGATGCTGATAGCCTTGTAAACACTTGACCCATATACTTTGTTTTACAGATTAATTGTGGTTTTACAGTGTTTATTCTTTTATGTAGGGTATATGTTGTTGCGATTATGCACCGCTTATGTTTGCCATCTCATGTTTAATAATTGCTTATAACATACATTTGGATGGACATGGTTTGAGTATGTGAATCATCGGAGGACTTGATTTAGTACACCCTACATGTTTAAAAATCAGATGGAATGTTTATTTGGAATTAATTAATTTGAAATTCTAAAATAATCTACAGATAAACACTCCAATTGTCTGTCACATTACTGCTCACATCACAACTGCCATCAATCATCCTTACATCTAATACTATAATGATACCACTAATGCCTAGCAAAGGACCCTTCTTTCCAAACCTCTAACTTCAGGTTCTTCAGATGCCCTTTTATTTTAAGCTCCCTCATCTCAGGGCTAAGGTCCTGTGTCTGCCCATGTGCCTTCAGTGCTGCTGCCTCCTGAACATATTGTTGCTTGACTTCTTCTCTTAATGTGGACCACCTACCCTTAATATCATTCATTGTGCCTGAGAAAAAAAATAGATGCACAGAACAAACTTAACTCCTTAGTCCTTGTCTTTATATAGTAAATTCATACAGAGAAAATCTGACAATCTGTCCAACAAACTGGTTCACTTGGCTTGTAAAACCCTGTAACAACACTGTAAAAACAAGATAACGTTTGCAGTATGATGATTCTTTTCAATAGACACAGCAGTCTGTGAAATACTTGGCAAATACTTTCTTGAAAATTTGCTTCATGACCCTTGTGAACCCCTGATTGTGGGCCGCTATGTACAACAACAATCCATTTAGTATAACAATTAAAAGCATCCATTAAATATTGTTTCTCACCTTTGTTTTTGAGAATGTAAGGTGAAAGCTCTCATCTGTAAAGTTTTTGTTTTGGCGGCCGGGGCTTTGAAGAAGCTTTAAAGGATCTTTTGTAGTTACCAATCCAGTTCTGAAAGAGAGACAACACACAAAAAAAAAATTTATTACACCAATAAAACTTAATTCAATTCAATTCTATTTATAGTATCAAATGATAACAACCTTTATCTCAAGACACTTTACAGATAGAGTAGGTCTAGACCACACAATAATTTACAAAGACCTAACAATTACAATCATTCCCCCCAAGAGTTACTGTGTGTGTGTGTGTGTGTGTGTTTATAGCATAGCAGGGCATTGAAAGGTGTAGCAGGGTGTAGGACATAGCAGGGCACTGCAAGGTGTAGCAGGGCGTAGCAGGGTGTAGGACGTAGCAGGGCACTGCAAGGTGTAGCAGAACGTAGCAGGGCACTGCAGGGCATAGCAGGGTGTAGCAGGGCACAGCAGGGCGTAGCATGACGTAGCAGGGCACAGCAGGGCATAGCAGGGCGCAGCAGGGCGTCGAGCAGGACCAAGGCAGCAGCTGCAACCATGATTTCGGTGCCACCCTAATCCAAGGAAAACTGCGGGGTGAGAAAACATAATGACTCCTGGGAAGAAGCTCCCCAGAGCTGATAAGTAACAAGCATTTCTGGGACATGAATGCACACAGATGGAAGAGATTGGAGCTCATTGTGTCAGAGGAAGGAAGTCCCCCGGCAGTCTAAAACTATAACAGCATAACTAAGAGCTGGTCCAAGGCAAACCTGAACCAGCTCTATAAGGGTTGGTAGATGAATCTGAGGACTATGAAGATAAGCAGAGAAGAGAAGGGGTGTTAACAAAAACATAGCAGCAGTACAGCAGAATGATGTATTTATTTGATATGTTGATTGTAAGTGTGGCATTAAAGTAAACCTTACTTCTATGACACTGGTTTCCAAACCAGTCGCTGATGCAGCTCTTGATATGAGGGGGAACCAACCCGTGTCATTCCCTCCTCAAAAAAGGATTTCAAAGTTTCCCTTTGTGATTCATGAATTTGTGTTCTCTCTTGTTTAATAATAAAGAAAAAGCTGGTCAGCAATAAATCAGTAATAAACAAGCGTCATTGGTAAGTATGGATTTTTAATATCATACTATCTTTCTCATACACACTCGCCTAATACTCCTATATTAGCAACTGTAAGGCTTACCTCTCTGGGCCATCTTCAACCTAAAACATAAACAGAGAGAAACTTGCACATGACAGATTTGTATACAGGCACACTTTCTATGCAGCTTGGTCCAAAACCTAATTTTGGATTGTTCAATATAGACATAGTGTATGGTAAGAAATAAAACAAACTTACCACAAAAGTCCATGGACTTAAAGCAGCCCTGGAATAACAATAAAAGGAAATTGATGCTAAAGGGACACGGAAAAAGTTAGATAAAGAGATATTAACGTTACACAGACAGAAAAACATGAATAAATATATACACATACATATATACATACATACATATAGACAGACAGATATATAGATATTCACACAGACCTCTGCTTTTGGGTATTATTTTTGAAGTTCAAGGTTGAGGACAGCAATTATGTTTATGTTAGCCTCCCTCACTGATCACTTACAAAAAGTGACAGAGACACCACAGTCTATCTATTTCTAATAGATTGATAGTCATCTGATAACAAACATGGCAGGCTTAAATTCATGGGTATGCATATAAAATGATGCTCAGAACACCTGGAGTCCATTTGATGTATCTTCAATGCTACAGGTGCAGCCCATGGTGCAGCCATAAAAACACGTTTTGGGTTTGAATAT
This sequence comes from Esox lucius, assembly GCF_011004845.1. NCBI lineage: Eukaryota > Metazoa > Chordata > Actinopteri > Esociformes > Esocidae > Esox > Esox lucius. Next base: position 5,824,426 of record NC_047589.1, on the reverse strand, counting down.
TTCACACAGTATGAGTATGATATAGCTTCAGTGAAGCGTTAATGAGCAGCTACACAATATATGCAATAGGCCTTACTGTCTACACTGTGTACAGTGTGGACAACTACTTACTTTCAAGCTAATGGAGACATTTACTAAAAGAAAAACATGCTACTTAGTAACGTTTATGCTAACGTAAAGCAAGTAGGCTAATAATAACGTTCGACTTACGTGCAGTTTAGTGTCCCAAATTGTTTTCCAAAAACTGAGTGTCCCAAATGATGAGGGTGTTATTTGAGACAGGTTATGGTTAGGGTAGCACAGGTGGTTTAGCAGGTTCATAATTAATTAAGGACATTGTTTGGGGTATTTGGGATAACCGCACGAATACCATAACGTTGTCAACACTAATGTCACGCCACCACAAAACATTTAAAAAAATAATTCTGTATTGTTTTCGCTTATTGAAGCTTATTGACGACGCTTATTGACTAAATTATCTCAGTTTAAAGGCTCTGATTTTAATGGTCTTACCTGTACATATCCCTGTTATCCAGCAGACTTTCGGTTAGCAGCGACCTGGATTCGTCTGGGATTGGATCTGGAGTCTTCTCGTGTATTTATCCGTGATTAACCATGCGAATGGATGATAAAAGCCTTCTGAGCCTACCAGTAGGCTTAGCAGGCCCCTTCGGACCCATATCTATGAGGCTGATAACCACTGATAACGCCCATTCAATCCAATGATAACATTCGATGCGGGTGCCTTGTTAGAAATCAGCCCTTTCATATAGTGGTTGAAATAATGATTGTGTACCCGGTCTTCAAGGGAGAGAGTAATTAAATTATTTATTGCAGCAATTGATGGTCTGTTGTTCATGATGTTACAGACTCAGTCTCCAGACACAATGTCTAATGAACTCAATCTCATCTCAAAGAACTTCCGTTCTTACCTCAGCTTTATAGACATAGAGGACAGAATTACTGTAATCCCATTGGCTAATTATTGTTGCACTTTGAATGAATGTGACTTCCTATGTACAGATAAACAGATGTTATTTTGTTATCTAAACATAAATAAGCATACATTCATACACTTCAACATCCTTCATATTAGTGTATGTACTGCACATGTCTTATGTTTCAGACCAGGATCAGGTTGTATTCATGGTCTGTAATCTGTTCATGAAGACAGTTAATCTAATGCTAGATGATCACATCAATACTTGAATATGGGGATTTCATTTGAGGGCCTGATGCTTCTGTAACCTCAACTTCACTCATATAGACTGATGTGTGTTTCAATACTTTCATTAACTTTGTAGATACACTTTTATAACATGACAAATGTATCACGTCACAACCATGATGATGATGACAACAACATAGAAACCTGCATCCCACTGATGGTTTGTATATGAAGCTAAACAGAGTCGGTCCTGGTTGGTCCCTGGATGAAAGATGAGATGCTGCTGAAAGTAGAGTTAAAGTACCAGTAAGGGGCACTCTTCTATCTGGTCTGAAGATCAAATCCCAAAACACAAAAGCATTAAAGAAGACATTGGCCTGTTAGGGAGTTCACTGTCATATGGGAGAGTAAAATGGTGTCCTGACTCTCTGGTCACTAAAGATCTTGCAGCCCTCTCATATACATACATTCTCCTTTCACATGCATATATTTTCACTCTCACACATACAAACATTCTCCTTTCACACGCATATATTTCCACTCTCACACATACATACATACATACATACATACATACATTTTACTTTCACATACATACATTTTCACCCTCACATATGTACATTCTCCTTTCACATACATATATTTTCACTCTAACATACATACAGTTTTTTCTCTCATAAGAATCTATTTTTAACTCACACATTCATACATTTTACTCTTATATTTCTGTATTTTAACTCACACACAAATATATGTTTCTCTCATATTTCTATATTTAACATACATATTCATACATTTTTGATCTCATGCACAAGCAGTCACAATTTTAAATAATATATGTATATAAGCAGAAAATGTATGCATGTGTAAAGAAAATATATGTATGTGAGAGAAGAATGTGTGTGTGTGTGTGAGAGAAAGTTTAGTGGAAACGGAAGGAGTATAGTAGAAACTGATGGCAGAACATTTCTCGCACAGTGATTGGCTGTCAACCTCACCCTGTGATTGGCTGAGAAACTCGAGCTGGGTCATGTTCAGGTCGCGATCAACATGGACGGAGATGAGATGAAAGCTTTGCAGCAAGCCATTGGAGTTTTAAGAACTATTTTAACATCCTCTGATACTATTTCTTCCATTGAGCTGAAAATGACATGCTCATCTGCACCTAACGTTGTTCACAGCACAGCGGAAAGTGAAATTAGACAACTTTTCAGACCAGGGAGCAACTCACAAGTCAGTGCTACAGGCCGAGCAGCTCACGCTACACAAGACCAAACCGGAGGATCACGGCAGTCTTTACGATATCAAACGCAGCAACACTTTGGCAATTGGGTCTCTCGTCCGAGGAAAAGGTAAGAATAAATTAGCTCTATTTTTGTGATGCTGATTTGTATAACTGATTTGACTGTATATTGTTAAGTGACCGTGCTTTTTTCCCCACCTGTCTAGCCTTAACCTCCCGCATTTGTGTCCGATCTCATCTTGATTTTTCCAGGTACTGGATGATGATCCTTTCAAGGATGATAGCAGCGATGACAACAATTTGAGTTCAACTCACCAACGGTGTTCCTCATCTCTAACGCAAGCTAGACACTCTTGTGCATCTTCAGACAGTTAGACAAGTCCGACAAATGCCTCGCCATCAAACAATACTTCTGCAGTTCAGTCTTTTGCCTCATCACTTGGACGTGAAAATCTTGACAAGCCTCGATATGCCACCAAGTTCCTCATTAAACAGGAAGTCACTCTCAAACTGAGAAATACATCAATCAATCATCAATCAAATTTTATTTGTAAAGCGCCTTACAACAGCCAAAAGGTGCACAAGGCGCTTTCCATTAAAAGCTTCAGTAGACAACAGAATATAAAAAATATTAAAACATATAAAAATATAAGATAAATGAATAAAAATGTATACGCATATACACACACATACACATACATACACATAAAATATATAAAATGAGCAGACGAGTCAGAGATTACGTGTTAAAAGCCTGTCTGAACAGATGTGTTTTCAACTGCGCTTTAAAAACACTGAACACGGTAATGTTACGCAGGGATGGTGGTAAAGCGTTCCACAGAGTTGGGCCCTGAACTGCAAATGATCGGCCTCCAAACTTTTTGTATTTGAATTTGGGAATGACCAGAGAGGTGTGTTCAGAGGAGCGGAGAGCTCTAGCAGGTTGGTAGACCGTTACTAATTCGGCGAGGTAGGCCGGGGCCAGTCCATTGATGGCCTTGAATGCAAACAGCAGGACCTTGTACTCCACCCTAAACCGCACCGGAAGCCAATGGAGTGAGCATTTTTTAGGGTTGATTGAAGGCAGACCAAGCTGGCCCAATAATGGACATCTTATGTGCTCAGAGGACAATATAAAAACCTTAGATTTGAACTGGATGTACATTTTGGAAGTGTAAAGTTAACTTACTTCAAATGTTAATGCAATCCCACATTGCATTTTTCATTTTCCACTTTTGCCTGCATTATTTTGGTCAATAGGAAAATTACAATGCAATCATGTGATTTGCATTTGAATTTTCATGTACTAGTATGTACATTCACTGTCAATATTAAAATATTGATGAAAAGCCATTTGGCTTTTCATTTTCAAAGGCATGCCCCGCTTTGTGGTTAACTTAACGCCAGGTGATGTTATCAAAGCCCACACGCGTGAATGGACCATGAATATATTTGTAATAATAAATACTCATTTAAATTAAGATTCTAAATGTTTTTCCCACAAATTAGCTTGTTCATTTGAATCACAGACAACAGTGAATCAAATGTTGAGGTACTGACTGACCGTATATAGCAGATTGTTTTGTTTTTGTAATCAATCATAAAACATATTGTGCAATTGTTTGTTCTGCATAAGTCATAATGATGAATTAATCCAGTATCCCATTGTGTTTTTTATTTTCCCCCTTTTTCTCCCAATCCCACTATAAGACCTTGTGTCAATAATGATTATGACGGAGAATATGTGATGTGTATGTTACTTTCTAACATTCCTCAAAGTTGACCTTTACTGACCAGTGTTCCATGTAATTTTCTCTGCCCCCCAGACACGAGCACAGATAGACCCCAAGGGGTGCTTGAGCCCCTGGCCCTTCTTGTACATCAGTGCCCCCATTCTACCTGCAGGTGTCATTCACTCAGACAGACATGTGTCGTCCATCTATGTGATGCACATTGAAACTGATGTGTGTGTAGAAGCTGACGGGTGAATGGCTGCTGGCATATCTGGGGAGCCCTTATTGGTCATTTAAGCCCCATTATATAGGTCTGTGCCCTGACTACGAAGATGATGGAGAACATGTGATCTAATTATATTTTCTAATCTTATTTAAAGTTGACTTCCTCTACTGTCCAGTGTTCCATGTCACTGTCTCTTCCCCTCAACACCTGCAGTAGGTCCCAGCTGTAACAGTTCAGTCACTGTGCAGTCTGACTGAGGGAGGTTTTTGTACGGCTCTGTATCACTGTGTGAACACCCAGACACTGTTGGGATAGTGTTCACTCTGACAGTAGTAATCTCCTGCATCTTCAGTCTGGACTCCACTGATGGTCAGAGAGAAGTCACTCCCAGATCCACTGCCACTGAATCTAGTTGGAGTACCAGGCTGAAGTGTGCTTGCACGGTAAATTAGGAGTTTAGGAGCTCCTCCAGGTTTCTGTTGGTACCAGGCTAGAAAATCATTGTTATACACATTACTGCTGACTTTACAGTTCATAGTAACTGAATTTCCTGTTAAAACAGATTGAACTGCAGGTGACTGAGTCAGTATGTACTGTCCTCTGGATTCTGTAAAATAAAATAAGGAGACCCATATTAATGGAATAAAACACAGTAAAAAATTGTACATAATATAAATAATAGCATTGCCATATATCATTCCTTTCTGTAGAAAAAATTTTTTTTCACCGTTACATTTAACAAATCTTACCTTTGAAAAAGAGGACAAGTGTCCAGATAAAGATGGTTATAAAAGTCATGGTTGTTGTGGGTTCAGTTGTCATGAAGGACAGCTCTCAGTCATGAAGTGTTAAAATCACAGGGTTATAAACACTCCCAGATCACTGAATCATGTGCTGTCTATACAGAGCATCATCATTATGCAAATAAGATTCTGGTCTTTTCTCCATTCACCATTATTCAGTAAATATACACCAAGCAGATCCATCAGTTTAGTTTTACATGAAAATTATTTCATAGTACATGGATATCTGTAAAGTAATCTATTTTCAACATTTGATGATAACATAAAAACAAGGCAATACAGGTCACATTCTAATACAGTAGTTGACATAAACAAAGCATTCATCTAAGCATGACACAAGATGCATGGCCTGATGACCTTAAACCAAATAGAAGGTAGAGAGAAAGAAAGACCCAGAATGACAGAAGGGGTACTTTAACCAACACCATTCACTGGAAGAGAGAGTGAGGTAGACTTGCTTTTATAAACCTCTGAGAGGAATTTGTAGTCAAACCTGATTTGGTCACATATTCCATATACAGGATGTGATCCCAGATTCTACTTCATAGAGGTGACAGAACAGGAGATGGTAAGAGATCCTGAGCCAAACACAAAAGGACACTTACATATAGTGTCTATCAGAGTCAGGGGATATTCTTCACTTTCTACATAGGTGCCCTTTGTTTATTAACATTAAGCCCTGGTAAATACTATCCACTTCTATGTTTATTAACATTAAGCCCTGGTAAATAATATCCACTGCTATGTTTATTTACATTAAGCCCTGGTAAATACTATCAACTGCTATGTTTATTAACATTAAGCCCAGGTAAATACTATACACTGCTATGTATATTAAAATTAAGCCCAGGTAAATACTATACACTGCAATAGTGAGTAATATCTTTCCAATTCCAGTCCTAACCATCTAGTCTTGTAACGTTAATTTATCTGATCTAATTTCTCCGTTAAAATTGTCAATTATAGCAATGAACTTATATGTACTCAATTTCTGTTTTAGCACTTTGTGTCTTGTCGTAAGATATCATTGGAATGTTAATGTGTTATAGAGGTTTATCTAGGGTCGGAAATACAGGACAAAAAGGTCATGCCATAATTACCCTACCCTATGGTGCCAGGAAGAACAGACGGGAATGTGAGCCTTGTGGATTGGGGAACTATTTTTCAGGACCATTCATTTGGTCTTTACCTAGGTAGCTATCCAACCCCCACAACTTTAGATATAAACCAAAGTAAGTTGTTGTAAATGTTCTTTCATGCTTTTTGCTCAGCTTCTCTGTATGCATCTCAGCTCTGGCAAAATGTAAAATTCCTGGAGAACTGTTATCTTTCATATTTCTAATGCAATTGTATACTCAACCTATATATTTTATCTGTTACAATCATTTTTGGACTCTTCAGAAGTATCTATAAAACAGCCCAATATCCAGTTCCACCAATACAAAGTGGTCAAACCCAGTCACTTTCAGGGATGGGATACTCCTGTCCTCAGGTTGGAGTGGTGTCACCAGAGATGGGGACAAGTCACACATGGTCAAGTCCAAGCAAGTCTCAAGTCTTAACCACAAGTCTCGAGTCAAGTCTCAAGTCACAGTTCAGATAAATCAAGCAAGTCAAGTCAAAGGTTCACCCTAAGCAAGTCAAGTCGAGTCCTTATAAGTTTCAAGTCAAGTCACATTACTAAAGAGATGAACACACACACTGTCCTCTGTTTCTGATGTGCGCTCGGTGCGAAGCTCGATTTCAAAATCAAATATTTTTGTCCTCCGCGGTATCTTGAATCAGCCTGAAGGGGTTGTATTCGCTATAACAACCGCCTCGCTATACCTTATCCCGCTTATTACATGGCTACTGTAGATGTATTGATTGTATAAGCTAGTGAATTGTTGTAAGCTGTTGTAACCAATGTAGATGTATTGATTGTATAAGTTAGTGAATTGTTATAAACTGTTGTAGGAAATGAAACGAAATATTAAGTGTTTGTAACTGAGCTGAAACTGAAGGAGCAAGTAGGAGAATAGGAAACCCTGTTCAAGCGGTTGCCGGGGAGAGAAAGATTTAGTATGTCTGTTTTGTGACAAACAGGTTACAGGTTAGAGGCGCACACACATAGTCGGACAGACAAGACAGAAACCACAAGGGGGGCAAGGGGATACTTGTAGTTATCCTATAAGGAATAGAACTGGGATTGGGCCAATGGCACACTTGCTTTGTAAGTTAACGCCCCTATCTTTTGGGCGTAGTAGAAGTATAAAAATTATGTTTTGACTGTTGATCCTTAGACATTGTGCGGCGACACGTGTCTCCAGAAGCTTCTGTAATAAATGGACATATGATACGGTAATTGACCTGACTCCTGGTGTTTTATTCTCCTTTCCAACAAACCAACTCGGGGAAGTGTTAGACTTCAACACTACCTACCAAATAAATCAATAATTTGACACAAAATATTGATTTCAAAAGGAATTTATTGATTTAAAAACGATTGTATTGCTTCCTCTAAAGAAAATAGTCCATTCCGTCTCTGGTTAGAATCCTGCTGCGTCCATAGCAACGCGCTGTTTTTCATGGCAACGGTCTGTTATCAAGAAATAACACGCATTCTGCACTGGAATTCAGCCAATCCATGTAATAAGGGCTAATAACAACTTTATAAACTAATTATTGTGACTGAAAAACTGCCTAATATGTAATTACGCTGTAATTATTCTTGTCTGTATGAGTAAAAAAAAAAAACTATTCGAAATGTTTAGGTGCTAGTAATCACATCGGCGCCTCCATGTTAGCCTTTCATGCAGTAAAGTTAACTGTTATGGTGTAAGCACAATGCTTTTAAGTTTCCACACGCAGTCCACAAACACTTGAAAATGCGCACATTTAATACAGACATTATGGCCTACGTGTAATAATATACATGCCCGCTCATTTTAAGATGCCCATCAACATTAAAATTCAGGCTATGCCACTGTTATAGTCAAATTCCCTTACATCTATTTACCAGATGTATTCAGTAATGATAATGGTCACATTTCTAACAAGAAAAAAAAAAAAACATAATATGCAACCAAGGCCAAATTATGACAAACAGAAAAGATTAATTCATTACATTAGTAACTTAATCGTTATAGATCTTAGTGAAACTGAATATAAAGAGATTACTTTCTTACCTTTCCTTGTGGTTCTTAAAATGACGAATACAATTTGAGGTTGTTGCATATTTTGCATCTGGCAAATCTGTTTTTATTCACACGGTCCAGTTCAAAGTCCTTGTATCCAAACGATACTATTTGTGGAGCTCGACTAACGTTACTGTCTGCCATGTTTGGCGCGGTTTGAATTGTGCAGCGTTAAACGCTGATTAGTGCTGCTGATGTCACAACATATAAAATCATTTTATTGCTGTTTGTTTATTATAAGTTCAAGTCATTGTCGAGTCTTCCACTTCAAGTCAAGTCTCAAGTAACTTGTTCTCAAGTCAAAGTCAAGTCAAGTCAATTTCATACTTTAATCAAGCAAAGTCCTGAAAATTATGACTCGAGTCAGACTCGAGTCAAGTCATGTGACTCGAGTCCCCCACCTCTGGGTGTCACTTATTCCCAATCCTAAGCAAAAGGATGAAAACCAGAAATGTTTGAGATGAATAGCCCTGTTCTTTTACTACAGCCACAGCAAATTTGAGAGGGCGTTCCACATCAGGCACTCAGGGATTAATTATTTTTTTCAAAGACAGGCAGACAGATTTTTCCACCATTGTCACACCCTGATTTGTTTCACCTGTCTCATTATTGTCTCCACCCCCCACCAGGTGTCTTCTATGTTCCTGTTACCCCTTGTCTGTTTATGTCTGTGTTTTCTGTTCGCCTGCTGCCAGATCGTTTTGTCTTTTCATGTGTTTCCAGCGTTTGTTTTCCTGTGTTACCTGTTACCCGTTTTCTGCTCTGCCTTCCCAGGACTGATCCCCTTCCGCATTTACACTTTGCATACTAGTTTGTCATTAAGTCACATTAACCCTCCTGGCCCCCTTAAGTACTAAGGGATTTTCAGACAGATTTTACTACTTGGACATTTTGGGTCCTACATTAATTCTGTAACAGGTATTATGAAGTATAATATATCTGTGTAATCATTACCCACTCAGCTACAATAAAAACACATAAAAACCAATTTCTGGGAAACCATTTAGAAAATGTATGTGTTGGACAGACAAAAACAGTGTTCTACAGAGAACATTTCTGCGATATGGTATGATAATCTTTTTTTGAATCAATAATGAAGTTTAGTTTCAATGGCATTTCCTGTTACCACTATGCCATTACTGTCATATTCCATTGTTTTAGGCTATAACTAATGAAGAATATTAATAATACAAGAAATATGTGTTCCCCTCAAACATTTGGATTTACCGCCTGTATTTCATTATTTTGACAGAGACACTTCATTCTGTTTTGATGTAATGACACCAAACGGCCACCAGCTGGCAGCATAGGACCGGTAGCGCAGTTTGTATTTACTTGTCGTTTTAAAATCCGTAAGATACCCACATTTTTTCCAAATGCCAAAGAACATCCCCAATGTATGTTGACAGAACATATTTTTATATCATATTTACAAAAGAAACGATGTAATATGGTTCTATAAATCATAAATAGCGACATACTTGTAATCCGGATGGGTCTTGACACAGTCGCCTGTCTGAGCTGAATGGTCACTGTCATTTCCTGGACAAATTCCCCTTCCTCAGCTCGTTGGTGATGGTCAAATATAAGTTCTGAAATGTTTTGGGTTGAAAACAAAGAGCTATTTTGCATAAATGGAACAAAAACTACATTGGTAATCGCTATTATTGACATAACCCTAACCCATTATTCCTACATCATAGAGGTCATGTTTCCAGGCGTTATGGCATACTAGAAGCGTTGTTTCTGATTGGGCAACGAGGACTTACAAACAAAGGAAGAGTTGAATTCTCCATTTAAAGACGCACGTAATGGTGGTCAGTTTTGGTGCAAATCCACTTTGTCCTCATGCAAGCTGTGATCACCATAAGAACACAGTGTACCAATCTCTTTGTTAGAATGCCTAGATATTAGCTAAAGTCAGTCATATGATTCTAGTAATTACTTTTCTGGATATTTATGGAAATGTACACTATGCGTTAGTCAGAGGCGGCTACTTGGTGAAACTCTACTATTTCCTCATGCAGGCTGTGATCGCCATAGGAACAAAAATTATGAATGGATCGCTTTGTTAGAATGTCTAGATCTTTATCTAAAGGAAAGCGGACAATTCTAGTTATTACAGTTCTGGATATTTATAGAAATGTAGCCTACACTATGCGCTCCGGTTGGTGACCAGTTTTGGTGGTCTACTTTTGGCTGTGAGTCTCATAGGAACACAAACTACATACGGATCACTTTGGTGGAATGTCTGGATATTAGATAAGTACGATTCTAGTTATTACAGTTCAGTTCTGGATATATATAGACATGTACACTATGACTGAGTCAGCGTTGGCAGGTTTTGGTACAACTCTACTTTTGCATCAAGCAGGCTGTGATCCCCATAGGAACAAGAACTATGTACCAATCGCTTTGTTGGAGTGTCTGGATATTAGCTAAAATCAACCATGTGAGTCTAGTGATTACTGGTCTGGATATTTATAGAAATGTACACTATGGCTCAGTCAGCAGTTGCCAGTTTTGATGCAACTCTACTTTTTCCTCACACAGGCTGTGATCCCCACAAGATCAGGAAGAGGAGCTGCGGTGCCTTTACGTTACAGTGGAGGTAGGGGCTTATCATGGACTCCTCTTTGATTCTGAATTCTTAATTCAACTATGCCTAACACGAGGAAGTGACTGGCTGATCCGGTTACAGGCAGCGGGCAGAGTCTGTGTGTGGCAGTATGTGTAAGGACACACGTCCGTGTGCACGTGTCCACAGCAGGCTTACAGGTCAGTATGGAATATCTGGCTCTCCTATCAATCATGCCCTGATCTCTTCAGCTGTATGGGAATGTGTTGAGCAGCAGGATTCCTGGAACACAGCTGCCCCATGGAGGTCCCCCGTCCAGACGCCTGGCCCAGCGGAAGCCTCCACCCCCACCAGGCTGCGTACCAGACCTACCAACAGTACCCCAACATGAACAGTCAGCACAGCCAGGATCATGCACACCCCGGTGGTCCACATGAACCAGAGACCGTGGTTGAAACCCCCGGACCCCACCGACAATGTTTTCAAATTCTTTGTGATTTGCCTGATCTGAGGGAAATATGACTGCGCCTTCAACCCTGTCCACCATTAGGAACATATATTGTTTTTTATTCATACTACCAACATATTTAGAAAATTCATATAAACACAACAAATAAATTGCATTCTCTGTAAAATGAAAACGATAGCCCAATCCAAATTAACAATAACTTGTAGATTTATTTTGTAGCATAGTGTATGACTTTCATATATCCCAAAAAAATGACTGCCATTTGAAAGGTAGCACAAGGTCTTACAACCTGAAACCTCACTGTTACACAAACCTTCTGGAAAACGGTTCAATTCCTTACAAACTGCTTTCCTCTGCTCCAACGCATCCTTTGACTCTTGCCCCATTACAGATGGGAAATGTTATTGTCCATGTCTACCCGAACGTCACGTTGTTGTTTTGGTTCTGTGTTTCATTTTGTTTCTGTCCAATGTTATTTTATCAAGTATTCTGTTTTCTTCCTCTCCGTATTCTTCCATTTGCCCCAGTGAGCATGCTTTAAAATAATGACCTCAGTTGATTACGCTGAATAATAATATTAGCTACGCGCGGTGTCGGCCTTGTCGTGGATCGTGGAGCTGTTTCTCACGTTCAGCTGGTGGAGAACGCAACGTACACATATGAGCTGCTGTTCTACAAAGCCATAGAGGAGCATCCGGATGATGTTGGCTCTGCCACTGAGAAGTCCAGGCACATGGTGCTCAAGGTTTGCTACTTCAAAAATGGTTTTCAGAACATGTTTGATTCCTTGCTCCTTAGCAGTAATTTAATTAAATTGGGTCAAAATCAATGCAGTACCTCCTAGGCACGGCTCTGGACAACGCCAGCAGCCGGCGCCCCAGGCAACCCCAAAGTCGAGGAGCAGGCTGGTCTGGACGACGATCGTAGAAATCAGCTGTCAAGGATGGTTCACAGATGTCTGCTGCTTGGACCTAGCTGCGATCCTCAGGGCCATACCCTGCTCAGTCCACTAGGTACTGGACCCGACCTGTTCCTCGTGTGGAGGAATGGTGCAGGGAGTTTTGAGTATCATCCACCCAGGGAAGAAAGTGTGTCCACTCGCCTGGACGGTCCATGTATTAGGACCAGAGGAACCTTCCCAGCTCTTTATTAGTACGCTCCGCCTGCCCGTTAGTCTGTGGGTGATACCCGGATCTGACCATCTTAGAGAACCTGTCCACCACCACAGTGATGGTGGTTTTCCCCTCTGCAGGTGGTAGGTCTGTGATGAAGTCCACTGACAGGTGTGACCAAGGCCACTGAGGTACTGGGAGGGGGTGGAGCTTCCCCACTGGAGCCCTTCACCACCCCAGTGGGCCTTGCGGGGGTTGAGGCGCCACACAGCTCTGATGTACTCAAGGTTCCTGTGGTCTGTTAGGAAAGTGGAGAGGAAATACAACGTCTCCTGGGCCCCTCTAGCCAGTCTCCACTCCTCCAGTGATAACTTGACCACCAGTAGCTCTCGGTCACCCAGGTCGTAGTTCCTCTCCACAGCAGACAGTTTGTTGGAATAGGAGGTACAGGGGTGTAGCCGGGGGGGGGTTTCTGTGGTGCTGGGAGAGGACCGCCCCCACCCCGACCTCCGACACATCCACCTCCACAGTGAAGGGCGTAAGGGGGTCTGGATGTTTCAGGAGGGGTGCCGTTGTGACCCAGTTCTTAAGATGGAGGAACACCCTCTCCACGTCTGGGGAGCTGTAATCATCGAGATTGGAACGAAAAAGGCTTGAAATGTTTCACTTGATGTGTAACGAATCTAGAATATATGAAGGTGTCACTTTTTGATTTGAATCAAGGAAAACAATATTCCACAATATTCTAATTATTTGAGATGTGACTGTATATGTCATCCAAGGCCCAGAATTCTGTCTCTGTGTCTGCAGGAGTCTGAATATACTGACATTTACATTCTGAAAATAGAATGAACACAGTCACATGAAAGACATTTAAAATCATGTGTTCACTAGTTATGAGTAAAAACAATAATGTTACTATATAAATGACTTTCTGTAACTACTTGAAAGCAGAAAGCCAGATGACAATGGTTGTAACAGTCATGGTTGTTGTGGGTTCAGTTGTCATGAAGGACAGATCTCAGTCATGAAGTGTTCAACTCACAGGGTTATAAAAACTATAAGAGCCTCTTGGTAGATGCGTTATGCATATTATTGTGTCTAATCAATTTCAGTGCAGGATCCCATTATTAGAATGTCTTTGACATTTTATAACTTTAAACAGGTCATATTATTTTAAGGTCAGTAATATATTTTTAATTGTATGACTCACAATTAGATTTGTATTCTGTTGATCAAATATAACTGGTCAGCCAAGACTGGCCTCTATTATAAGTTCCTCAAATGAATCAGCTACTTCTCTAAATGTATGTTGGTATGATTCTTCTGATAGTGTTGTCAGTCCTCTGTGACTTTACCTAAACTGTTATATCAGAGACCAACATCTTTAATAAAGGAATATACAACATGGATCACAATTATCATGGCTGTTCTCTTTATGGACCATATGGAGGAATACAAACACGGAATCTAATAATGGACTGTACCTACAGGATAGAGGAATACCAGATAAACAGTAGAAGGAACAAATATAAATATCTGGATTAAAATATATATTTCCTTTTATAGAAACAGTGTCTTTTCTATCTGGAAAGGTATTAAAATATATTTGTATTAAATGTGATTCTACATGAGTGATCTTCACTGTAACACCTGTATCATCACAGAGAGGTTTTTGTATGAGCAGTAATAGGGATTGTATCACTGTGGAGGACTTTTGGTAGCGGCACCAGACTTGATGTTGGAAGTAAGTAAACAAGACAATTAACTTCTTAATTCACATGTTGATATTTGTTCCATGTTTTGGTCTTATTTTTTTAATTTGGCCTTGATATTGAGGATTTAAAAATGTTTGATCTAGAATATTTATCATTGATCTAGAATATTTACAATTGCTTATTATAATGAGGCACATTTAAATATGAATGTTATTCGATCTACTTAATTTGATCAAAATGTATGTGCATTGTATTAAAAGTACGGAATCAGCTTACATTTTTTATTAATTGTATGAATAAATATACTGTACAGATATGGATATGTTTTAAAAGATTGTTTTTTGTTCAGTGTTAGGGAAGGCAAAATATAAATAATTCATTGCAAATTTGGAAGATGATGAGGTTATTTTGTTAATAATATAGTCAATTTCATTATTTGAACCTCAGTCTAAAGACATTCAGCTTGTCTAATGAGCAGGAGGTTTTTGTATGAGCAGTACTAGGGATTGTATCACTGTGGTACACTTTTGGTGGCGGCACCAGACTTGATGTTGGAAGTAAGTAACAAGGTCTTCTTTATATTTGTTCATGATTAAAAGGTTTTAGGTTTCTCACTTTGTGTGAGAAAATAGGTTCTCATTTTAGAATTGGAGAACTTTTTTTCTATTTTGCTTTGAATTTAGCATTTCTATTAAATAATACTAAATACAATGTTTGAAAACGATAAATTGTTAGTTTCTTTGGGTCTGATTAGTATTATTGAAGCCTTAAAAACGTAATGTGTCGGTTATTGAAGTTTATAGTTGTTTTGTGAACGGGACTCAACAGTTAAAATAAATAATTGTATACTTGCATGTTTCATAAATCTGCTTTGTATAGTAATCATTTCATGACATATGCTCTTACCTTTCATCAATTATAATCTTGAATTAATGTGTATTGCTTTAATAAATACAGCTCCGAAAAAAATTAAGAGACCACTGCACCTTTTTCTTTCCTTTCCAAAAAAGTTGAAAAGGAAGGTTTTGAATGAGGAACAGAAGCGTTCAATTTGCAGTGGCCTCTTAATTTTAACCCTTCCTCACTCAAAACCTTCCTTTTCGAAGAAAGAAAAAGATGCAGTGGTCTCTTAATTTTTTTCTGACCTGTATTTATTAAAGCAATACACATTAATTCAAGATTATAATTGATGAAAGGAGATGTGTTTTAGCCGTTACTTAGTGAAGTTGATGAGTTTTTTCCCCCCAGGTGACACTGCTCCCACCCTGACCATCCTGCCCCCCTCTACTGAGGAGCTGTCCAGTAAAACAACAGCCACACTGATGTGTCTGGCCAACAAGGGCTTCCCCTCAGACTGGACCTTGAGTTGGAAAGTGGACGGGAACAACAAGAATCAGAAGTCCAGTTCCGGGGTCCTGGAGAAGGATGGTCTGTACAGCTGGAGCAGCACCCTGACTCTCACTGCCCAGGAGTGGAACAAGGTGAGAGAGGTGACCTGTGAAGCCCAGAAGAGCTCCCAGACACCAGTCACCAAGACCCTGAGGAGGGATGACTGTTCTGGTTAGGACCTGTCTGTCACATTACCCTCTGAAGAGAGGCTGCTGGTTCTTTTGCTTTTACTCTGTTTTGACATCAGATGTTTTGTCTTATTGATCACTTTCATGTAGACTAACAGTCAGCTTTGCATGAGTTCATGTGTCCATCCTCTCTGTAGATGGACATTTGATAGAAATGATATGGTCTGCTTGTACTGTTATAACCCACATTTGCTTTTATGCGTTGATGAAAATAAAGATTTCCCTTTGTAGGAAATATAAGTTGTTGTCTTTCATTAAATTCAAGTATATTTTATTTGCAAATATTGTATGAGAATTAAATAATAATAAAGCCAGATGTGGTTTATTTGAAAAGTTAAATGTCTTAGCTTATTATTCATGTTCTTACTTGGAACCTCATTGTCATCAATAAATTGTTCATACTAACACATTATATATAAAATGGTCACAATTTATGCATTGATGAATAGATGAAAATAAAGATTTCCCTTAGTAGAAAATGTATGTTGTTTCATTGAATTCAAATTTACTTTATCTCCAAATATTGAATGACAAATAAATAATAATAAATCCAAGTTCATATGTCTTAGCTTATTGTTTATGTCCTTACCTGGAAGATACAAACATTTTCACAGATTAACAGCAGATGTTGACATGTACTCTTTGCATTAATCTATTTCTGAATGTTTTTGATATTCTTGAATAAAGGACATGACTGAATAGACTTAAAGTAGAATAAGAACAATTAATCAATACCTTGGTCTCTCAAAAGTGTGATAATCACACCTGCATGTAGCTATATGTATTTTATAACTCATATCACAACTTAAAGATAGTGACAGTTTTCTCTACCTCCAACCTCCTGGGAACAGGGTGAACATCTGGTGACAGTGCTGCTCTATTCTGGGACATGTAGAACCACCCAACCCTGTCTATGTAAATCTTAGTTTCACTCCCACAGCCACCAGTCCAACAATTGAGAATGTTCAAATTCTGAAATCCCCTCAATGGGTCCAGATGTGAGGGACTGCTTTTAACCTCTGTGGTGGATTTAGGGATGGAGACATACCAGATACGCCACTAAGTAATTAATTATAGATAACATGTGTATTATCCTTCATATTAGACATTGTATATACTGTACATGTGTCTTGTGTTTCAGACCAGCATAATGTCACATCCTGAGATAGCAGGCTTGTCGTGCCAGTGAGATCCAATGCCCTCTCTCCCTGGTTTGGATCACAGACACCTGTTCTGTTGTTAATCACCCTCACCTGTTTCCATAATCACTGTTCCTTTGTAAGTTCCTCCATTCCCAGTGTGTCTGGTCTGTCGTTGTTTCGTGTACACTTTCTTTTTCAGTCTTTTTGTCTTGTTTCCTTTGGTTATAGTTCAAATTATTTTATTAAATGTCCCTGCTCTCTCTGCGCTTATGTCCTGCCTCATCAACTGTGACTAGTAACCTGCTCATAATGACAGTTAATTAAATGCTAGATGATGACCTTCACTCATGTACACTGATAATGTGTTTCAATACTTTCAGTAACTTGGTTGATGCACGTTCAGAACATGACAAATGTAACAAGTCACAACCATTATCATGATGACAACAACATAGAACCCTGCATCCCACTGATGGTTTGTAAATGAAGCTAAACAGAGTTGGTCCTGGTTGGTCCCTGGATGGAAGATGAGATGCTGCTGAATGGAGAGTTGGAGGGCTAGTAAAAGGGCAGTCTTCTATCTGCTATGAAGATCAAAACACAAAAGCACTGAAGAAGATATTGGCCTGTATGGGCGCTTACTTTTTCATGGGAGAGTTAAATGGTGTCTTGGCTCTAAAGATTTTGCAGCATTTATCCTAAGAGTAGGGGTGTAAATCCTGGTGTCATGGCTACATGTCCAATCTGGCCCTCTTATGACCACATCATCCCCAGCTAGCAACTTAATGTTATATATTTAATTGATTAAAATATCTAAGAATTACAATATTTTTATATGATAATGACTAAATGATGATAATGATGATGGAGAAAATGTGATCTCCCAGGTCTACTGCCACTGAATCTAGATGGGGTCCCAGAATGGAGTGTGTTTCCTGAACGGATCATGAGTTTGGTGTTTTGTCCTAGTTTCTGTTGGTACCAGGTTAGACACTGATGGCCCCATGACTGTCCATTGGTACAATTACCATCCACATTACTGCTGGTTCTACATTTCAGAGAGACTGTCTGTCCTGGGAGAACAGATTCAACTGCAGGAGTCTGAGTCACAGTGACCTCTGGATTCTGAAACATAAAATAATACACACACATTAAAAAAATGAACTACAGTAACAATATATCCCATATATACATAATAACTCTTAACATTATTCCTTTGTGTAGATTAAATTACTTTTCAACAATACATTCAAAATATTTTACCAATGAATTAGAGAGCAAGTGCCCAGATGAAGATGGTTATAATAGTCAATGGTTGTTGTGTGTTCAGTTGTCATGAAGGACAGCTCTCTGTCATGAAGTGTTAACATTCCGTACAAAGGTATTTTGTAGGATAAACCTTTCTTATTGGAGGATAATGGACTGTGTAATGGTTGGCTATGATCACTGACCGCCTCATGTGTCCACGCATAAAAGATTGTGTTAACTTCATAATTACTGAAGAACATGTAAGAACAATGGAAGATCAACATCTTGGACGCATGCTGAATAAATATAGTTCCCCTCTTACTACCGGTTGCATTTATTTTGTTCATGGATCAAAAATGGACAGAATCTAACACTGGGTGTGAATATGAGGATGAATGAAATGATATGTTTTGTTCAATTAAAAAATAGACATTGGCTCCTTAATAACATGACACATTTGAATATGAATGTTATTCAGTGTGTTTATTTTGACTGGAATGTACTTTTATTTTAATGATAATAAGATCTTCTAATGTCTAAAACTTTGTATTAGTTGTATGAACACACATACTGGACTGAGTTGGACACGCAACAAGTAAAATAACAACCATTTTTTGTGAACTAATGAGATTAGGAAGGCATTGGATCTCACTGACATGGCATGACAATTAAACAATTCATCACAGACTCACAAGTGTGATCATACCTGATTTTAGCCCTTTTCTTAAATGTTCACACATAATATTACTAGTACCACAACTTTAAGACAATCACAGTCTTCTCAACGTCCTTGGAACAAGGTGAACATTAAGTTACCATACCAACCAGCCCTGTCTAAGAAAATCTCAGTTTTACTCCCACGGCTACCAGACTAGCTGTTGAACACTGTTTGATATAACCTGGACTGGTCTAGATGTGAGTGCCTGGTTTTAACATCCATGGTGGTTTTAAGGAGGGAAACATACCAGTTATGCCACTAAGTAATTCATGGTAGATAAAATGGGTATTGTAGTTCATATAGTCTATGTACAAAGCATGTTTCTCATGTTTCAGCCCAGCATCAGGTTTGATTCATGCTCAGAAACCTGTTTATGAGGTGAGTTAATCTAATGTTGGATAATCAGAAACTATATAGGGAGATGTGGATTTGATTTGCATAGGTTGATGGTATTGCACAATGTGGTGGAACATGAGAACAAAAGTATGATATTTTGTTGTTATAAACACTGCTCTATTACTGTATACTTAAGGGGGAGTAGCCAACTCTATGGGGCCATAAAACCAGCTTGTTATATCTAGATACTTTAAACAACTTGAGTTTCAGCCTTCCTGTTTGGCTGTTATCTTTTTTCCCATGCATGAAAATAATTAAAGACCTCGATAGAACTTCAGACTCAAGACCAATCATTTCTGACAGGTGACAGGTCAGATAGTGTCAGAGGATGTATCATCGCCTCAGCATTCTAAGTTATGTAGCAGACAATCTTATCCACAAACTGCGACACTTATCACGACTGTCAGCATGAGTGTATCTACTTGTGGGAATGAACCCCTCCAACACTGGTGTTGCAAGTGGCATTATTTACCAACTCTAGTGTGTTTCAAAACATGAAATAACTTCATGGGTGCAATTCTACGATATGTAACAAGTCACAATCATCATGTGTGATTATAATGATGATGGAGAACATGTGATATGAACGACCCTTTCTAATCTTATTCAAAGTTGACCTCTACTGACCAGTGTCCCATGTCACTGTCTCTTCCCCCTCAACACCTGCAGTAGGTCCCAGCTGTAACAGTTCAGTCACTGTGCAGTCTGACTGAGGGAGGTTTTTGTATGGCTCTGTATCACTGTGTGAACACCCAGACACTGTTGGGATAGTGTAAACTCTGACAGTAGTAATCTCCTGCATCTTCAGCCTGGACTCCACTGATGGTCAGAGTGAAATCACTCCCAGATCCACTACCACTGAATCTAGATGGGGTCCCAGACTGAAGTATATTAGCAGAGTAAATTAGGAGTTTTGGAGCTCCTCCAGGTTTCTGTTGGTACCAGGCTAGACACTGACGGTCATATGATGACTGACCATTCCAACAAGTACCAACCACATTACTGTTGGTTCTACATTTCAGAGACACTGTCTGTCCTGGGAGAACAGCTTCAACTGCAGGAGTCTGAGTCACAGTGTACTGACCTCGGGATTCTGTAACAGAGAGGAAAACAACAAATGATTGTACATCAACATTATTGTACTCAACAGTCTTTCAGTCAACTCAAATGGCTTACTTTTCATTACATAAAGATGAAACCAAATGTTCTTTACCTTTGAAGCAGAGGACAAGTGTCCAGATGAAGAAGACCATACAAGTCATGGTTGTTGTGTGTTCAGTAGTAATGAAGAATAGCTCTCTGTCATGAAGTTTTCAACCCACTGGGCTATAAACACTATATGATGAAATGGGCAGATGGATTATGCAAATTATTGTTTTGAATCTATTGTGGGGTAGGCTTCAATTATTTGAATATATTTTAAGTTGCTTGTGTTAGCTTGTATACAAACAGCACCTTCTCACAATCATAAAGCACACAGTTGTGCTCATAAGTTTGCATACCCTGGCAGAAATTGTGGCATTGATTTTGATGATATGATTGATCATACAGAAAAAACTGTCTTTTATTTAAGGATAGTGATCATATGAAGCCATTGATTATCACATAGTTGTGATAATCAAAATGAATGCAGCATGTTATCAGAAAATATTGGCAGACAATTTGCATTCTTCTGCACGAAAGCTGCGCATGGGACACTCTTGGACTTCTCCTGACCTCAATATCATCGAGCCACTCTGGGAAGATCTCAAAAGTGCAGTTCATGCAAGACGAACAACGACTTTGCATGACCTGGAGGCATTGCAAGAGTAAAACATGTCACCAGGCAACGACATTGACCTTGCAGCTTAGAAAGGCTAATGTGTAAAGACTATAGGGATTACAATGGTGTACATTGATGATGTATTTATGATTTATTGAACCGTAATACATCATTTGTTTTATAAATATGATATAAAAATGTTATTCTGTCAACATAATATGAGAATGTTCTTGGGTTTTTGAAAAGTCCAAACTGGGCTACCGATCTCATGCCATCTGGTGGCCGGTTGGTGTCATTAGATGCAGACAGAATTGATTTAATGTCTTTATAATTCATTTCATTCTGTTTTGTTTCTAGGTAGAAGAACCATATTTTTTTGGGGTGCCTATATTTTTTACCTTGTATTATTTGTTTTATTCATTAGTTTCAACCCAATTCAATGTAATATGACAGTAAAGGCATGGAACTATCAGGGAATACCATTAAAACAAAACTTTAACCTAAAAATAAATGTCATACTGAATGGCAGAAATGTTGCCAGAAGTCTGTTTTTATGTGTTATTATAGTAGCTGAGGGTGTTGTGAATACAGGGATATACTTAATGATATCTGTTACAGAAATGAATCTAGAACCCATAATGTTCAAGTAGTGAAATACATCCGAAATCCCTTTGGGCCCTGAAGGGTTTAAGAACTAAGGGTTTGCAGACTTTTGAACAGGGGTTAGTACATGTTTTCTTTGTTGCCATGTTTGGTTTTTTTGATTGTGCCATTCTGTTAGGACCTACAGTTGAATGTGAATCCCATAAAAGACATGCGTTTTGCCTGCTAACTCATGTTTTCTTTACAAATGGTACATACAGCTCCGGAAAAGGTGCAGTGGTCTCTTAATATTTTCCGGAGCTGTATATTACCAATTGTCACAGGGTAGCCGGTGACAGTCTCATGTGCCGGTATTCATGTTTTCCCGTGCCTTTATGTTTCCCAGCCTTCACGAACACATCCCGGACCTTTTATTGTCTTTGATTACTCACACCTGATTCCCCTTGTGTCATTATGTGTTTGAATAAAGGAGCCCTCTAACTGTCCTGTGGTATTGTTCGTTGTTACATGTCCCTGGTGAGTCCGTATGTGTATCGCTGTTATCTGTCAGCGCTTTTGATTCATGTCAGTGTATGTATTCATATTCGGTGTTCCTTTCATTAAACGAGCTATCGAATGCAAGCAAGCCTGTGCCTGGTTCCTCTACACTTCCACCATTGTGATGTAGGAGAAAATGTCATCTATTAAAAGGTAATTCTATTATCAGACACCCCCCTTTTTTTTTAACATTGTGTACTATTTTAACAATTGTCTTACCAGTTAAAACTGTAGTTACTCCACCTGACCAATAGGTGCTGCTGCGGAGATGCTTTAGGGAGGCAACGGTCCTGAGTATGCGCAGAAATAAATATGTGCTCAGAACGAATGCACTAAAATTTGTGCTGCTTCTCTTCTGCTTCCACAGACTTAATTGCCTGTGTGGCACTTGCTACTGTCCCAGGTAACCCCTAGGCCTGGGGCCGGTAACAATTGGGGGCCCGTCCGGGATTAAGCTCCAGTTCCAGTCGTCTGAAGGTGTCAACCGCAGCAGTGTTATCTTGTATCCTGAACTTCAGGGAAGTCTGCCCTTGTGCGTCATCCAGAGAGTCAACGTTACAAGAACCCAGTTGAGATGGCTACCTTAGACGATCGGCGGTTGCTAATCTGGGACATACAGAAAAAAATCGTTGGCACTGAATGTCAGTCAGCTCCAACGTCTTGCAAGGACAGTTGAAGATGGATCAGAGACTGAGACGCCGGAGTATTCCAACCTTAGTGAAGCAGAACTTTATGACCTTGTCATCAACTTTGTCAAGAGTGACAAGCTTAAGAAGTTGGAAGATGAAGGCATGTCCTGCCTGCTTCTCCTCCAAGATGCAATCGACGACCCGTTTCTCACTCTGGATGTCACCTCTGCTGTCGGTGGTAAGTATTTGTCGGACACGCGAGAGAGAGCAAACGAAATGCCAGAATAAAGATCAAGCTTTGGCCCAGTGTGAAGACACGGTCGTAAACACACTTACGCCCCCCGTCGCTACGTGTCCATTCACTTGAGACACCAACCAAGAATATTGACATTCTCACCCCATCTAAGTCATCTGTTCCTACAGGAGAGTCAGCCTCCGGTGCACCCGACCAGGTAGTAAGACTATCCAAAGTGGCAGCCTTGCTACAATGCAGAGAGTTTATATTGAATGGTGGCCAGATGTGTGATTCAGTTTCAGAGGTCTCATACAGCGGTATATGTAAGCAAATTGAGGAAGGTTTAAAAGAAGGGTTTTCTAAGTCCGAGATAATTAGAACAGTGATTAAAGTGACAAACCTGGTACTTTCAGAGATATGTTGTCCAACAAAGATGATCTTACTGTGGATGAGTTAAAACTTTTCCTGAAGTCACATATTAGAGTTAAAAGTAGTCCAGAGCCCTTCCAGGAGCTGAGTAGTGCCAAACAACAGGTCCTGCAAGATCTCAGGCCCGTCTGAAGTTTGCCAATGACCATCTGGATGATCCAGAGGAGGAATGGGAGAAGGTCATGTGGTCTGATGAGACAAAAATAGAGCTTTTTGATCTAAACTCCACTCAGTGTTTGGAGGGAGAAGAAGGATGCAAAATCGGCAGTGTATCAAATACTTGTTCTCCCCACTGTATATTTCAGTGATCTGACACATCTTGTTTCAATGAATAAATATTAAATCTATATATATACAAGCGGCAGATCGCTCGTAAATAGCGTTTTCCTCCGACGGGCTGGGAAAGGCCGCCTTCGGTATAACGGCTTTTAAAAAGCGGCTGCCGCTGGCGGTGCGCAGGCAAACGTGTTTGCAATTATGCCATTCTGACGTTTCTACTGTCTCAGGAGCATTGCCGGTGGTCCGCCGACTCATTGCTATCTGGGTCTGTTTCGCACGACGTCAACAAAGGCATGCTTTTGTGTTTGGTAGTATGTATCTTCATCAAACGACGACCAATGGATTTGAAACTCGCTAGGTTGAGAGCACACAAGCCACACTTTACGGTAATTGTTGAACGAATGGCCTATTCATCCCCATATTTCTCCCTGAATAACCAACAGTGATTCAGGAGGTCCCTCTGGCTCTTGACCCCCACTGTGACGCCATCATCTGACTGGCCATTTCAGAGATTTCCCAGAAGTCGATAAGTCTCCCCCTTCTTTCTCCTATTCCCTTCTACTCTTTTCCTTTCTACTCCTGCCAACTGTTTGCTTACTATTTATGTGTGTAAGGAAGCATAGATACCAGATATGATCTAACAACATATGTGGTTATCTAACATATGATGCAAAAACCACATATGATGTTAGATAACCACATATGATGCAAACACCACACATGTTAGATCATTGGATCCGCCTTCTTGTCGTACCTCCTGTTAGTACCTTTATGAAGGGAAGCAAATTTTCCATCATGTGTAACATTCCTGGGAGTGTGCAATCCTTATTTTAATCACCTTTGCACTGTTGTATGTTCTGGGTAGGTATGAACTTGAAAATTCATAATGTTTTGAATTTTCAAATGTATCTTTCATTTTGCAAGATTTTGAAATGTGGCTACCTATAACTGCATGGAGGAGGATACACAAGGAGCCCTGTTATCCCCAGAAAATGAACAAGCCTGCGCATCACTAGCCTCGGGAAATCCAGTCAATGACCAAACTCCCACCTCCCTCGGCCGACCAGTTTTGAGCTCTACAACTTCTGCTCCTAACTTCCTGCCCCCACCAGCATATACTGACTTATCAACACCTATAGCAGCAGCCACCAGGAAGCCTTGCGTGAGGATTTCATGCTCCTAACCATTAGCGTTGTGCTCGAACATGCCAACCCACCTCAACAGTCATTTCAACAGGCCCTTCCCCAGCAACATTACATTGTTCCTCGGCCAATGGTGAACTACCAACAGCAACCAATAGAGTATTTCCGAAATCCAAGACCTCCTCCGGATATTTGATACAAAATCAGCAGTATCCTGTTCAGCAATACAGAGGTAGGGGTAATTGGGTCCAAAGGGGAAGAGGGAGGTCCTACCCCATGTACCTAACAGGCCCCGGCCCAACCTGACCTGGTCACCAATGTGGTAACATTGACCATTGGGTCAGAGAGTGCCCTGAAAGGAAACAATGGATAATGTTTCTTTTGGGTATTGGAGGAGAAACGTATTATACTATTATTACCTGAATGTGAAACAAAGTTATAATTGCAGTCTGGGGTTGCTTTCCAATTCCAATTGGAGAACTCATTGTACATGAAATTCCTCCCCTGGACAATTGAGACCATATAAATTATGAAACGCTTCATGATGACATTTGCAGAACGGTTATTCTACAAGTGTTGCGTTCATAATGACAATAGTTTTTTTTCCCAATTTAGGCTAAATATCCTCTACTGGTCTCTATAAGAAAAAATCTTACAGTTCTCTGAATGAACAAGCATGGTAATGGTGGGCTGCATCCCAACCCACACAGAAAATTAATATATTTTTGCAATGCAGAATGCATATGGAATGTGATAAATATATGGCGATTGCATTTAACTTTATTCAAAATGCGTCATTCAGGAAGGAATAACAACCTTTTATGTATTTCACCTTTTATTCTGAAATGTATTTAAAAATGTATACATACATTTAACTTAATTCAAATTACATTTCAGGTTATTCCCAGAGGCATCAGGTTTTAGTGGACTGGTCCTGGCAAGGTCTGTGGTGTTCCTTAGGTGTAACCCAGGGATGTTTTTTTGTTGCTGAAATCTTATATTACAGCCAACAATAGGACAATTTTCTAATCATCTAAACCAATATAGCCCACTTGTCCTCACACAGGGAATATACAAACAACACTTTCAAAATGTTAATCTTTAGTTCTAGATTTATTAATTATATTTTCTTAAATACATTAATTGGCCCAAGTGTTTACCAAATATGTTTAAAACAATAATAAAATATTTAAGGTGTATTTGTTTTGAGGTGAGGGCAGTATACTAGATCCCTCTCACCATTGGTTTGTTGATCTGCTTTATTTTAATGCTTCTACTGTCACGTTACGGTGAGGATCAGCAACACCGTCCCGTACACCTCCAGTTCCTGTAACTCCACAAACACATCCCGGACATGTTTTGTGTGACATGCCTTTAATCATTTACACCAGGTCCCAATCATTCCATTAGTATGTGTATTAATCTACGATAAAATTCTGGTTCATGAATATAGGTTTAAACTAATTAGAAAGTATACAGATTAAAATGATTCTCCCTTTGTTAAACATTTTTAAAATCCTCTCCTATGTTCTACTAATCACCAAAGTTTTTTAAAGTTATTTCCATAAACAGCCCATACAATTCTGTTAATAAATCTCAAATGAAACACCATCTGTAGTATCCACACAGACCTCCTGATATACACCCACACCTGCACTGACATACCATGTACAAAACAGACTAATAACATCCAAGACTAAGTTTTAATTGGAAGACCCTATGTTTGACAAGTTTGTCCCAACCCCTTTTCACCAGGGCACATGAAGCCAACGTGCCAGACTGGTAATAGGTATAGGAGGGGTTTGCTGGTTTCCTGGCCCACCAAGAGAGACAAAGTACTGTTAGAATGAGCGGATGGCCTTATTAGAAGGAACACATAGTCTTAAGAAGCAGTACGTGGTTTTCTCTGTGTTGAGGTCGTTGTCAATCCGACATTGGAGGCACTAGTGAGAAGGTGAAGTTCCCTATTTAACCGTATTGGTGTCGCCACAATCGATCCATGCATTTGGTTAAACTCTCTAAAAGCAGGGACAGCCGTCCTTGTAGGTTGATGTATACATTGCACCTTTCGATGTCTTTAAGATCCGAGGTTCCATTGTTCACCTCATGTAGTCTTTCCTAGCAACATTAAACTGCAATGCATTTTGAAGAGTGTATTATGTTTAAAGTATAACGTGTGACATATGGAGCCATGGGACAATACAGGGATGGTATGTGGCCAGCAGATGGAGACAAAGCCCTGACCTGTTGAGCACCTTTCTCCCGACAGGTCAACACACCTGGGTTTGATCAACCTCCTGGCACCTGCAGATCGTTGTTTAATCTGCCAGGCTCAAGATAAGAATCCTGGGTCCTCCCTAAAGGGGGGAGATTCAGTTTGACCAGTTTGTGACCAGTTTGTTTAGACACTTTGTAAGGAACTGTTTTGTTACGTACCTGCACCAATATTATCCCAAGGACAATTTTTATTACTCAAATAAAACTTCATTATGAGCATTTCACCTGGATATTTGGCATGTTTTTTTAAAGACTGCACCCAACAAACACCCACACACCATGGTGATTTGCTACACATGCTATAGTGGTACAGTGCTGTAGTGGGTGTTTGAAACTGTGTAGCATAATAATATAACAGATAATGGATGATGACTGATGATGATGGAGAAAGCAATTTAGGAATGTTTTCTAACCTTATTCACAGTTGACCTCTACTGAGCAGTGTTCCATGTCACTGTCTCTTCCCCCTCAGCACCTGCAGTAGGTCCCAGCTGTAACAGTTCAGTCACTGTGCAGTCTGACTGAGGGAGGTTTTTGTACGGCTCTGTATCACTGTGTGAACACTGGACCACTGTGATAACTCTGACAGTAGTAATCTCCTGCATCTTCTGTCTGGACTCCACTGATGGTCAGAGTGAAATCACTATAATCTCCACTACCACTGAATCTAGGTGGAGTCCCAGACTGAAGAGTCTCAGCATAGTAAATTAGGAGTTTAGGGGCTCCTCCAGGTTTCTGTTGGTACCAGGCTAGACGAGGTAAGAGCCCTGAACCAGCCACATCACTGCTGGTTCTACATTTCAGAGAGACTGTCTGTCCTGGGAGAACAGCTTCAGCTGCAGGAGTCTGAGTCACAGTGACCTGACCTCTGGATTCTGAAAAATAAAATAATTACACCCATAATTGAAAATAAAATACAGAAATAAATAGTCCTAAACTTTATTCCGTAGAATAATTTTTCAACATTACATTTAAGAAATCTTACCCTTGAAACAAAAAGCAAGTGTCCAAATAAAGATGGCTACAAAAGTCATGGTTGTTGTGGTTTCAGTTGTCATGAAGGACAGCTCTCAGTCATGAAGTGTTAAACTCACAGGGTTATAAACACTCCCAGATCACTGAATCATGTGCTGTCTATACAGAGCATCATCACTATGCAAATAAGACTCTGATATCCTCTCTATCAACCATTATTCACTAAACATAGATCATGAAAACTGAGAGGCCATTACAATCTGGTGATCTTTCGCCCCAAATGTTCACCCAACAATCAACAACATAAAATTATCTGCTGAAAAGGGAATAAATATATTGTGTGTTTTTGGTTTAAAAGCTATAACATGTGATTTGTATCAATGCTGTTAGCTAAGATAATTTTGTAATGTGTAACAAATAAAATATAAGTGTGTAACAAAAATACAGCATACTATTTATTTATATTCATGTTAATACAGTATGGTAGTGTGGAAGATGGAAAATGTTTGCGATTTATACAAATAAGAGTCAGAGTCTGGTATAACAGTTGATTATTTCAAGTTTAATTATGTGGCACCATGGGAACAACAGTCACAATACTGACAGAGAATGAGTACAGAGACTTGCAAAGTAGCGTCTTGACAGATTGTACTGATTATGCATTTCAGGTATCTGGTATGGACCCAATCAGCGTGGCATGATGTCCTGCAGTTGGTCTTCCGTGCCCCAGTAAACGTTGCCTTCTCCATCTCATGGCAGAATCATCAGGACTAGAATTAGTCCAGCTGTCAGGAACCAGGCATTACTGTAGACGTGTGGCACCCCAGGGTAGAGTCCGCTTGTAGCTGTAGGACAGTCTGTGTGTGTGTGTGTGTGTGTGAGATCCATCTCATCTCAGCCCACCTCACAGTTGTCCTTTAAGCCAAACTCAGTCTCTCCAGGTCCAACCAGTCCTCTATCACTGAATCGCTTTCAAGTGTCCTGTACCTGTCAGTGAATTCTCCTTGAGAAGATTAGTTACAACTGTGCAGTACACAATCAGAAATATGTCCATTACATTAGCTTGTTGCATCTTGCTAATGCATTAGAACCCAGTCCTACCAACACTCAAACCTATATTCCCAATGTCTTTCTGCTTCCGTTGTCTAAATAGATTAGAACAGCTGTAAACAGTAACAGTATAGTTAAAACCTTAACATTTCTGGTGCTTCTGTTCTGCTAGTGTAGCAAAATAACAATCCCACTCTTTTCTATAGTTGTTTAACAACCAACAAATAACAAAACTACAAAAAGAACAGAAGAACAAAAGTTTCCATTACCTATTACTGTTCCAATTACTCATCATCAGTTAAGATAGTTTGCTTACATTGAAGTATCACTCTCAAAGAGTAGTTCATGAACAATTCTCAGTTCACCTAAACAGATCTCAGTTGGTATACATTGTTTCTGTGACAACTGCGACCTCTGCTGGTTCACCTCCCCCTGCAGTGGGCGGGCCCCAGCGGTCGACGTCACCGGCCTTCTGACACCACCGTCTCATCATTCATTTCACCTGTGTCCCGTTTAGTGCACCTGTTCCTCATCATCGCTGTTTCCCCCCGGTATATATGTTCCCTCTGCTCCCCCTGTCTTTGTGTGTGATTGTCTCCGACTGTGACAAAGAGCTGTGCGACGCTTCGTACTATATATATTGTATATTTCTCCTGGATACCATTAAATATCCTTCTACCACGCCTTCTCCTGCTCCTCCTTGTTCCCAAACCCCGAAGCCGTGACAGAATCACACACCTAAACTACAACAAGGATATGGAGCCTGAAGGAGCCACAGGCGAGGTCGGTGTTGCGGAGGCAGTCCAAGTACACTCAACAATGCTGGCCAGCCTAGGCGCTGCAATGGACAGCGTACTGAAAGCGGTGCAGCGCCTAGAGCTGAGCCAGCGGAACCCCGCAGCACCGGCCGTCTCTACGCCTTCCCAAGCCACGCCGCCCAGCACGGGAGCGATGGCCATTCCGCTACCCAGGGCCTACGACGGGGCGGCGGACCGCTGCCAGGGTTTCCTGCTGCAACTGGACATCGCGCTCCAGGCAATGTATCCTGCGCCGACCGAAGCCCAGAAGATCTCTTCACTCGTCTCCTGCCTGTCCGGGAAAGCCCTGGAGTGGGCCACCGCCGTTTGGAACTTCGAGCAGCCCACCCAGGGCAGCTACGCTGAGTTCACCCGCCGCTTCCGAGTCGTGTTTGACCATCCGCACGAAGGGAGAGAGGCGGGTGAACGACTTTTCCACCTACGGCAGGAGACGAGATCGGCGCAGGAGTTCGCTCTGGAGTTCCGGACATTGGCAGCGGGATCGGGGTGGAACGAGCGGGCTCTGATCGACCACTACCGGTGTAGCCTACGCGAGGACGTCCGGAGGGAGCTGGCTTGTCGAGACGTGTCCCTCTCCTTTGACCAACTGGCGGACATCTCCATCCGTCTCGACAACCTGCTAGCTGCCCGAGGACGTCCCGGTAGAGGCCCGCCCGTTCCACCCTGCCAACCCGTCACCGCCGTCCCCGTGGAATTGGGGGCGGCTGCACTACCGGGCAGACGTCGGGGAGGGCAGGTGCGGAGTGCCTCCAGGGGGCAACGAGGCCGTAATACTGCACCACACCGCACCTCCTTCCCTGAGTCAAGAGGCGACAGGCAGGGCACTTCCGCATCACCCCAGGTAGCACATGCACATTCGCCACTAACCTCTTCCCTCTCTATGTGCACTGTCCCTGTTAGGTTCCCCGGATTTCCGCTGCTTGCCCGGTGTAAGGCGCTGGTAGACTCAGGCGCAGCCGGGAATTTCATGGATAGGTCTTTTGCCCTACGGTCGCACATACCCCTCCAGGACCTTGACACCCCCCTGCCCGTGAGAGCTTTAGACAGCCGGCCACTAGGGTCAGGTCTGGTCACGAGTTGCACTGTTCCCCTCCTCCTGATTACCGACAGCCGACACAGCGAAACCATTACATTCCACATCATCGACTCTCCCACGTTCCCGGTCGTTTTAGGTTTCCCCTGGTTGTCCCTACACGACCCCTTCATCTCCTGGTCTAGTCGACGTCTGTCGGGGTGGTCGCGGAAGTGCCAGGGTAGGTGTTTGGGTGTTTCCGTTGGCTCGACCTCGGTGGAAAGTCCAGACAGTGCGCCCGCCGTGCCCATTCCCCCCGAATACAGGGACTTGGCTACGGTTTTCTCCAAAGCCAAGGCTGCTGTGTTGCCACCACACCGGCTGGGGGATTGTGCGATAGACCTCGTTGACGGAGCCGCACTCCCGAAGGGTCACGTGTATCCACTGTCCCGCACCGAAACGGAGACTATGAACGCCTACGTTACGGAAGCGTTGGAACAGGGCTACATCAGGCCCTCCAAGTCACAGGTCTCCTCGAGTTTCTTTTTTGTGAAAAAGAAGGACGGTGGTTTGCGCCCGTGCATCGATTACCGGGCGCTGAACAAGATCACCATTCCGTTCCGCTACCCTCTCCCTTTGATCTCTGCGGAGGTGGAGAGGATGCAAGGGGCCCGCTTTTTCACTAAATTAGACCTCAGGAGTGCCTATAACCTGGTGCGTATCCGGGAAGGAGACGAGTGGAAAACCGCTTTTAGTACCACGTCTGGCCATTACGAGTATTTAGTGATGCCGTACGGGTTGATGAATGCTCCTTCAGTCTTCCAGTCCTTCGTCAACGACGTATTCCGGGACTTGTTGTGCGAAGGAGTGGTAGTGTATATTGATGACATCTTGATATTCACTGCCACCCGCGCCAAACATGTCTCGTTGGTGCGCAGAGTGCTGGCTCGACTGCTGGAGCATGACCTGTACGTGAAAGCCGAGAAGTGTCTGTTTTTCCAGTCGTCTGTGTCCTTCCTGGGTTATCGCTTTTCCAGCACAGGTGTGGCTATGGGGGAGCCTCACATTGACGCCGTGCGTAATTGGCCGACCCCAACCACGGTTAAGGACGTGCAACGTTTCTTAGGCTTCTCTAATTACTATAGGAGGTTTATCCGGGGTTTTAGCCAGGTAGCGGCTCCGATCACCTCCCTTCTGAAGGGGGGGGCGACCCGGTTGCGGTGGACCGTGGACGCGGAGCGGGCGTTTGTGGAACTGAAACACCGTTTCACCACCGCTCCGGTCCTGGCCCATCCCGACCCGTCGCTCCAGTTCATCGTGGAGGTGGACGCGTCCGATTGTGGGCTCGGTGCCATCCTCTCCCAACGGACGGGGTGTCGTAACACGCTCCGTCCCTGTGCCTTCTTCTCCCAGAAGCTCAGTGCGGCGGAGCGGAACTACGACATTGGTGATCGTGAGCTGCTGGCCGTGGTTCGAGCTCTGTCGGCGTGGAGGCACTGGTTAGAGGGGGCTAAACACCCTTTCCTCGTCTGGACTGACCACCGGAACCTGGAGTACATGCGGGCAGCGAGGAGGCTGACCCCTCGCCAGGCAAGGTGGGCTATGTTCTTCACCCGGTTTGTGTTTACTCTCACCTACAGGCCGGGGAGTAAGAACGTCGGGGCTGACGCGCTGTCCCGCCAGCATGACACGGAGGAGAGGCCAGTGGATGATGCTCCCGTGCTCCCGGAGTCATGCATCGTGGCACCGGTGGTATGGGAACTGGACGCGGACATCGCCGGAGCGCAGCGCGACGAGCCCTCTCCGCCCACATGCCCTGAGGGCCGTACGTATGTGCCGGCGTCTGTCCGCGACCGCCTCATCTACTGGGCGCATACATCTCCCTCCTCCGGTCATCCTGGCATCGGGCCAACAGTGCGTGCCCTGGCCGGTAAGTACTGGTGGCCCACTTTAGCCAAGGACGTGAGGGTATACGTCTCTTCCTGCTCGGTGTGTGCCCAGAGTAAGGCACCCCGGCACCTACCTGTGGGCAAGTTGCACCCCTTGCCCATTCCACAACGACCATGGTCCCACATTTCTGTTGATTTCTTGACAGATCTCCCCCCTTCCCAGGGCCATACCACCATCCTGGTCGTTGTGGATCGGTTCTCGAAGTCCTGCCGCCTCTTGCCTCTGCCCGGCCTTCCTACTGCCCTGCAGACCGCGGAGGCCCTGTTCACACACGTCTTCCGGCACTATGGGGTGCCCGAGGACATTGTGTCTGACCGGGGTCCCCAATTCACGTCTAGGGTGTGGAAGGCATTTATGCAGCACCTGGGGATCTCGGTCAGCCTGACCTCGGGCTACCATCCCCAGTCCAACGGGCAGGTGGAACGGGTCAATCAAGAAGTGGGTAGGTTCCTCCGGTCCTACTGCCAGGACCGGCCGGGGGAGTGGGCAGAGTTTCTGCCGTGGGCAGAATACGCACTGAATTCTCTGCACCACTCCTCCACGGGCGTGACGCCTTTCCAGTGCGTCCTGGGCTACCAGCCGGTCCTGGCGCCGTGGACGCCGAGCCAGACCGGTACCCCTGCGGTGGACGACTGGTTCCGGCGGGCAGCGGGCACATGGGAGGCAGTACAATCCCGCCTCCGGCTCGCTGTCCGCCGTCAAAAGGCCAATGCAGACCGCCACCGCGGGGAGGCCCCGGTGTATCGGCCGGGCGACCGGGTCTGGCTCTCGTCCAGGGACCTGCCCCTCCGCCTGCCCTGCCGGAAGCTGGCCCCGCGGTTTGTGGGGCCTTTTAAAGTCCTGAGGAGAGTCAACGAGGTAACATATCGGTTACGCCTTCCCCCCGACTACCGTATTAACCCCTCGTTTCATGTGTCTCTCCTCAGGCCGGTGGTGGATGGTCCCCTCCAGGGGTGTGAGGTGCGGGAGGTGCCCCCTCCCCCTCTGGACATCGAGGGGGCCCCGGCGTACTCTGTCCGCTCCATCATTGACTCGAGGCGCCGGGCGGGGGGCCTCCAGTACCTCGTGGAGTGGGAGGGGTACGGCCCGGAGGAGCGGAGCTGGGTTCCGGTGAAGGACGTCCTGGCTCCCGTCCTTGTCCGCGACTTCCATCGGCGTCGGCCGGACCGCCCTGCTCCGCGCCCCCCGGGTCGGCCCCGAGGCCGGCGTCGTCGCGCGGCTGGGGCCGCGCGTCAGGGGGGGGGTACTGTGACAACTGCGACCTCTGCTGGTTCACCTCCCCCTGCAGTGGGCGGGCCCCAGCGGTCGACGTCACCGGCCTTCTGACACCACCGTCTCATCATTCATTTCACCTGTGTCCCGTTTAGTGCACCTGTTCCTCATCATCGCTGTTTCCCCCCGGTATATATGTTCCCTCTGCTCCCCCTGTCTTTGTGTGTGATTGTCTCCGACTGTGACAAAGAGCTGTGCGACGCTTCGTACTATATATATTGTATATTTCTCCTGGATACCATTAAATATCCTTCTACCACGCCTTCTCCTGCTCCTCCTTGTTCCCAAACCCCGAAGCCGTGACAGTTTCACATAAATGATCAAATACCTTATTGCAAATCAAAATATTTCACACCATCTCAAAGGTCAGCTAACATAACTGTTATTTAGCCTAATTTCTCTACAAGATGAAACTCAGTGTGAATTTCTCCAAGTCTCTTCTTATTATCCTAGCACATCAAAGACACTCTGTAATCCTGTCATAAATCATGACTCTCCCCAGAGCTCACCCTGGAGTGGGGGATGGTGTACTAACCTAAGGATAACGGACCCTAGTCTTAAAGAATGGTCCCCTTATCAATTAGGGACACATTCCAATCTCATAGGACAGAGTGGTGTTATCTTGACAAAAACAAATCAAGCCAGACAATAGCAAACAAACCTTTTTGTCTCAACATACAAAGAAACATCTGTTAACCATTAACATTCCAATGATTGCCTACTACGACAGAAAGTAAGTAAATAGGTATAATTGTCTTTAAAAATAATGAAGAGTCATTGAATATGTAAATAAACATGGAATTGACACTTTCGGTTCCTTCAAGTCAGAACCAGAATAATGAACTCCAAGTATTCAATGTAGCCGAATTAGAATACCCAATTTTGATAATGTCACCAGTAAGTCTGTTTCTCTTCTAAAGAGTTCAAAAAGTCAAAAACCCATTTCAAACAGCCCCCTCACACCACAGACTGGTGATTGTGTCAGTGAGTTGAGCACTCCAGGGGGTCTGTACCTCTCTTTACAATGTAAAACTTGTCAACTTGGTTTTCTAGAATAAAACTTAATGCAGAATTACTTTCTCAGTATTAAGTAAAACATACTTAAAACATAAAGTAAACATGTAAGGAATAACAAAAACTGTGCTCCCTGCACCTTTTTACCCACTTATTATGTAATGCATTAGATTAATATGATTACTTCTAATCAAATATCAAACAAACTGAACAGTAACAATCCCATAGTCACTGATTCATCCCATCAAATTAGTTATTTCTTAGCTAAACCATTTCAAAATGCTAAGATGTATTCTACTCAACCATAACCATGTTAGATTTTGTATAAAACCCAAAAACCCAAATTAGACAAACACTGTGAACGGACACTAAGGGATGCTGATTTTAACAGATGGCAATTTTCTGTTATAACTATGGAAACAGAAAAACGAAATACCTATTTTATTCTCTTTGAACTCTAAGTTCAACTCTCATCATAGATACAAAGATAATCAAAAAACAACTGTGCCACACAGTCGCGCATGTGAAGGAATTAAAACCCATAAACAAAGTTGTCTCACCCAACGAAACTCCCAAATTAGCATATCAATTTGCATTCCCACAGGCAAGGAAAGTTTCCACACAAAAACGTGACATGGTCTTCAGACTGTCTGTAGTAGGAGATGCCCAACTTAGCTGATATCCCACGTTAACTGAAGGTTCTGAGTTATTGCTCTACCCATCTAATATTGTTACTCTCAAGAAAGGCCAAGTTAACAGAGAACAGATGCATGAAGTCACTAATACCAAGGAACAATCAGGGAGTGATCCTCAGAATACTCAAACCTAGTTCTCTAAATACAGCCACATCAATCTACCCCATTTGTCCGTTTACCAGGCTAGAATTTAAACGCCAGTAATGAGCATCAGGCGTAGGTCTGAAAACACAAGTATTATCCCAGTTATCATTGTAAATACAAAGCGAAACTACATTACTTAACCAAACCCAATTGAACATTTAAAATAGCACGTCTATTTTTACGGCCTTCCGCTATTTGGGGAATAAACGGGCTTTGGCTATCTTGCCCTCTGTTGCAGGCCATGATTATATTGGATGCAAATCCAGTCGACATGGGAAACAGCACTTTCCTCAACGTTAAAGACTAACGCCATGTTCTGCATTCTACTCCATACAAGGAGAGAGAAAAACAATATTTTAACCCCTCATAACCAAACTACGAGATCATAATTCACCAAATTAGAGAAGCATCATTGTACCACTATCCAATATATCTCTCTAATTAAATTTAGGACATTATTCTCGTATACAATCCTAAGTTATCAGGCGAACACCTCCATGTGTGCCAGCCACCAGCACAACACTAGAAGGCAAATTTCAATTTTGCGGATTCGGTCTAAGGCAAAAGCCGAAAGAGTGGGCCACGCCAAATAATCACATTAACGACGCAATGAATGTGTTCACCCAAGTGTACACCAAACAATACAAAACCTTGCGATTACAAAACTTCCATGTTAACAACAACCTGGGTAAACCAGATCAAATATTCCACCAAGGAATACACAATGCAGCCAATCGGAACCCTCGTGCACAGGGAATACCAAAATGGACAAATGCATTTATATTTACTATAAATGCATTGTCGACCACAACCAGATATTGACAAATGCCTGGGACTCGGGCCACAATCTCATACAGAACAAGCACAATCGGCGTCCGCGCATATACAACTTCAGTAGCACAACTAGTAATTCAAACCACAAGCTGACCAACAACTTTGGCATTTTACAGGAGCAATCCCTATTCCCTCCTACAGTCTCTTAAATTGGTGGACATAGAGCTTAGACAAAATCTGCGAGGTCCTCTGAGCACAGCATTTGGTTATACCCCACTACATAGATGCACAACAGATATAGCCCCTAAGCCATCAGGGCCCTACCTACGTGGTTGGAAACCAACCCGAGGCCTGCTCACTGCTAGCCCACAGGACCGAATCACCCCTACCTATAATACAGGTTGCACAAGGAGACATAGCCTCACTATTCCCCTACTGTCGAAAAACAAACGAGACATCTTTCTCGCATTTCGCACAGAATGTTGCACAGAAACCAATTCCACCAACAGAGAGCTGCTTAAAACGTATCGTCCCACAATAGGGTAAGAGCATGGGAGTAATACCTGTGCTATCAGGACACGGAACAACAACAGCCTTTTATTCACTACAGTTACTATAACTGAAATACCCTAAAAATAACTCAAGTTACCACACTTTCTCAAATCAATCGTGACATACCAAAACCAACCACCTAGTTTACTAAATCCTACAAAAAGGTGTAAATCCTGTTTAATCTAAATTCATCAGAGGAGAAAACAGGGTTATGTTAAGGAATGATCTCACCAGTAGATGCTCTCTAAGCCGTCTCCTCTGACTGTCAGCACCCCTCCCTCAGGCGGTTCAGCGTTCCTGCGTGTTCCCGTTGGATCGCTCGCGGCGAGGCCAAAGAGGCAGCCGCAACTGTCTTTTTTCTTGCGGGAACAATACATCTAAACAGCCGTTGATTTGCACTGGTATCTTCCCAAATCCAATGTCCAGTCGAATGGCAAGTTGTAGCTTCATAAATTTTAACGTAGCGGTTAGCATAGTCTCTTCCTCAACCCCGGGTCTGTAGTCTTCTTTGGTCTCAGTCGCTGCAAACACTGGAGATTACGGATCTGGTGTGTACTTCACCACGTTCACAACGAAAGGGTCCATAGAGCGAAACCAATCGGGGGCTATCTCGTCCACCAGCGGGGTTGGTTACGTCGATTGTAGGGAAATGTTCTCCAACGATGCAGTGTCGCCGGGCGGGACGGGACCACGCAAACCTCCAAGGAGTCCCAGCAATCGGCCTGTCGGAACACTCCGGGAGGGTGGGGGCGGTCAGAGGGACGATCCATCCCACCTGAGCAAGAGGAAATACACAGAGATCACAAAACCCCCCACAAACTTTCCCATTAACATTGTCACCAAATATGTACCACAACGCTTACCCAACATCAAATGCACGACGAAACAAACCCATTTTTATTATTACATCTCTTGCCATAATTTAACAGTTTATTTATTATTTGCAAGTAGAGAGAGACACGTCAAATGCTTACAAACATAATCATCCGAGGAGTCTCTAAAGCATTTGGAAAGACATTTGATACTTATAGAGGAATGGGTGGAGACATGTTCCTTATCCTTCCTACCTTCTGTTGTGTATCTTCCTCTATGCTGTCCTAAAACCCATTGTTATGTATCTACCCCCATCCTGCTACTTCCTTTCTCACAACACAATCAACATTCCTTTTCTTATCTAAACATGGGGACTCAAAACCTTAATCAATAAGAATGCATCAGTTCAAGACATTTCCATAACAGTTGGCACATCAATCACTCGTGCAAGAAAGGCCGAGAGCCTACAGCCATGAGGTGGATGGAGAGGTCCACGTTGGAACAAAGGATCTAAATGTTGAAGAGGACCTGCTTTTTGACTACGGGGTGAACAAGACATCCTTTTCTGGTGAAGGGTTGGACCTTCACTGGCTGTTGTAAATTGCTACAATTGCTGCAAGGTCTACTTCACCTGCAGCTCAATGCAGCTTTTGTATATTTAGAAATGTCATCCATTTTATTGTTATCATTGCTGAGTCAGATAAACTTTGAAACCTGTTCAGATGACAATTAAAAACATTTAATCTACCTAATCTCAGAGGTTGTTTTACATGAAGAGAGTGGCCTGTAAGGAATACTGTTTCTTTCTGTTATAATGATAAAGGAAAATACCATACTGTTTTTTTTATGAAGTGTTCAGGTTTGGGTTAGGCTTAACCCTAAACCTTACCCTAACTTCCATTCCACATTCAGCATTTTAACTCTAACCCTAAACCAATCCACATTAGGTTGCCTTGGAGGTTTAGTGTTAGGATTCACCTTTCAAGACAAATTACCCTGCCTTTCCTAAAAATATGTGTTAGTGTAATAGTATGGTGCAATAAAATGTCAATGACATGAAGAGAGTGGGCTTCTCTGTAATTTTGTTCTTTTCAGTTATCACGATAATCTCACATTTTATTATATTATCAATTTAAAGGTAAGTCTTTTTGTGGTACATTAAACGGAACACTTTTTTGTTATGATATGCAAGGTGTAAAAATGACATGCAATATCACCTCTGTTACTCAGGGGACCATCAGTTTCATGTCTGTGTGATTTTGCTTAAAAAAATGACTGTAGAATGAATTGTCTCTATCTGCCATAGGAAATGCATTGCCTAAAGCTCTGATTTCACCACAATGGCAATTTTCCAACTCCAAGCTTTATAAAGTTGAATGCTTATTGGATTTAAGCATATCAGGTGATGTGTATTTGTGTAATGAGGGAGGGTTTGGCCTAAGGCAGCGGTTCCCAAACTTTTTTTCCTGCGCACCCCCTTCTATGTCCCAACCGGGTTGGCGCACCCCCAATCCCCACTTCAAAAAAAATAAAAAATGCAACAAAGCTTTGTTTTATCGCCATATAAAGACTCAGGTTTAATCATGCACAAATAACCAGAACACGCATGACAATAACAACATCAACAAAGCTTCAATATAATGCAACAAAGCTACGCACAAGCTTACACTTTTAAGAGGACAAGTGACAGAAAGCACGGCTATTTTCAGCTGCGTAAAAGAAACATTGCAGCAATAGCAGGCTAGGCCTATTTAATGACCGTGGAGCTAGCATCATCATCATCATAACACAACGGTTATGGAAATTAGAACGACAGACAGTACAATACATTGAATTAAATTGCCATGTTTCGTGTGCAGGTGACGACGGAGATAAGACGGCTTCAGACAGCTGTTTGCTAGAACTTCACTGCACAACACGCACTGAGGCTTCAGGCAATCTGTATTGCCGATCCAAGTGAAGCCCAGACCCAGATAATTGTCATCATATTTCCTTCTTTTTTTCCCTGCCTGGTGTTCACCCTCATCACCTTTTTTTTGCCATCTCCTTCCCTCCTCTTCGGTTTCCTCCGGCGCAACTTCTGACTCCCGCTCATTTTCTTTCTATTTTCTCCGTCCCTGTTGCCTCCAAATCCTCACTCTCTCTTGGTCCCTCTCCTCTTTCGTGACAAACAACTTTATCATTAGACGTCCCACTTGACAGTTTCCCTGATTTCAGCCAGTTAAGCATATTTATTATATGTATATGGAATGAATGAATGAAACGGCTGCAGTGCATAAAAGAAAAGCAGTGCGTAGAAGAAGACAGCAGCTGTCTTCTTCTACGTTTCTAAAAATAAAAGAAATAAATTATAGTTTTTTATTTAAAATAAAAGCGATTATGGAAATGTTTACTGTTCATGTTTTTTTATTGTATGGGTAAAACCTACTTAAAAAAACAGACCGCCATTACATTTTTCCTCTTGCGCACCCCCTGGGGGTGCGCGTACCACACTTTGGGAATCCCTGGCCTAAGGAGATCAACACCATATATCAAGGTGTGCATAATTATTAGGCAGCTTCTTTTCCTCAGGCAAAATGGGCCAAAAAATGTAATTAACTGAAAAGTCTTTTTTTTTTTAAAGTATGTTAATGTAGCTAGTGGTGGACTAATGAGGCTTTCTGAAGCGTTGGAGGCTTTCATCAAAATGATTCGAAAACCGGTTCGATTTCTCAAGGCTTTGAAACTCACTACATAGTGGTGTCACCTGTTGGTTAAGAATAAATATCCAATGCTGAATGATCATAAAGACGTCTTTTCCACTTTATCCAACATGACTCTGTAGTGCTGTGGTTAGGCATGTGCTTTCCAAAGGGGAATTGTAATGCCCGGTTCGT
The DNA here is from genome assembly GCF_011004845.1 of Esox lucius. Lineage (NCBI taxonomy): Eukaryota > Metazoa > Chordata > Actinopteri > Esociformes > Esocidae > Esox > Esox lucius. The sequence goes on along the minus strand of NC_047589.1, from coordinate 5,783,281 downwards.
ATCGTGTGTTTTTCTGGCCTCCCCAACTAGCATTTTTCAACTCTGCATCCGTTGTAATGTTTTGTATGGCAAGAGTGTCATAAGATACACAAACTAAAACAAATTATTATACAATACAATAAACAGTATCGTTTGCACTCAAAAATGTAAGCATTATCTGGATTAGATCTCGCACCATACCAGCTAAGAAATTGGAAGTCAGCTACCCTAACAGCTTCGCCAGTGGTGGACTTGAAAAGCTAACAACCTTTTTGAAAAAAAATACTAAGGTGACCAGTAGAGGTTGCTGTTCTAAAGTCTCATGCATCGAACCGTACCAAACAACCATAGAAGCCTGCATTTTACAAAGAGGCTTTGGAAAAAGCATGTGATCAGTCGTAAATCACGTGGTATTACATCGATGCAAGTCTCGGCCCTTTCGTATGGATTAGAATGGGTTGACATTTTAAAGCAAGCCTTGATCGGAGAATTTAGTTCAATCTCCTGATCAAAATTATTTAAAACATTTGCATCCTTGGTATTATTGGGTAGTCATGGGAAATGAAGGCTTTCTGAAATACTCAAGACTTTCGTCAAATGTGTGGAAAAACCGTTAATTCTCTCTAGGCCAGGGGTGTCAAACCGGTTCCACGGAGGGCCGAGTGTCTGCAGGTTTTTGGTTTTTCCTATAAATTGGTTCCTAGTTCATACCTACACAACCAGGTGAGGGTAGAAACTAACCAATCAGTGACCTAATTAACCAATCAAGTACAAGGAGAGAGCAAAAACCTGCAGACACTCGGCCCTCCGTGGAACCGGTTTGACACCTGTGCTCTAGGCCTTTAATCTCACTGCACAGTCGTGTCTGCGCAATAAATATCACGTTTAATGTTGACATAGATGTCTTTTCCGTAGTATGCTACATGACTTTGTGACACAGTGGTTAGGTGTGTGCTTTCTGAAGGGAAATTAAAATGCTCTATTCATATCCAATGTTCTTCTTGCCTTTCCAGATAGCATTTTTCAGCTATGAATCCATTCTAATGTTTTGCATTATTAAGGGAAGATTGTCATAAGAGATAAAAAAAAATGAAATTATTTATTCAAAGAACAATATACAGCATCGTTTTTAAAATAAATTACTAAATAAAGTGACCAGTGGAGGTTGTTTTCTTCAAATGCACCGAACAACCACAGAAGCCTGCATTTTCCAAACAGGCTCTGGAAAAAGCACTTCACATGTTTAATGTTGATTTAGATGTATTTTCCGAAGTATCCTACGTGACCTTGTGGCCTAGTGGTTAGGTGTGTGCTTTCTGAAGATACATTTTAATGCTTGGTTTGAATCCAATGTTATTCTGGCCTTTCCAGCTAGCATTTTCCAGCTATGAATCAGTTGTAATATTTTGTATTATTAAGGCAAGAGGGTCATAAGATACACCAAATCAAACAAATTATTCAAAGAACAATAAACAGAATCATTTACATAAGTCAAACATGATCTGGATTCGATCTCGCACAATAACAAGTTAAAAAGCATGAACATGTGACACTACCAATTGTGCTGGACTGGTAAGGTTAACGCATTTTTCAAATAAATGACTAAATAAGGTGACCAGTAGAGGTTGCTGTTTCAGGCACCGAACAACCACAGAAGCCTGCATTTAACAAAGAGGTTTTGGAAAATGCCATTTCGCCTGGAGTTTGAATGGGTTGCAACTTCAAAGCATGCCTCGATCTGAAATTTTGGTTCAATCTCCTGACCAACAATTATTTTAAAAACGTTTGCATCCTTGGTATTATTTAGACTGCGGAAGAGAAAATATTGACATATCTCATACGAAAATAAATATAATAATTTCATTAAGTGTGCTGGCACATAAAACCTAAACTAAAACTGGATTCATCACTGTGACAGTGATGTCAGATTATTATCTAATCACCAATTTCATATAGGTTACTTAGCTATCCAATATATGGGAAGCACATATAACTGTACATGGAGGAAAGCCCCTGCGTTTGGTCTGTAGAGATCAAACAAAGCTTTAGATGTCATTAATCACCTGGTGATCATACATCTGAATGATACATGTCTATGAAAGAAACGCCGGAGTTAAAACATTCACAAAATACGGTAGATCCAATGCTTGATTTAAGATGTGGTATTAAAAACAGACAAGCAAATATTCCTGATGTAGGAATTACAAAGACAGTGATGCCAGTGTTGTCACCAAAACATTATAAAAAAGTAATCATTGGGACTCGAACCAGGCTTTGTAAAGCAATTGTATATCCATCCTCAGCCTTTGGCCAGGTGATGCAAATAGCGAAATTACAAGACATTCTAACAATAGCCTAAAGTATTGGGCCTACCCGTTTGTTCGTGATAATGAATATGTAGCACAGACTTTTTGACATTCATTCTTGTGAATTTAATTAGTTCTTTATAATTAGGCTGGAGACTATTTTAGTTTCATGTTTTAAAGCATGGTTGGAAAGCCCCATATCTTTAATAAACCCATTGGATGGTTGCGTAATGTCCGAAGCTTCAAACGTCATCAATCACGTGATATTGTTGCTCGGATACAGGCCATGGCCCTTTCGTTCGAGCAGGCTGGGTGAAATTTCGGAGTAAGTCTCTGAGCCTCGTATTCGCGCGTCCCATCATTACTGTTAAGACATGGTGGCTGAGTGGGTTGAGCCACTGTTAAATGCTTTGTGTAGATGGGTTTGTATCTAGCCTAGTGAGGATATTTTGTTTCCACATGCACATCTTTACATGTCTTTTCATGCGCATTTTTCCCAATCTTACATTCTACAGTGTATTTATGAAGTTTAATATATTAGCTGTCTTTTAAGTGAACACAGCCGAAAGAGATGTCTCAATGAACAACTTTGTCTTGATCTTGATGTGAGAAATTAAAGACAAAAAAATACAGTTTTGAACATTGTTGATTGGTTAGTGCATTGGTTCTCCCATTTTCTAATGTAATATTCAGATGCAATATAATTGTATGTGTAAGATGCCGCAGACACATTTTAGAGAAAGGGTTATTTGGCTATATAGTTCCTAGATGCTTTGTACAGTGTTTGCTAAGTTTATATGAACATTATTAAGGTTGTGTAATTTCTGTAATTTTGTTTCTGTCACGTCTGGAACGGGAATCAACCAGGTAAGTGAGGCTAGACGTCTTTATTTGCAGAATGGATCGGGAACCAGAGATACGGTGAGTAGACCGAATGATGACAGTCGTGAATAACTTCGCTTGTCGGTGATCTGAGCCTTTCCTGCCAGGGAAGCGGATGTTGAACAGAAGCACACGGTAACTAGGTGGAGGTAGATCAGGGAACAGGCTGTATCTGGAACGGGAAATCTCAGTAAGCGTTTCGAAAGGTAAGAAGTGAGTCTGAGAGTCTATGTAGCGACGAGACCAGACGATGACTGAAAGGTGAGGGGGGTTTATCAAGGGTGAGCTGGTGATGAGATCCAGGTGGGGATGATTAGAGTTCTGGTGACGGGGAACGAGTGGGCGGTGTTGCCGATGAGGGTGACTGAGGCGTGGTGGATGGTGGAAACCTGACAGTTTCTTTCAATATATTACATAGCCTACTCAACTTTCAATATTGTAACTGAATCACCTTGTTTTTGATAAGTCCTTTCGCTTCGAGCAAACTGGGTTGAGATTTCAAAGCAAGCCTCTGAGCCTCGGCTTCATGTGTCCCATTTTGTTGCAAATAGTCAACTGGGTTGCAAGAAACGTGTTGAGTTAAAAACACACAAATTAACTGCCAAATATTTGAGAATAATCCATTGTGAAGCTACCTGGAATCCATAATCCTCCATTGCTGTCATATTCCAGAACTGCAACCTACCTGGAGTGGCCAGAAGTACAGTGCTCAGAGACATGGCCAAGGTAAGGAAGGCTGAAACCCGACCACCACTGAACAAGACACATAAGTTGAAACGTCAAGACTGGGCCAAGACATACCTGAAGACAGATTTTTAAAAGGCTTTATGGACTGATGAGATGAGAGTGACTCTTGACAGTCCAGATGGATGGGCCCGTGGCTAGATCAGTAATGGGCATAGAGCTCCTCTTTGACTCAGATGCCAGCAAGGTGGAGGTGGGGTACTGATATGGGCTGGTATTATCAAAGATGAGCTAGTTGGACCTTTTCAGGTTGGAGATGGACTCCAACTCAACTCCCAAACCTACTGCCAGTTATTAGACGACGCTTTCTTCAAGCAGTGGTACAGTGGTAAAGTCTGCATCTTTCAAGAAGACCATGGTTTTAATGCAAGACTATGCTCCATTGCATTGCATCTAAGTAATCCACTGCATGGCTAGCCAGTCAAGGCCTTAAAGATTCCTCACCTGACCTGAACTCTGAGAATTTGTGTGCCCTTCTTAAACAGTAGAAGGGCCCACAAGTTCCCAGGTGAAGGAAAACAGTACACCTCTCTGAACAGTGTCTGGGAGGATGTGGTTGCTGCTGCACAAAAGGTTGATCGTAAACAGATCCAGAAACTGACAGAATCCATGAATAGAAGGCTTATGACTGTTATTGAAAAGAAGGGTGGTTAAATGTTTGTGTGTCCCATAAAAAGAAATGCAGTTGAGTACAGCTTCATTTGATAATAGGACATGCTTTCAATGAGGGTCTTGGGGAGGCAAAACTGCCATATTAGTGCATTATGAGTTCCCATTAGAAAGTGGCAACTTATTTTTGCATGGCATGCTGGGTAGAACAATGTCACAGATGCCATTCAACCATTGTGTTACTTGTGTTACTCGGGGGACCATCCCCTTAACAATAAGATATTTCCCATCTCTGTGTGAGTTTTCTCTATCTGCAATAGGAAATGCATTGCCTACAGCTCTAACCTCACCACAGTGCCAATGTGGTTTAAAATTGGTTCAGCAATGTGTTATCCATCACATGCCATCAGGCATCTCTATAGATTGCCTGTGTTAATTCATAGCTTCCTATGATAAAACTAAGGGGCAAACTCCGAGGCTGAAAAATGCCTACCCGGAAGTACCATAAAATGCAATTCATCGAATGGCCACTTGAGGCTAGCTGCAAAAATAATCGAATGGCCACAAGAGATCTCTATGGCAAAATGCCCAACTTTACAGCTCAAATAAAAAGGTTTACAAAAATGGTTTTGGTGTATATTGTTTATTTCCCCATTTTTGACACCTGTGGGTAGGTGATTTCTTTTATAACTCCATCCATCCATCCATCTTCTTCCGCTTATCCGGGGCCGGGTCGCGGGGGCAGCAGTCTAAGCAGAGATGCACAGACTTCCCTCTCCCCAGGGGTGTCCATTCCCTTTTTTAATCGATGTCAAGCATCCCGCTTCAACCTTTTTTAGGCAGGGTGGACAGTCAACAATCCCGTACTCCACCAGCCAGGGGCCCACCCCTGGTCTTCCCTGAAGAAGACCCTGAGAAAATCCAGAGAATACAGGAGGGCCCTCCTGCTGAGGAGTTTAGCAAACACCCTTCTCCTACTCGACCCGAGGCCCATCAAGCAACATTCCATTCGTGCCACTTCCCTCTCGCCCCCAGAAGGAAGCAAAAGAACCTCACCATATTCGTCCTGGTCGCCCTCAACACAAACCCTTTCAATGGGGAGTATCTCGTACCTCACTGTGACATCCACCACAGTACCGTCTTTAGTGAACGCCAGGTCAGGTGTGCGCGGTGCCCCAACTGGGGTGTGGCATGCCATTTCCTTGGTGAAGCTCCATCCGGCGCTTACGGCTTCATCTGCCAGCAAGCCACATAGCTTGTGATGTCGCCTGATACGAGTATACTTGACAGCTGGGCACTGCCCAAGAATATGAGGACAAGTCTCAGTCCCAGCGTAGCAGTGACTGCAGGCTACCAAACTGGTCGACCTGCCCCTGGTCCACCAGGTGCGGTACACATTTGGGTAAAATATAGTGACAAGTCCCACCGATACCGGGTCTGTCAGCCAGTGATTGCTGTTTCTGTCTCTTTAGAAGGCCTGCAAGCCCCGACCCTGCACGTCCAGGCTCATCCCGCCTCCAGTCTGGTGCCAGGATTTTATTTATCTCGGCTCAGCCGGGCCAATGCCCTCCAGATCTCTACCTACCCCTGCGGAATAAGGCACCGTGCCCACGACACCTACATGCGCCGGTCCCTCGGTCATGCCCCTGGCCGGGCTGTAACCCACTCCTTCCAGAGAGGGCATCGTAACTGGATTGACGGGTCTGGCAAGCCATCCTCACCACCTTAAAGCCCCCATCTCTGGTCCTGGAGTATAACAGGCCACCGGGAGGTGGAGCCACCTCTTCACCGCACCCCTGATTATCCCGTCCAGCTCAATGAGGGCCTCCTGTCCCAGACCACCCTGATCCGCCTCGTAGGCAAGCCTGGGCAACGCATAGCCCCGCATATCGCCACCCTCGGGGATGGCTTCAGGTCCGACCGGCTATGGGAGACGACATAACCTCGCAACTTCTCCTTCAGGTTGGGCCTCACAATGTCAGATACCGACGTCCAGATACCGAACAGACTTACTGGGACCCACCATATGCAGCTCCTCACCAACTAACCTCATGCATTGGTTCACGGTGAACACCCCGTCTGACATGCGGGTGAGGAATCCATGGCAGCACGCGCAGCCCTGTCAACTGGCAAAACATCTCCAAGTCGGCAATACTACGGGACATTCCCCTCCAGGACTCGCCCAACAGGAACAGATCATCGGCAAAGGCCAGGGTGCAGACCTGCCGGCCATCACCCAGGGGGTAACCCCCTGCCGATGTGTTTGAGAGGGTCAAGCACCAGCTTAAACAACAGGGGTGACATTAAATCTCCATGTTTGACACTGACCCTCATGTTGATCATTGGGGAGTTTTCCCCTACAATAGCCACTTTGGTAGTAACCACTTTGTAGCTGTTCTCCATCAGACCGACCACGTGGTCATCCAAGCCCCTGCTTCTGAGCACCTCAAGGATGTGCGAGTGACACACAGAGTCAAACACCATTGCAATCAATGAAGACGACTGCCAAACCCTGGCCCCTCCTCCTAGCATCCAAGATGAGCCTGTGCAGGACCATAAAAGTCTCAGATGAGGAAATAAATCCTTTCTGACAGGGAGAGATAGACCACGCGCTCGCCAACCTGCAGTTCAATATCATGGAGTAGAGTCGCAACACCACTGATCCGATTGCCAACAGCTGCCACCCCGATGAGCACACATGGCCGGGTCAGAGGACTTCAGAATCAGGGTTTTTCTGCAGACTTTTATGACCTTTAGCAAGGAGCCAGACGCCAACCAGATCGAAAATACTTTAGACATTTTAACACCTGATGGAACCCAGGCCAGAACACATGGCAAAAACCCTGAAAATACAGATATATACAAGGCTATATTTTCCCAATCTTTGTAGAGACCGCAAAATACCGAGTGAATATGCTCCAACCACAAATGTCATATCATGAGAAAATCCGAAATCCGTATTGGCACTGTATAAGCACATATGATATCCGGAATCATTACGTTCCCTTGACACCGTGATTAGTCTGGGAGATATCAGACTCATATATGCGCGTCAACTTTCTATCCTACTCGGAGAATATCTAATCTCCGGATTCGGAATGTATCGTCAAATGGACATGTTCGGAGTCCCCAAAACCCTGGAAATACGTAGCCTACATATAAAATTATACATAGGCCTATTCCCTGATTTGAAGAGACCACAAAATACGGCTTTAACATTCTCTGACCACGAATGTTATTGATTTCTTATCATGGCACATTTTGGAATCTGTATTTGCATTTTAAAGCATTGTTGAAGAGTGCTTTTAAAAAGAATGCTTTAAAATCACCATTTACCCATACCACCATGTGTACTCCCAGGAATATCAGACTCATTTATGAATGTTATACCTACCTTGTGCCGGGAAAAATGCTATCATACTCAGAGAATATCTAATGATTCTAAATGTATCCTCAGTATGTCCTACATCTAATTCAAAATATGTCAGGAATGTGGATGATATTTGGAGTATGTAAATGAAATGTCTCTGGTCCAGATCATGTCCCTAACCGACAGTAAAATCATGAAGAGGTTAAAAAAATATATAATTATCTTCCACTTTACCTAGGCCACGACATGTACAAGAAAATATACATTAGCCTATTTGCCTTCAAAATAATTTGACGAATTTGAAGCAGGAAAATATCTGTTGTTTAAGATTAATACAACAATCTGCAAAAAGAGCCATATGCATGCATCTGAAGTGCTTACTGTTATTTGAATGAAAAAAACGGCTGGGATCGATGGTTAGATATTTATTTATTAGAACAGCAAAGGAAATATAAACATTTACAACAAACTTGTTAACATAAACTAATATTGTCTGAAAACATTCAACCATCCCGACCAACTCAGAATTAATATTTCAGTCAAAAACATCCATTTCAAAACGAACTATCCATGAATATTGGGTCTATGTCTCAGTTTCTCTCCTGCAGACAAATAACTCTCGTTGGAAGGTTGGCTTGGTGGTTCTCCAGTCTCTCTCTGGTGTGGCTGGACCTGGGATCTTTTCCCTTTTTTTGGTTAGCATCCAGTGCCCTTTGGCATTGTTGAATGACGCAAGTAAGTTTGGATGACAGACACTTCGGAGACAAAACCTCATATGATGTTTTATCTTCGTCGCCACTCTCATCATCTGACATCAGAGACGCAATGGCTCCCTTGAGGTACACTAGATCACCCGGGGTGAGGATATTCTTCCCATCTTCACTCTTTTTGTATAGCTGAAACAAAAGTATGCATGGAAATGTTTGGATCAATGTCATATAAAAAAAGGTCGCAATCTAGCATGTTTGTTCAGTTTGAAGTACAGAAATGGCCATGCCTAATTGCCTGCTCGCCGGCTGTAGCCTATTTACACCTCAAAAAGCATATATATATTCAATACTAGATATAAAACAGTTTACCCGGTCGCGGTGGCTGGTAAGGAATTTATTGCGTTAAATTTTGTCTGTGCTGCATCCAACTCAATCTTCCTTTTTTCATTTAGATTTTCAAATGCCCTGTTGCAAGCCTCGGAGCAGTAAAACAGGGGTGTAAAAAACTGTGCGTATATACAGTAGTAGCCTTTATTAATCTATGTACTTATTAAAAAATGCATATCCCAGCTGAGATTGCCATACAGCCTGCACAACTGCTGCTGTGCAAGGAGTTTCCTGGCACCCTCTTCGAATGTTATCATTGGATTGAATGGGCGTTATCAGTGGTTATCAGCCTCATAGATATGGGTCAGAAGGGGCCTGCTAAGCCTACTGGTAGGCTCAGAAGGCTTTTATCATCCATTCGCATGGTTAATCACGGATAAATACACGAGAAGACTCCAGATCCAATCCCAGACTAATCCAGGTCGCTGCTAACCGGAAGTCTGCTGGATAACAGGGATATGTACAGGTAAGACCAGTATCTCCCAACCTTTTTCAGCTACTGTACCCCCAAAATGTTTTTGCACTGCTTTCAGTACCCCTGAAGTACCCCCTCATGTTAATTTCACTAGTAAGTCTATGGTGTCATGAGTGTTTTCAAGTACCCCCTGTGGAGAGGCCAAGTACCCCCAGGGGTCCTAGTACCCCTGGTTGGGAACCACTGCTGTTAACTGTGTGGGTAAAGAAGTAACATGAAATTAAGCACTTTATTATAGCAGTAGTAATGTCTTTATCTGTTCTCCAGACACTGTCTGTAGATGGAAAAGAGACTACATCATCAAGCTAATTCAGTTCTACAAGTTCAAGTAAGAATTCAATGTGTTAATGTAAGACTATATAGTTATTACACCCATCTTTAAGTAACCTACTGATGTGCTTCAACATGGAAGCCTAGGTGTGATTACATAGCTATGAGTGAGACAATAACAGCATATTTTTGTAGGAAACTCACAATGGTAATAAATCAGGGGTCTTAATTATTTTAGGCCCACCTATAAGCAGCTCAACTAAAAATTTGTTGGATTCAATTTAAGACCCAACAATTTTGGATATTTCTTTAATAACAATTTAATAATTTGGAGGGGCCCCCCTGCATTGACTCTGAGGACCCCCTGTTGAAGATTCCTGTTATAAATGAAGAGTTGCTATAATGCTGCAGTACCACCAAGGCCTTCCTTATAACTTCTACAGTGTTTGGTCAGGTGTACCACAGTAATGATTTCTGGTAGGTAACTTCTTAATTCTTATGCTGTACTTCTTGAAATGTATAGATCTGGGACTCGTGAGTTGTACATGGAGGATGAAACAGAGTAAGTAGGCTGAATCTGTTTGTTGCTGTTCTCTGATCAAGTGTCTAAATAACATTTAATAATAATTACTTGCTGACCATTGTAGAATTGAGAACTCTCTGCTGAACATTGAAACAAAACACCGCATTGAGAGAAGATGGAAAGAATCTGATCAAGATTTAAAGATGTTGACCGTGACCTCAGAGGCCAACTTATATGCAAGGCTAGAACTGAATCAAGGGAGAGAGCAGTCCTCCTCCATCTGAAAAGAAAATATCCAGGTAAAGTGCTGTGGATAAGTAGATCCAATTTAAAATCCAACTTTTCAAAGGACCATATGTCACGGTCGTGGTAGGAGAAGGACACAGGCGCAGAGTAGAAGTAATGGAGGTAATCCATGTTTAATGAAATAATAAAAGGACTCCAACAAAACAAAAAGGCAGCAACCTGTGACGTGGGCTTAACTGAAAACATGCAAACCAAAATAAACCACACACCCTGGCTTAAACAGGGAACTTAAATAGGGTCCCCAATTGGAGGCAACGACCGACACCTGCCTCCAATTGGGGAGACCAAAAGGATTGGAGGTGGCTAGATGCCACCTCCTGTCCTGTCCTGGCTATGCCCCGGGGGGCACAGCCAGGACGTGACAGTACACCCCCCCCAAAGGCGTGGGCTCCCGACTGCAAGACCGGGACGACAAATCCCGGGCAGGCGGAGTATTTAGTGTCCACCGCAGATGAGCATCTTCCCTGCAACAATTGATTTTCAGGAAGCATGCGATACCTCTTGGCCTGTCTACCTCTGCTCTGATGACACTAAGTATAGTTACCTAAACCTAGTAACCACACTGTAATCATTCTAGTAATCATCTGACAACCGCTTAGTAACCACAACTACCTGCCAATCATTTTCATCAACCACCTGCTAACATGAGATAGCACTTTGTTTCCTTATGTCTTCTACTAGATTGATGAAGATGATGTTTCAAGGTGTCTGAAAAGGCGTGGAATTGATGCCTTATATATGAGGACACAGGCAGCTGAGGAAAAGCACATGCTTTACCAGGAAATGAGAACTGTAACTGAACACCTCAATCAGCAGCATGCCTTTCTGTGCTCTGCCATCAATGACACAGAGCAGCCAGTTCAAAAGCTGCTCTCATTCAACGTCTCAAACAGCTGGAAAGAAAGCTACATCATCCCACTGTGATGTTTCACCAACATGTACCAGACATTGTTCCTGCAGCGCGTAGTTATGTCGTCCCAGAAAACCCCTACCTGTCTCAGGACCTCCCCATGCCAAGCGTACAGACACTGGTATACAATGGTGATGATGATGACAGCAGCTAGCACTGTAAGCAGTCATGACTAGGGCTGGTTTGCTGCTTCCTAGTTTTTAATGAATAGTTTGAGCAAGCTTGTATGCTTTGCTATTTATCATTCAAAATGTCTCCTTAATTCAGCGCTAACCAAATTTAATCAAAGTCTGACAGTTTAGGTTGTGTGTTTTCATTGTAACTTATCAGGGTCTAATTGATGCTGTGTTGCTGATTAGTTGATTATTCTAACTGCAAAAAAGTCCATGTTTGTTTTTCTTGAGCTGTGAACTGTCCTGCCAATGTGAACCAAAACAATTATTTAAACAAGCTGTTTTTGGACAATAAACACTTTTTTTTGTAGATGCTGGTGTCTAAGTAACTTTTTAAAGCTTTGTTGTACTCAATGTATAGCCAGCTTTGGTGGCTATACCTCAATGAAACAATTGAATGGGGAAAAACACTTCCGGAACCAGAGCCATTAAAAAAGTGGGTGGTCAATGTTGAGCTCTACAGTATATCTGAAATAAACCAACATATTTACTTTTTCTTAATTTAGAACATCTAGATGCTGTGTAATTACTAGTTTGGCTTTACTAGATATTTGATATATTCAGTAGATATATCTTTTCACAACCCTATTTTACAACCCTAATTTGCAAACCAGAAAAACTACAACTACAACGGTGATTTGTATCAAGCTACATGGCGTGGCTACAGGGAGTTATAGTTTCTAAAACATTACCGTTTTTCTTACAATTGGAGGTTGTAAATATTGAGATGACAGTAGAGTGAGGGGTTTATGTGTATAGTAAACACATCTATGTAATCATATTTCAAATATTTGTTAAATTTAACAGCATTTGACAGCACCCCCAGTTGTTGGCTATAATTACTTGATAGAGTAGGCCAAGAGCTTTTATAACACTTGGTCCCTTGTCTCTAACCCCTTTAGTTACTGAAGTACAACCATTAAAACATGCACCAGGGGGACGTTTCAAAGGTCGGTCATTCAAAGCAGGAGCCATGAAGAATCTTTATACTAAAATATGTTACTCTCCAGGACAAGACCTTTCCAACGATGTATTTGGTTCAACTCTACAACAAAGTTTACATTTTCTCATTTCACGGACATAAGCCATCCCAGGTCTAGTTTCAGAGAGCACTTTCAAGGCTCAATATATAAAATGAAGCTTTTTGTTTGTTTGTTTCTGACTGCGTAAACAGATTTACTACACACACACACAGTTTATTTCTGTTCGGGACACACATGGCATGCATATCTATTTATGTTAATGCTGCTATTAGGGTTGTGAATCAAACGTTTATTATTACTAGTATTCAAAACAAAGAGGACACATACTGTAGGCCTATAGGCCCTGTTGTATTCTCTGTATTTATTCCTCCTTTGAAATGTTTTATTTTGAGCTTTACGGCAAATATTTAGTTTTTCCCTTAACATTTTCCTCCTTCCAACACCTGTCACTGTGAGCAACTAAATGCTTCAGTTATGTTTGGCAAATCTAGCATAGCCTATTTATGGTCAAATCCAACCATATGGTAGCCTGCTTAATGTAGAAATTAGTTTATGTTTCAAGAACGCTGATTTAATATTACGTGGCCTATCCCCAGCCACATATTCTTTGAACTATACAATTAAATGATATAAATAACATTTCACAATCACAGGTTATTACATGTGTCTTTTTAATAGAGATAAAGTGGCATTTGGATTTGGGTTGAAAAAGCAACCATTATTTTTTTTAGCAATAAATAAAGTGTAGTCTTTCAACTGTATGCCTACGTTTTCACAAGTTTACTACTCCTATGACATAAACCCTCTCTTCAATTTTCAAGAAAATTCTAACAGTCTGAGTAGTAAGACTGTGGTAAATACGTTTAAGTTATATAAAACATCAAATCATACTGTGACCCTGGGTATTGAATAGGTGAGCCAATAATGAAACTGAGAAATAGGCTACTTTTTATTTACAACATGTGTACTCAATTCAACTGATTCAGTACAATAGAACTTTAATGTTCCCCACATTGTACTGTTTGAAAGGGACCACATTGATGGTGCCAATAAACAACAATAAAGTACAAAGAATCTTAACAAGGGTAAATGAAAATATCACAGTCTTCTTCTTACAGTAAAGTGTAATCCAAAGACATATAGTGGCAAGATTTAAATGAAGTCTTTTTTAATGAAAATGATAAAAGGCTTTAAATCAAGTGTCAAACTCAAGGCCGCCGGCTAAAATCTGTATACATAGGCCTATATACAATCCGTACAGACCTGCAGGCATAGATATAGAACAATGTTCTGCACCAGAGTTAGGATGAGCTTTCACAAGAGCTGGACTTTCCGACCAAACGCTCCAGTGTTCTTTTTAAACGTAGTGTGTGTGTTTTGTAGGGATGCGGTGGGGGCCATCAACAGAGTAAAAAAACCTCAAAATTGTGTATGTTCAAAAGTTGTTTTATTCATCCAACAGAAAACTCAGATCGGACAGATAGTCTAGCTAGCCGTCTGGATTTACCCTGCAGAGATCTGAGGAGCAGTTAACCATAGTCCTCAGAAATCCTCCGGAGGTTAGAACGCCAACACAAAAAAAGAGGAAGGAGACGGACATCATCCGATAACGAGGGACATCCGTGGAATTTTTAGTGGCAACGGACCTAGATATATACTAGAAATCAGGGTGTTTGCATGGTGTGTTGACCCTGGCAATGAAGGCACATGTTTATTTTAAAACCACAGGCAGTGTGGGACCAGGATTGGCACACTGAGCACTGAGACCATGAACGCCACTTCTTTGTAGCGTTCTTCTTCTTGTCATCAAAATGGATGCGGCAGACAGAGCACAAATTGCCTCCATCTATCGAAACAAAAACAGAAATATTTTGGAAGTTAAGCCAGTTAGTTGAAATCATAAACATATATAAAACAATGTCTCTAAGGCAGCCATTTCATTTACAACTTTTGCCAAATGATAATTTCCCTGATTTTTAACAGTTAAACACCAACCAAGTTAAATAACAATAAAATAAGTCAGAAAAGACTGTGGAGCCCAGTTAACATTTAAATTGAGCTGGTTTGGCAAACATATGGGGCTGAGGGGCTGGGAAATGAAAAAATAATTTCTGAAACGGTTAAATTAGTGAGTTAATTTAAGTAATTATTAACTGACACATTTTATCAGGTCACCTGCCCCTCAGTTTATCACAGTACAACAGTTAACATGGTCAAAAAACACTAAACTGGTGTTTTTTCCCCATAGATAACAGACCTGGCCTTTTTAGTATATTAACCGTTGTACTGGAAATATCCCTAGTTTTAATGTCACAACCTTTGTTCTTATAGTTTATTTTCAGTTGTTTAAACTTCAGTTTTTTCGCTGGACTGCACCTAAATGAAATGCATTTTAGGTTCAATCACATTCAACCAGTTTTCACCTGTAATAACATAATTGTGATTACATATTGCAGTATTGTAATCTGTTGAAATTACTTGTTTTTATCTTTGCTGCTTGAAAAAGGCATTATTAGTATCAATGGGACTTCCTGGTTAAATATAAATAACCACAGTTTGGACCAGAGGTGGGGGACTCGAGTCACATGACTTGACTCGAGTCTGACTGGAGTCACATTTTTCAGGACTTGTGACTTGTGTTGAAGTCTAACACTTCCCCGAGTTGGTTTGTTGGAAAGGAGAATAAAACACCAGGAGTCAGGTCAATTACCATATCATATGTCCATTTATTACAGAAGCTTCTGGAGACACGTGTCGCCGCACAATGTCTAAGGATCAACATTCAACAGATCATTTTATACTTCTACTACGCCCAAAAGATAGAGTCGTTAAATTCACAAAACAAGTGTGCTATTGGTCCAGTTCCAGTTCTATTCCTTATAAGGATAAATGCAAACATCTTCTTGTCCCCTCCTGGTTTCTGTCTGGCCTGTCAGACTATGTGTGTGTGTCTCTAACCTGTGTCCTGTTTCTCAAAAGACAGACATACTAAATCTTTCTCTCCCCGGCAACCGCTTGAACAGGGTTTCCTATTCTCCTACTTGCTCCTTCAGTTTCAGCTCATATTACAAACAATTAATATTCTGCTTCATTGGTTACAACAGCTTATAACAGTTCACTAACTTATACAATCAATACATCTACAATTCCCCCTTTTGATCTCTCCCCAGAGAGATCACCCCTATTCGCCAAGCTCCAGTTCTCCCGGGTCATGCTGCTCCAGTAGAGGCATCAGCATCCCTGATGGCAATCCTGGAGCCTTCTCAATGGCTGTAGAGATCACTCTCATGGCAAGCCCTCTTATGCATGGAATACAACAACACCCACAAGTAACCATTATAGCACCAAATGTAGAAAGCGATAAAAGAACAGACATTATCAAACCTTTCCACTGGCCGAACATCGAGATCATCCATTCCTCCAGCGGATTATCTATCCCAGAATGCTCATATGCGACCCCTTGACATAGTCCAATTCAATCCCCCAAATTTCCTCAAACAGGTGTCCTCAGGTGGGGTCGCGAACCTCTTCGCTGGGGGAATGAAGACCCGATGCCAACCTGGGAAACCTGTAACAACACACAACACATATCATTATTCCACCAATGTCCATGTACTACTTCATTCTACTATCATCTCCCCAGACCTTTCTCTGTAACCCTATCATCTTGGTACGAGTGGTAGCCACTCGGTGTCCTATACCCCCTTTTGTTACAGTATTCTTCAGTTCTTTCCCCTAAGAGTCTATTCCCCTGGCGCCGTCCTCTGTCTCCTTCACTCGCTTGTAGTCCCGCCGTGTCCTGGGGTCCGCTCCTGGCACCGGTCCGGCTGGTGTTGGTCCTTCTTCCGTCCACACTGGGGAAAGCTCCTCCTTCCCGGTTTGGATGAGGTCCATTAGCGACCTTCCTGGCTCCTGCGCTGGTGTACACTGACTCCAATGGTACCACGTCTCTCCTTTGTCCTTCACGCGGACCGCATGGCTCGTTCTCTCCACCACCTGATGAGGACCCGTCCACCTTGGCTCTGACCACTTTCGCTTGATGACCTTCAGCAACACCCACTCCGCCTGGGGCAGGTTCTGGTCAAGCGGGTGCAGGTCCCTCCTTTCTCCGACTCTGTTAGTGAATTCTGAAACGAGAGCTCGCAATTCATCAAAATACACTTTGTGGTCTTTGGGCCACTTTTCCCCTTCCGGGACCGCAGGCCCCGCGGCTGGTCCTGGAAACTGTCTCCCCGTCAGCAGCTCGTATGGGGTGAACCCAGTGGTCTGATTTAACGAGCATCGAATCGTCATGAGTGCCAGTGGCAGTGCATCCACCCAGTTCAATTTAGTCTGTGCACATATCTTAGCCAACTTGTTTTTTAAGTTTTGGTTCATCCTTTCTACCTTTCCCTGGGACTATGGATGGTATACTGTGCCAAAAGCATGTTTTAGGCCCAATAAGCTCTCTACCTTCTGTAAATCACTGTTCTTAAAGTGAGTCCCATTGTCTGACCTGATTTTCTCTGGGAAGCCGTGTCTGGGAATGTACTGGTTCACTAAACACTTGATCACTGTCTGACTGTCTTCCCTTCTTGCCGGCCAGGCTTCTGGCCACCCTGTGAACATGTCCACACACACTAACATGTAGCGGCACCCCCGTACTGTTTCCCCCATGTCTGTGTAGTCTATCACTATCTCTTGTCCAGGTCTCGTCGTCATGGGGAACGCCCCCATCTCAGGTTTGATTGTCGGTTTTGGGTTGTGGTGAGTGCAGATGGTGCATGTCCTAGTGTAGTTACGTACCATGTCTACCATAAATGGTTCCTCAACATCTGTACTGGCCCTACATGGCCCAACCCGTGGGCTTCTCTTGTGGGGAAGCCCCCTTTTGATGTCTCACTAGCTCGTCTCTCTCAAGGCCTTCTCCCCCTTTTTTCTGAAACAGGACCCCGTTCATGACCCCGTTCATGTTCCTGTTTCAGAAACATCTAGAAAAAAGGGTTTTGTGTAGTCGGGTATGGTCAGATCAGCTGCGGTGGCTAGTTGTTGTTTCAGCAAAATGACGGCCTGGTCGGCCATGCAAGTCCAATTGAGAGTGGCTTTAAGTTTCCGCATTCCCTGCTCCTTAACTAGCGCTCTAAGTGGCTCTGTGAGCCCTGAATAGTTTGGGATGTAATTGCGGCTATACCCCGTGAGCCCCAGGAATGATAGCATTTCCTGAACAGTAGTGGGTTTAGGATGGTGGAGGATGGTTGTGCGGTGTGCTGGGGAAAGCCCCGCTCCCTTCTGCGAGATTACTCTGCCCAGAAAGGAGCCTGCGTCCTTACCAGCTGTAGCTTTTCTTTTGACACCTTGAACCCTTTCTCAGCCAGTCTGGTGAGGACCGTCATTGTAGCTTGGATGCAGGCGGCCACCGTCGGGGCCGCCAGCAGCAGGTCGTGTATCGCCATTGCCGACCCCTATGTGTGAAAGAAAACATATCACATAGTTCCTCTGCTAGTGGGAGACAGAAAAAAACCTTAGCCAGGTCAATGCAGGTGAACCATTTTTAGGTCTTACAGCTGTGTGAGTACCATACGTTTGGCGCCTGAGTGAGTGTCCAATCAGAGCATTCGACCGCCCTTCTAACCATGGGCCCCAGGTCTTTTGCTTGGTGTTTAGGATGCAGGGCCAGTGACACATACTCCGCCATCATGTACCACTGATCCTGCTCCTCTGTCAACTGTACATCTGCCGCTACCCCTTCAGGGCCTACATATATGAATTTAGACCCGACCTGCCATGTGTCCCCACACACTACATGGGGGGTCTGGCGGAGGAAAGTACGGCTCGAGGAGGGAGATCCATGGCCTCCACTTGAAGTACTGGGACAAAATACCCTGTTTGTCCGGCTTTTCCGGTGTCAATAGTCCCCATCTCTGCTATTTCACCCTTCACCGGTTATACCAGGTACTGCCCTTTGCGTGTGGTTTCAGGTCCGCACACCGCCGATGTCCCGTCTGGTAACGTGACAGTTAGTCCATCTGGAGAACATAAGATATTAGCCCCCAGTTTTATCAACAAGTCTCTCCCCAATAAGTTCACTGGTGTGTTTGTCGACACCACATACGGATGGCTGAGGGCCTGTTTACCCAGTATCGTTTTAAGAGGAAATGTCACTGGCAAAGTCTGTCCCACTCCTTCAAACCCCACAACTTCCACTGTCTTGGAGGATAGTAGTCCTGGGACGGGAGGGGCGGTGATGGTGGAAAACGTGGCCCCTGTGTCAACCAGAAAGGAGAAATCCTTCCCGTCAACATTCAGGGACAGCATGGAGTCTGCCCTTCCCCCGCTGTCCCCTCCCCTCCCTGTAGACCGTCATTCCTGGTCCCACCCTCCCTCATAAGAGAGTGGGTATTGTCCAGGTGCACTAGGTGGTGGGACGGCGTGTGGGTCAGGAACTGGAGCTGCCCCTTGGTTTGGGTATCCTCTGCCCCTTGCAATGTTCTGTGGGCACTCTCTGGACCAGTGGTTCGGGTCACCACACGTAAAGCAGGCTCCGTATGGGACTTGGGCTCCTGGTGCCCCTCTGCCTCTACCCCGCCCCCTCCCCCTACCATAACCTCCCCTCGGAGTCCCTGGTCGATAGGGTGCGGTGAATGCCCCCCGGCCACTGTGAGGTTGGGGTGCCCATGTGGGAACAGGGTATAAATCGGGTGTGTCAGGTTCTCCTGAGCCTAGGGCTGCCATCTGTCTGTGTTTCTTTTTACACTCATTTGCCTTTACTTTGGCCTCCCGCAGCTGTAAGCGCAACAACTTCTCTTTCAGTCCCTGTATCTGTTTGACTTCTCTGTCTCCTCGTCTTTAGCCCTCTGTAAATGATGCACTACATGTCTTTCCCATACGTGTGATTCACTACCCGGCAAGTCAGGATTTGCCATCATTGCCTCTTTTATTTTCTCTGGAAGTCCCTCTAAGACCGCCCTTCTGAACCACTCCTGCTGCAGACCTCCCTTCCCCGGTTGGTGCCCTGTGTGTTTGGCCCATGTTTCTTTACATACTTCTAGATACTGTCTAGGGTGTTGCTCTTTTTCCCAAGGTAACTTGGGCATCGGGGCCCCAGCGGGCAAGGGAAATCGTTCCCTCAGGGCCGTGGCTATGCGCCCGACCACCTGACTGAAAGGGGTGTCGTCAGGGCTCCGCCTAGTGGCGCCTCCTTTTTCTATCTCAGTCATAGCCTGGGCAGACATGGCTCGGGCGGCTACTGCCCTCCAGTCCCAACATTTGACCAGCTGTGAGTTTATCAAATTGTGACAACCATAGTCCACCTCCCTCTCCCATCGGGGGTAATTTATCTACCAGTGCCTGTACGTCTCCCAGCCCCAATGGTTTATATCGCGGTTCGCCGCCTCCCACTCTAAAGAGAGGCAGCTGAAACCCAGCACAACTAGCTTCCCCTGCTTGTGACCGCATATACATTTTATTTTGAGTCTTTTGAATTGATTCTACTGTGTCATGGTGTAGTTTATGTTCTGGTGGGGGCGAACGCGGCAGAGGGTATACGTCTACGTCTCCCTTACTCCCGTCTCCACTACTGTCTGCGTCGGGGTCTTCGTCTGAGTCAGTCCATCTCCCTGCTGCATTGCCCGTGAGTACCACCCGTCCTCTATGTGAATTCCCTTTTTCTGCCTAGTTCTGGTCCTTCTCACTGTGTCACTATCGTCCGACCCCGACCTTGAGTCCTCACCTAACCTGCCTTTAGTACGGCCTGACCTTTTCTTTCTGGCCCCTGTAATCTCATCCTGTTTATTCTCTCTAAGTGGCTCCCCTTCTCGCTCCTCTTTCACTGCCCTTGCCTTGAACGGTTTCACCTCCCCCTCAGTGTCTGTTTCGCTCTCTGACTCCGCCTTCCTACTCAACTTTCTCTTATCTTGCTTTCCTGTGACTTGAGTTATGGGCCTGCTGTTCTGTGCGTCTAAAGACAATATCCCCTTCTCTAAACACTGGACATAATGGTGCCCGGTCTGTACCAAGCACCAAGTCATCTTCATGTGCTGGGGGTTCTCTCTCTCCTCCCTTTTTCTCCTCCTTAATTTTCCCATGTCCAGTCAAGTGGCTCCTGGCTGTTACAGTCATGGATGTAGGAGCCTCTTTGTTCTGCATGTGTCTCTCCATTCCTCCACCCTCTCCTTGACTGTGGTGCAGCTGGAACCATCAGTGTCCAATATTATTTTTCT
The DNA here is from genome assembly GCF_011004845.1 of Esox lucius. Lineage (NCBI taxonomy): Eukaryota > Metazoa > Chordata > Actinopteri > Esociformes > Esocidae > Esox > Esox lucius. The sequence continues at coordinate 5,762,456 of NC_047589.1, read as the reverse complement.
GAACCCAAGGCAGTCTCTCAAAGGTCTGGGCTTGGTTTGGCCTTAGAATGATCTGGGCCATCTGTGTGAGGTACCCCTTTATTGGACAAGGTGTATCAGGGTTGCAGGATTCAGGACTCCTACTCTGTGAGAAACAAAGATGGAATCTTGCACAACACGAAGTTAAAACCTTGACTGGAGAGTTTAGCATTAACTTACTGAATTTAAAGTTATGTGTTAATCAACAATTTTAAACCCCAATCTAATGGCTATCTCTTATAAATGTCCTAAATTGGGAATTACTATTTTACCAATGTTTCATAAATGTTGCCCTCATTTTCTTTACATTTAAAACTGGCCAGTTGATTCTAATTTGACATGTCTTTGTTGTGTTTCATAATTTAGATGAGCTCAATTTTCATACAATTTCGTGTACACAGAATTCTCCAATTGGAATGGGAAAGCAATTGCCATTTTAATATTACAATATAGAAGCTGATTTTGCTCTATTTGAATCTATTTTAATATTGGGAATCTACTTCCCTGAATTTCATTTGGTGTGTCTGTCATCTTTTGCACCTCTCTCCTAGAGTGTCTCTGTGTTCTGGATTGGGATGCTTAGAGTTACTCCCTACTTTCTGGGACGGCAGCCAAAAGCCGTCTTATCTATTTGACTCCTCTTACTATCCTTTAACTGAACTCATTCAAACTTAACCAACAGACCACCTTTACAATATTTTCAAAGAATTGAATGAAACCACTTTAAAGAAAACTATGTTTACACAAATAATTACCCAAAACTTGACCAAATCCTTTGTCCACTGTTGAATACTTTCTCGTGGCACATCTCCCACTAAATCTTTGTCTATCTGGCTATTTTCTCCATTAACCCTTCTTCCAATCTATCCAGACGTCCCTTTTCTAGAACTCGAGCAAATATCACTATCATCTACTGTCAATTTATCCACTATGCGCATCACTCCCAATGAGTCTCCTTTCACACACTTCCTTACAAACAGACAGGAATTCTCTTAAAACACAATTTACTCTACTCCTCACTTCTCCTTGACAAGCAACAATTCAACACTTCTCTCAACAGTTTTCTCTCAAACTCCCCGTCCATTTCAACCTGATGTTACCGTGAGTCCCAGACTCAGAATAATTAACAAATGATTAACGGGTCCCTGACCCAACACTTTTGGGACTTGAACCCAGTTCTCTTATAAAAATTCGGGGTGTTCCGAACTCCCTGGGCCTCTAACCCAGCTGAACCTTTACACACAATAAGTATTTCGAGGTGCCCCTAAGTCCTCGGGCCTCTAACCCGACTGGTTGCCAAGACTCTAACTCGCAACTCTCCACCGTCCCCGTCGGGAAGTGGCATAGGGTAGTCAACCCTAGAACGATTAACGGGCCTCTAACCCGACTTACTGTGAGACTCTAACTCACACACAATTAACGGGCCTCTAACCCGACTTACAGTGAGACTCTAACTCACACACCATTAACGGGCCTCTAACCCGACTTACAGTGAGACTCTAACTCACACACAATTAACGGGCCTCTAACCCGACTTACAGTGAGACTCTAACTCACACACAATTAACGGGCCTCTAACCCGACTTACAGTGAGACTCTAACTCACAGACCGTTCCTCTGACCTCCTGAATTTAAACCAGTCCCACTACGTTTTTCACAGGTCCACAATTTAGTTCACAGCCAATATGCAGATTTAGATATAACAGGCTCTGCTTACCTTTATCATGAGCCGGCTCGGAACCTGTGAATCTCGCGTAGGTTGTCTGGACAAGATCGAATTCCTTCTCCTCTTTCCAATCCCGGACCGAGCCCCCAAAATTGTTGAAGTCTAACACTTCCTCGAGTTGGTTTGTTGGAAAGGAGAATAAAACACCAGGAGTCAGGTCAATTACCATATCATATGTCCATTTATTACAGAAGCTTCTGGAGACACGTGTCGCCGCACAATGTCTAAGGATCAACATTCAACAGATCATTTTATACTTCTACTACGCCCAAAAAGATAGAGTCGTTAAATTCACAAAACAAGTGTGCTATTGGTCCAGTTCCAGTTCTATTCCTTATAAGGATAAATGCAAACATCTTCTTGTCCCCTCCTGGTTTCTGTCTGGCCTGTCAGACTATGTGTGTGTGTCTCTAACCTGTGTCCTGTTTCTCAAAAGACAGACATACTAAATCTTTCTCTCCCCGGCAACCGCTTGAACAGGGTTTCCTATTCTCCTACTTGCTCCTTCAGTTTCAGCTCATATTACAAACAATTAATATTCTGCTTCATTGGTTACAACAGCTTATATCAGTTCACTAACTTATACAATCAATACATCTACACTTGCTTGATTAAAGTATGAAAATGACTTGACTTGACTTTGACTTGAAAACATGTTACTTAAGACTTGACTTGACTTGAAGTGGAAGACTCGACAATGACTTGAACTTATAATAAACAAACAGCAATTATTGTATATGTTGTGACATCAGCACCACTAATCAGCGTATGTGCCTTTAACGCCAAACATGGCAGACAGTAACGTTAGTCGAGCTCCACAAATAGTATCGTTTGGATACAAGGACTTTGAACTGGACCGTGTGAATAAAAAAAGATTTGCCAGATGCAAAATATGCAACAACGTCAAATTTCATTCGTTATTTTAAGAACCACAAGGAAAGGTAAGAAAGTAATATTTTGTTTGTCATAATTTGGCCTTGGTTGCATATTATGTATTTTTTTTTCTTGTTAGAAATGTGACCATTATAATTACTGAATACGTCTGGTAAATAGATGTAAGGGAATTTGACTATAACAGTGGCATAGCCTGAATTTTAATGTTGATGGGCATCTTAAAATGAGCGGGCATGTATATTATTACACGTAGGCTATAATGTCTGTATTAAATGTGGGCATTTTCAAGTGTTTGTGGACTGCGTGTGGAAACTAAAAAGCATTGTGCTTACACCATAACAGTTAACTTTACTGCATGAAAGGCTAACATGGAGGCGGCGATGTGATTACTAGCACCTAAACATTTCGAAGAGTTTTTTTTTTTTTACTCATACAGACAAGAATAATTACAGCGTAATTACATATTAGGCAGTTTTTCAGTCACAATAATTAGTTTATAAAGTTGTTATTAGCCCTTATTACATGGATTGGCTGAATTCCAGTGCAGAATGCGTGTTATTTCTTGATAACAGACCGTTGCCATGAAAAACAGCGCGTTGCTATGGACGCAGCAGGATTCTAACCAGAAACGGAACGGACTATTTTCTTTAGAGGAAGCAATACAATCGTTTTTATATCAATAAATTCCTTTTGAAATCAATATTTTTTGTAAACTTATAGATTTATTTGGTAGGTAGCCATGTAATAAGCGGGATAAGGTATAGCGAGGCTGTTGTTATAGCGAATACAACCCCTTCAGGCTGATTCAAGATTCCTCCGCTTCGTCCCCCCAAAAAATTGTACCGCGGAGGAGAAAAAGATTTGATTTTGAAATCGAGCTTCGCACCGAGCGCACGTCAGAAACAGAGGACAGTGTGTGTGTGTGTTCATCTCTTTAGTACTGTGACTTGACTTGAAACTTATAAGGACTCGACTTGACTTGCTTAGGGTGAACCCTTGACTTGACTTGACTTGATTTATCTGAACTGAGACTTGAGACTTGACTCGAGACTTGATGGTTAAGACTTGAGACTTGCTTGGACTTGACCATGTGTGACTTGTCCCCATCTCTGGTTTGGACAGATACCTTCATCTGCAGTCATCACTTTGGCTACATTAGTGGCTGTTTCTGAGGACTCTCCTTCCATCTGCTGTGCACCTAAAGAACATAAAAGAAAACACAATAAAATCTTTCTTGATACAAATTTTGAATCTTAATTAAAATTTGTAATGCAATTTGGCAGCATAATATGGTTATAGTAAACATCTAAATCTCAACAGCCAATTCAAAGTGTGAAATTATCAGGATATCAAGCTTATGGAAGCTGTTTGTCACTTGGATAAATATTGTATCTATATATTGTAATTTTCAAACAAGTGAGCTTTTCTCTGTCAAATGTCAATGGCAGACCTCAGAAGTTTCATTTAAGCTCGAATTTAAGCAATACCAAAAACTGATTTGTAGCAATCGGCTTTAAAAATGTATTAAGATTGCAAGAAATAACATTTCCACACATGGCCTCAAAGATCTGTTCCACTGACTTCTTCTGGATACAAACTGCTGTGTCTGTTGATTTAAAGACATTCAACGATGACACAAAGGTGAATCATATCATTTGCATCAGACATTAATGTGGACAGTGGTCAAATATGCTGTGTAATGAGGTTGAATTACAAAAGTTAATTATCTAGTGAAATGTGCTTCTTAAGTCTAATGTTAAATATTCATTTAAATTTAATTCAATTTTTTAATTTATATTTTCTATTGATCTCCAGCAGTTGGGTGGGTTCGGTGCCTTGCTAAAGATCACCTTGGCAGTGCCCAGGAGGTGAACTGCCACCTCTCCAGCTACTCAGTCCATAAAACAACTCAGCATACCTTCTGCGTCCATGTGCTCGGACATTCCCTCTGCCATGTCAGTGGGGTTGCATTGTGCTGTATCTAATTGATATGTTTAGGAAAAAAGGAAAACGTGTAATATGAGCATAAAAAATTATTGGTCTTCCTGCATTACTGGAGAACAAATAATCACATAGCAATATCAATTAAGGTATATAATTCACAGGAGACATATAATTGAATTACTGAATAGTTTTATGAACATGAAAAAGATGTAAACCGTTGCCAAGGGCCATCCCATTCAACTATACAATTATAGGATATTCTGGAGAGGTGCCTTTTTAGAAAACGTGTTAAACTATAATGATAAACTCCAACTGAGGAATATTGTCACAACCCTTACAAACTGACAAAGGCATGTACAATATATAACAAAATGCAATAAAGCTGTTCTAGATGTCTGCAGTGGCCCAGCACTATACAAAGACTCACATGAAGGCCTGTATTATTCTTTAGTTAACTTATTTTCCCCACTTTGCATAGAGCCAAATGGTCTGCAGGAACTCAAGTGAAGAAAGACAACAGCCACTGTTAATATCACTTACTTATTTCAAATGAAATTTGCTCAGCAGCTGCCAAAATGGCCTCTAATTGGTGTCTTCCGTAAAAGGAGGGCTTCTTGATGTCAAGTCCAATGGGCAGCCCAGCAACTTTGATCGTTGTCTTGTTATTCACAGGGGAGCCTTCCAGTACCTCCGGCCTCCTCTGAAAGACATGGGCACACACATGCATGCACATGTTACTCAATTACACAGTTGGATAATTCTGACTTCCCTCCTGTTGAAAGCTAGTTTTGTTAAAGTGTCATTATCTTATGGTTGATGGGTACATTAGAAACATAATTTATTCATTGGATAATATTGCCATAGATTCTTAAAGGTATATTAGGTTATCAAGATATAACTTTAAGGCATTTCTTAACATGAGTCTAAAAAAGTGTTTGAACGTATGCATACTATATCTTTGGTTGAAAAAATCTTGCACTTTTTTCAAAAGCACAATGATGGGATCTTTAGTAGTGGGTGTTGCGGCTGAGGAGCTGGCTGCAGATGCGAAAACAGACAACAATTAATTCAATAAAACTGTTTTATGTATATTTGCACTATTATGGGGCTGGGTCCATTTCTGTGGACTTTCATACAACCAATATTACCTTTGAAATGCTGTGCAAAATTGTTCACTGTGTCCGTTGAACACAGTGGCTTCCTTGCTACTTATTTCAAAGACCTCTAAACGGGCCTTTTGATTGTCAAAGGATAAAATGGCCGTCTCCACAACCAAAGCCTCAAGCTTGGACACCTTCACAATATTTAGAGAAACAAGCAAAACACAAAACTTTTAAATAATTGATTATAAACAAAATGGACAAACACTAATATTAAAAATCCAACATACACTGAAGAAACAACTCTTAACAGGGCTAGGCAATCTCTATGAAAACAGTGTTGTCACAGGTGAGAAATAAGTGCTTATGGAGATTACATAAACTATACATTAGCTCCATTTACACAGAGTCTAATGGACTCATAGCCATATGTGACTACTAATGTTTCAATTGACAACCTTCATCTGAATAGACTAGCTCAACCAGTAGGGATTTAGTTTGAGAGGGGTGGTATAAGCCTTCGACAATCATTTGAATGTGAGAATATTTGATGCTGATAGCCTTGTAAACACTTGACCCATATACTTTGTTTTACAGATTAATTGTGGTTTTACAGTGTTTATTCTTTTATGTAGGGTATATGCTGTTGCGATTAAGCACCGCTTATGTTTGCCATCTCATGTTTAATAATTGCTTATAACATACATTTGGATGGACATGGTTTGAGTATGTGAATCATCGGAGGACTTGATTTAGTACACCCTACATGTTTAAAAATCAGATGGAATGTTTATTTGGAATTAATTAATTTGAAATTCTAAAATAATCTACAGATAAACACTCCAATTGTCTGTCACAGTACTGCTCACATCACAACTGCCATCAATCATCCTTACATCTAATACTATAATGATACCACTAATGCCTAGCAAAGGACCCTTCTTTCCAAACCTCTAACTTCAGGTTCTTCAGATGCCCTTTTATTTTAAGCTCCCTCATCTCAGGGCTAAGGTCCTGTGTCTGCCCATGTGCCTTCAGTGCTGCTGCCTCCTGAACATATTGTTGCTTGACTTCTTCTCTTAATGTGGACCACCTACCCTTAATATCATTCATTGTGCCTGAGAAAAAAAATAGATGCACAGAGCAAACTTAACTCCTTAGTCCTTGTCTTTATATAGTAAATTCATACAGAGAAAATCTGACAATCTGTCCAACAAACTGGTTCACTTGGCTTGTAAAACCCTGTAACAACACTGTAAAAACAAGATAACGTTTGCAGTATGATGATTCTTTTCAATAGACACAGCAGTCTGTGAAATACTGATTGTGGGCCGCTATGTACAACAACAATCCATTTAGTATAACAATTAAAAGCATCCATTAAATATTGTTTCTCACCTTTGTTTTTGAGAATGTAAGGTGAAAGCTCTCATCTGTAAAGTTTTTGTTTTGGCGGCCGGGGCTTTGAAGAAGCTTTCAAAGATCTTTTGTAGTTACCAATCCAGTTCTGAAAGAGAGACAACACACAAAAAAAAAAGTATTACACCAATAAAACTTAATTCAATTCAATTCTATTTATAGTATCAAATCATAACAACCTTTATCTCAAGACACTTTACAGATAGAGTAGGTCTAGACCACACAATAATTTACAAAGACCTAACAATTACAATCATTCCCCCCAAGAGTTACTGTGTGTGTGTGTGTGTGTGTGTTTATAGCATAGCAGGGCATTGAAAGGTGTAGCAGGGTGTAGGACATAGCAGGGCACTGCAAGGTGTAGCAGGGCGTAGCAGGGTGTAGGACGTAGCAGGGCACTGCAAGGTGTAGCAGAACGTAGCAGGGCACTGCAGGGCATAGCAGGGTGTAGCAGGGCACAGCAGGGCGTAGCATGACGTAGCAGGGCACAGCAGGGCGCAGCAGGGCATAGCAGGGCGCAGCAGGGCGTCGAGCAGGACCAAGGCAGCAGCTGCAACCATGATTTCGGTGCCACCCTAATCCAAGGAAAACTGCGGGGTGAGAAAACATAATGACTCCTGGGAAGAAGCTCCCCAGAGCTGATAAGTAACAAGCATTTCTGGGACATGAATGCACACAGATGGAAGAGATTGGAGCTCATTGTGTCAGAGGAAGGAAGTCCCCCGGCAGTCTAAAACTATAACAGCATAACTAAGAGCTGGTCCAAGGCAAACCTGAACCAGCTCTATAAGGGTTGGTAGATGAATCTGAGGACTATGAAGGTAAGCAGAGAAGAGAAGGGGTGTTAACAAAAACATAGCAGCAGCACAGCAGAATGATGTATTTATTTGATATGTTGATTGTAAGTGTGGCATTAAAGTAAACCTTACTTCTATGACACTGGTTTCCAAACCAGTCGCTGATGCAGCTCTTGATATGAGGGGGGAACCAACCCGTGTCATTCCCTCCTCAAAAAAGGATTTCAAAGTTTCCCTTTGTTCTTCATGAATTTGTGTTCTCTCTTGTTTAATAATAAAGAAAAAGCTGGTCAGCAATAAATCAGTAATAAACAAGCGTCATTGGTAAGTATGGATTTTTAATATCATACTATCTTTCTCATACACACTCGCCTAATACTCCTAGATTAGCAACTGTAAGGATTACCTCTCTGGGCCATCTTCAACCTAAAACATAAACAGAGAGAAACTTGCACATGACAGATTTGTATACAGGCACACTTTCTATGCAGCTTGGTCCAAAACCTAATTTTGGATTGTTCAATATAGACATAGTGTATGGTAAGAAATAAAACAAACTTACCACAAAAGTCCATGGACTTAAAGCAGCCCTGGAATAACAATAAAAGGAAATTGATGCTAAAGGGACACGGAAAAAGTTAGATAAAGAGATATTAACGTTACACAGACAGACAAACATGAATATATATATACACATACATATAAACATACATACATATAGACAGACAGATATATAGATATTCACACATACCTGTGCTTTTGGGTATTATTTTTGAAGTTCAAGGTTGAGGACAGCAATTATGTTTATGTTAGCCTCCCTCACTGATCACTTACAAAAAGTGACAGAGACACCACAGTCTATCTATTTCTAATAGATTGATAGTCATCTGATAACAAACATGGCAGGCTTAAATTCATGGATATGCATATAAAATGATGCTCAGAACACCTGGAGTCCATTTGATGTATCCTCAATGCTACAGGTGCAGCCCATGGTGCAGCCATAAAAACACGTTTTGGGTTTGAATATTTCACTCAGTATGAGTATGATATAGCTTCAGTGAAGCATTAATGAGCAGCTACACAATATATGCAATAGGCCTTACTGTCTACACTGTGTACAGTGTGGAAAACTACTTACTTTCAAGCTAATGGAGACATTTACTAAAAGAAAAACATGCTACTTAGTAACGTTTATGCTAACGTAAAGCAAGTAGGCTAATAATAACGTTTGACTTACGTGCAGTTTAGTGTCCCAAATTGTTTTCCAAAAACTGAGTGTCCCAAATGATGAGGGTGTTATTTGAGACAGGTTATGGTTAGGGTAGCACAGGTGGTTTAGCAGGTTCATAATTAATTAAGGACATTGTTTGGGGTATTTGGGATAACCGCACGAATACCATAACGTTGTCAACACTAATGTCACGCCACCACAAAACATTTTAAAAAATAATTCTGTATTGTTTTCGCTTATTGAAACTTATTGACGACACTTATTGACTAAATTATCTCAGTTTAAAGGCTCTCATTTTAATGGTCTTACCTGTACATATCCCTGTTATCCAGCAGACTTCCGGTTAGCAGCGACCTGGATTCGTCTGGGATTGGATCTGGAGTCTTCTCGTGTATTTATCCGTGATTAACCACGCGAATGGATGATAAAAGCCTTCTGAGCCTACCAGTAGGCTTAGCAGGCCCCTTCGGACCCATATCTATGAGGCTGATAACCACTGATAACGCCCATTCAATCCAATGATAACATTCGATGCGGGTGCCTTGTTAGAAATCAGCCATTTCATATAGTGGTTGAAATAATGATTGTGTACCCGGTCTTCAAGGGAGAGAGTAATTAAATTATTTATTGCAGCATTTGATGGTCTGTTGTTCATGATGTTACAGACTCAGTCTCCAGACACAATGTCTAATGAACTCAATCTCATCTCAAAGAACTTCCGTTCTTACCTCAGCTTTATAGACATAGAGGACAGAATTACTGTAATCCCATTGGCTAATTATTGTTGCACTTTGAATGAATGTGACTTCCTATGTACAGATAAACAGATGTTATTTTGTTATCTAAACATAAATAAGCATACATTCATACACTTCAACATCCTTCATATTAGTGTATGTACTGCACATGTCTTATGTTTCAGACCAGGATCAGGTTGTATTCATGGTCTGTAATCTGTTCATGAAGACAGTTAATCTAATGCTAGATGATCACATCAATACTTGAATATGGGGATTTCATTTGAGGGCCTGATGCTTCTGTAACCTCAACTTCACTCATATAGACTGATGTGTGTTTCAATACTTTCATTAACTTTGTAGATACACTTTTATAACATGACAAATGTATCACGTCACAACCATGATGATGATGACAACAACATAGAAACCTGCATCCCACTGATGGTTTGTATATGAAGCTAAACAGAGTCGGTCCTGGTTGGTCCCTGGATGAAAGATGAGATGCTGCTGAAAGTAGAGTTAAAGTACCAGTAAGGGGCACTCTTCTATCTGGTCTGAAGATCAAATCCCAAAACACAAAAGCATTAAAGAAGACATTGGCCTGTTAGGGAGTTCACTGTCTTATGGGAGAGTAAAATGGTGTCCTGACTCTCTGTTCACTAAAGATCTTGCAGCCCTCTCATATACATACATTCTCCTTTCACATGCATATATTTTCACTCTCACACATACAAACATTCTCCTTTCACACGCATATATTTCCACTCTCACACATACATACATACATACATACATACATACATTTTACTTTCACATACATACATTTTCACCCTCACATATGTACATTCTCCTTTCACATACATATATTTTCACTCTAACATACATACAGTTTTTTCTCTCATAAGAATCTATTTTTAACTCACACATTCATACATTTTACTCTTATATTTCTGTATTTTAACTCACACACAAATATATGTTTCTCTCATATTTCTGTATTTAACATACATATTCATACATTTTTGATCTCATGCACAAGCAGTCACAATTTTAAATAATATATGTATATAAGCAGAAAATGTATGCATGTGTAAAGAAAATATATGTATGTGAGAGAAGAATGTGTGTGTGCGAGAGAAAGTTTAGTGGAAACGGAAGGAGTATAGTAGAAACTGATGGCAGAACATTTCTCGCACAGTGATTGGCTGTCAACCTCACCCTGTGATTGGCTGAGAAACTCGAGCTGGGTCATGTTCAGGTCGCGATCAACATGGACGGAGATGAGATGAAAGCTTTGCAGCAAGCCATTGGAGTTTTAAGAACTATTTTAGCATCCTCTGATACTATTTCTTCCATTGAGCAGAAAATGACATGCTCATCTGCACCTAACGTTGTTCACAGCACAGCGGAAAGTGAAATGAGACAACTTTTCAGACCAGGGAGCAACTCACAAGTCAGTGCTACAGGCCGAGCAGCTCACGCTACACAAGACCAAACCGGAGGATCACGGCAGTCTTTACGATATCAAACGCAGCAACACTTTGGCAATTGGGTCTCTCGTCCGAGGAAAAGGTAAGAATAAATAAGCTCTATTTTTGTGATGCTGATTTGTATAACTGATTTGACTGTACATTGTTAAGTGACCGCGCTTTTTTCCCCACCTGTCTAGCCTTAACCTCCCGCATTTGTGTCCGATCTCATCTTGATTTTTCCAGGTACTGGATGATGATCCTTTCAAGGATGATAGCAGCGATGACAACAATTTGAGTTCAACTCACCAACGGTGTTCCTCATCTCTAACGCAAGCTAGACACTCTTGTGCATCTTCAGACAGTTAGACAAGTCCGACAAATGCCTCGCCATCAAACAATACTTCTGCAGTTCAGTCTTTTGCCTCATCACTTGGACGTGAAAAAAATCTTGACAAGCCTCGATATGCCACCAAGTTCCTCATCAAACAGGAAGTCACTCTCAAACTGAGAAATACATGCGAAAGACTTGTTTAGCTTGGACCTAAACTGGATTTTAGGGGCCCACCTACACAATGATGCTATTCAAACTCATCCTGTTTTCTTCTCAAGTGCAGTTTCTCATTTTGGGAGTAAGTAGCAATGAAAATGACATTAGACATTTTTTTTAACAATATATTGGAATGTGTTGAACATATCCAAACAGGAGCTACAGATTTCTTTGTTCATGAGAGAACAATTTTCGGTCTGATGTCCAAAAAATCCTTGATCTTCGTTTGTTTCGGGAGTTCATCAAATTGTAGTAAAACAATGTGATAATCCACATGTTGTATTGTCCAATTCAGAGCATATAGCTTATACACTTTGAACAAGAGTTGACGAAAGAACCAAGTCGCTAAAATGAATGTTCTAGTTTGCACGGTACAACAGCGTGGAATCCAAATGGCGTCAAGATGCTCATATGGTCTTGCCTTAAACATGCGCAATTCGTCACTATAGCGCCATCTACGGACACGGCGTGTTTAAACACAGTAAAGAACTGTCCCCCATGAAGCAAAAGTCGAGGCTATAGATCAAGTTGAGCTGGTAGGGAGAAAATGGCCATTAGTTTGTGAAAATATTATGGTAAGCAATGGCGAGATGTGTTTACTGTACATGTCTACACAAAGTCCTTTACACAAGCAATAGTGTCAAAGTCTATTTTATTTAAAAACTACAAATGTTGACCAAAATTCTGTACACTAAGATTTAACAATATTAAAATAAATCAAATAATCAGTACAAAAATAAAAGGGGTACAATAGCATCTCTGCTGGAAGAAAATGGCAACACAAGCAGATACAGCAGACTAAAGCACACGCCCTCTTTTCGGCAGCTAGCCGCTAGCGTAACGCAGTCGGGCTGCTGGTGGAAAGCTGCCTCAGATGCAAATTAGCTTATGCAAATTGAGATCAGGAGAAAAGCGGCAAAAGCTGGTGGCCCGCTGGCTGTACGACATTATACCCGCCGGCGGCCCGCCAGCAGCAAAACGCCGGCGGCGCGCAAGCGATTGCCCACTGGGATGTTTCAGTTTGTGCAACTGAATATCATAGTGTTATTGTGATGATTATCAGATACAATTAACTGTCTTTTCAATCAATCATACAAATGTAACTTTCTAAAGTGAGGTCCAACCACCATTGCAGGAGTCCAGTCACTCAGAAAGAGGAGGCTTCATATACAATACGACAATGTATTTTTTAGGGTTGATTGAAGGCAGACCAAGCTGGCCCAATAATGGACATCTTATGTGCTCAGAGGACAATATAAAAACCTTAGATTTGAACTGGATGTACATTTTGGAAGTGTAAAGTTAACTTACTTCAAATGTTAATGCAATCCCACATTGCGTTTTTCATTTTCCACTTTTGCCTGCATTATTTTGGTCAATAGGAAAATTACAATGCAATCATGTGATTTGCATTTGAATTTTCATGTACTAGTATGTACATTCACTGTCAATATTAAAATATTAATGAAAAGCCATTTGGCTTTTCATTTTCAAAGGCATGCCCCGCTTTGTGGTTAACTTAACGCCAGGTGATGTTATCAAAGCCCACACGCGTGAATGGACCATGAATATATTTGTAATAATAAATACTCATTTAAATTAAGATTCTAAATGTTTTTCCCACAAATTAGCTTGTTCATTTGAATCACAGACAACAGTGAATCAAATGTTGAGGTACTGACTGACCGTATATAGCAGATTGTTTTGTTTTTGTAATCAATCATAAAACATATTGTGCGATTGTTTGTTCTGCATAAGTCATAATGATGAATTAATCCAGTTTCCCATTGTGTTTTTTATTTTCCCCCTTTTTCTCCCAATCCCACTATAAGACCTTGTGTCAATAATGATTATGACGGAGAAAATGTGATGTGTATGTTACTTTCTAACATTCCTCAAAGTTGACCTTTACTGACCAGTGTTCCATGTAATTTTCTCTGCCCCCCAGACACGAGCACAGATAGACCCCAAGGGGTGCTTGAGCCCCTGGCCCTTCTTGTACATCAGTGCCCCCATTCTACCTGCAGGTGTCATTCACTCAGACAGACATGTGTCGTCCATCTATGTGATGCACATTGAAACTGATGTGTGTGTAGAAGCTGACGGGTGAATGGCTGCTGGCATATCTGGGGAGCCCTTATTGGTCATTTAAGCCCCATTATATAGGTCTGTGCCCTGACTACGAAGATGATGGAGAACATGTGATCTAATTATATTTTCTAATCTTATTTAAAGTTGACTTCCTCTACTGTCCAGTGTTCCATGTCACTGTCTCTTCCCCCTCAACACCTGCAGTAGGTCCCAGCTGTAACAGTTCAGTCACTGTACAGTCTGACTGAGGGAGGTTTTTGTACGGCTCTGTATCACTGTGTGAACACCCAGACACTGTTGGGATAGTGAAAACTCTGACAGTAATAATCTCCTGCATCTTCACCCTGGACTCCACTGATGGTCAGAGTGAAGTCACTCCCAGATCCACTGCCACTGAATCTAGTTGGAGTACCAGGCTGAAGTGTGCTTGCACGGTAAATTAGGAGTTTAGGAGCTCCTCCAGGTTTCTGTTGGTACCAGGCTAGAAAATCATTGTTATACACATTACTGCTGACTTTACAGTTCATAGTAACTGAATTTCCTGTTAAAACAGATTGAACTGCAGGTGACTGAGTCAGTATGTACTGTCCTCTGGATTCTGTAAAATAAAATAAGGAGACCCATATTAATGGAATAAAACACAGTAAAACATTGTACATAATATAAATAATAGCATTGCCATATATCATTCCTTTCTGTAGAAAAAAATATTTTTCACCGTTACATTTAACAAATCTTACCTTTGAAAAAGAGGACAAGTGTCCAGATAAAGATGGTTATAAAAGTCATGGTTGTTGTGGGTTCAGTTGTCATGAAGGACAGCTCTCAGTCATGAAGTGTTAAAATCACAGGGTTATAAACACTCCCAGATCACTGAATCATGTGCTGTCTATACAGAGCATCATCACTATGCAAATAAGATTCTGGTCTTTTCTCCATTCACCATTATTCAGTAAATATACACCAAGCAGATCCATCAGTTTAGTTTTACATGAAAATTATTTCATAGTACATGGATATCTGTAAAGTAATCTATTTTCAACATTTGATGATAACATAAAAACAAGGCAATACAGGTCACATTCTAATACAGTAGTTGACATAAACAAAGCATTCATCTAAGCATGACACAAGATGCATGGCCTGATGACCTTAAACCAAATAGAAGGTAGAGAGAAAGAAAGACCCAGAATGACAGAAGGGGTACTTTAACCAACACCATTCACAGGAAGAGAGAGTGAGGTAGACTTGCTTTTATAAACCTCTGAGAGGAATTTGTAGTCAAACCTGTTTTGGTCACATATTCCATATACAGGATGTGATCCCAGATTCTACTTCATAGAAGTGACAGAACAGGAGATGGTAAGAGATCCTGAGCCAAACACAAAAGGACACTTACATATAGTGTCTATCAGAGTCAGGGGATATTCTTCACTTTCTACATAGGTGCCCTTTGTTTATTAACATTAAGCCCTGGTAAATACTATCCACTTCTATGTTTATTAACATTAAGCCCTGGTAAATAATATCCACTGCTATGTTTATTTACATTAAGCCCTGGTAAATACTATCAACTGCTATGTTTATTAACATTAAGCCCAGGTAAATACTATACACTGCTATGTTTATTAAAATTAAGCCCAGGTAAATACTATACACTGCAATAGTGAGTAATATCTTTCCAATTCCAGTCCTAACCATCTAGTCTTGTAACGTTAATTTATCTGATCTAATTTCTCCGTTAAAATTGTCAATTATAGCAATGAACTTATATGTACTCAATTTCTGTTTTAGCACTTTGTGTCTTGTCGTAAGATATCATTGGAATGTTAATGTGTTATAGAGGTTTATCTAGGGTCGGAAATACAGGACAAAAAGGTCATGCCATAATTACCCTACCCTATGGTGCCAGGAAGAACAGACGGGAATGTGAGCCTTGTTACGGGTTGCTTCCCCTCAGGTGGTTCGGTCCCTGTTTTGTTTTTTTCACCTGGAGTGCTGGGGGTGTGTTCAGTAGGGCAAGGGGCGTGGCAGAGTCTTCACTGCAGAGCCATTCTTCGCAGCTGCACCTCATCCACATGATTCACTCCAGCAATATTTAAACCCGGGCTGATCACCTCTTCAGCGCCAGTTCGTTATCTACTACCCATGTGGTACTTGGCTCTCAGTTCTAGTTACTTGCTATTATCATCCGTGTGCTCTATTTTGCCTTTGTTCCCTGAGTTTGTACTTACCCTGTGTTTCTCTCCTGTTACCTGCTCAGACCTGCTGCTTCCTCTGCTGCGCCTACTAGCTCCTGGCCTCACCACCCAGCCTTCACCGTCAGCTCTCCCCCAGCTTCGGACCTGCCTACACTGTTTTCTCTGAGTACCCTGGCTCTCCATTAAAACCTTTTTTTGAACCTACCTTACGTGGTCTGTGTGATTTCTCTGCGTTCTGGGTCAGACGTACTCTAACAGAACGAACTGGCCATGGACCCTGCAGAGAATTCACGTTTATCAGACGATGAAGGCATGTTTCGAGCCGTCAAAAATCAGGGAGCTCTGTTAGGACAACACGACCAGTTGATCCACAAATTACTGGAGACCAACCAACAATTATGCCATCAAGTTGCTCAGCTGTCTTCTCAAATTGCCACTCTGTCTCTTCCCAGTGCTCCTAGTTCTCCCCCCTCTCAATCGGCTTCCATAGCCGTGGATGCTACACCAAATGCCCGGGAGCCCCCGGTGACGTCTCCCGAGCCGTTCTCTGGGGAATTGAACAAGTGCCGAGGATTTCTGCTTCAATGCGGTCTCGTCTTCCAACAAAAGCCACTGTCTTTTGCCTCAGAAGCATCTAAGGTACACTACACACTGGGGTTACTCAGGGGAAAGGCACTAGTGTGGGCAGAAGCTATGTGTACAAATCAACACCTCTCCGGGTTAACCTTTTCTGAGTCTACGTACCGTTTTTGACCACCCAGACCTTGTCGGAAACGCGTCCAAGAGATTGTTGGACCTTAGACAGGGTACACGGAGCGTGGCTGAGTACTCTATAGACTTTTGGACATTAGCGGCTGATTCAAACTGGAACGACGAGGCACTACAGGGAGTGTTTATGCATGGACTTAATCACTCAGTTCAAGATGAGCTAGCTCTTCGCGATGAACCTAGCAACCTGCACGGTCTTGTTTCTTTGGCCATTAAGATTGACAACAGGATCCGAGAAAGGAGACGGGAGAAGAGCGGACACGCACCCGTTCCTACTAGGGTTTCCAGGGCACCAAGGCCCAGGTCATCATCCCCACAGTGTTCGGCCACACCCGTCTCCGCTGCAGGGGACGAAGAGGAACCCATGCAATTGGGCCGGGCTCGGCTATCCCCAGCCGAACGCGTACGACGCCGACAGGCAGGTGAGTGCCTGTACTGTGGCAACTCCTCCCATTTCCTTGCTGCCTGTCCTGTACGCCCAAAAGAGGAGGCTTGTTAGTGAGAGTGGGTACGCTAGTGAGCCCCATCCCTGTAACTGAACCCACATCCCCTCGTATGTCACTCCCTGCCACACTCCAATTAGGTATGTTATCACTGCCGTTGTCGGCCCTCATCGATTCGGGGGCGGAAGATAATTTCATTGACTTGAATTTGGCTAAACAGGCTGACATTCCCCTCGAATCACTCCCATCCCCTATCAAAGTCACAACCATTGACGATCAGTGTTTGACAACGGTTACTCAACAAACCATTCCAGTTACTCTCATTCTCTCCGGCAATCACAGAGAAGAAATCACCCTCAAAGTTGTGTCTGCCTCCGCATCTCCTCTCATTCTCGGTTTTCCTTGGCTAAAGTTACAAAATCCTCACATAGACTGGCAACACAAAACCATCAGTAGTTGGAGCAGTTTTTGTCATTCCACTTGTCTTGGTTCAGCTATCCCTCCCAACGTGAAAACCCTGACTGCATCAGAGAATCTGCCCGATTTGTCCTCTGTCCCCAAGGATTATCTGGATCTAGCGGAAGTGTTTAGCAAGGTGAAAGCCACATCTCTGCCACCCCATAGACCCTATGACTGTGCGATTGAACTATTTCCAGGAGCCCCCTTACCTGCCAGCCGACTCTACAACCTGTCCAGGCCAGAGAGAGGCTATGGAGAAATACATCGGGGAGTCCCTGGCTGCAGGCATCGTTCGCCCCTCAACATCACCTGTAGGGGCGGGGTTCTTTTTCGTGGAGAAAAAGGACAAGACGCCCTGTATTGATTTCCGCGGATTGAACAACATCACTGTAAAGAATAAATACCCTTTGCCCCTGATCAATTCTGCTTTTGAACCACTGCAGGGTGCCACGGTCTTCTCCAAACTGGATCTGCGCAATGCCTATCATCTCGTCAGGATTCAGCAAGGAGATGAGTGGAAAACAGCTTTCAACACACCACTTGGACACTTTGAGTATTTGGTAATGCCCTTTGGTCTCTCGAATGCACCAGCAGTATTCCAAGCCATGGTAAATGATGTTTTACGGGACATGTTAAATCGTTTTGTTTTCGTCTACCTGGACGATATACTGGTTTTCTCTAAGTCACTCACTGAACATGTCACACACGTCCGTCTAGTCCTGCAACGTCTGTTGGAAAACAAGCTTTTTGTTAAAGCTGAGAAGTGTGAGTTCCACCGTGAGTCTGTTCCCTTTCTTGGGTTCATCATTGAGAAGGGACAGGTTTCGGCAGACCCCAACAAGATTAAGGCAGTAACTGAATGGCCCGTTCCCCAGTCTCGCAAATATCTACAACGTTTCCTTGGTTTTGCAAATTTCTACAGGCGATTCATCCAGGGCTTTAGTCAGGTAGTAGCTCCCCTCACAAAACTCACCTCACCTAAAGTTCCGTTTGTGTGGTCTCCTGAAGCTGACCAAGCCATGTGTACCCTAAAAGGACTGTTTTCCACCTCCCCGGTGCTCATCCACCCTGATTCTTCTTTACCTTTTGTTGTGGAAGTGGATGCCTCGGACTCAGGTGTTGGAGCGGTGCTGTCGCAACGCTCCCCCACGGACCAAGAACTCCACCCTTGTGCTTTTTTTTCTAGGAAGTTGTCTCCAGCCGAGAGGCATTATGACGTCGGTAACCGTGAATTGTTGGCCATCAAACTGGCGCTAGAGGAATGGCGGCATTGGCTGGAGGGGGCGGAGCAGCCTTTTATAGTATGGACCGACCACAAGAACCTGGCCTTTGCTCAGTCTGCAAAGAGTCTCAACTCCCGCCAAGCCAGATGGTCTCTCTTCTTCAGCAGGTTTAACTTTACTCTTACTTACCGTCCTGGTTCTCGCAATGTTAAACCTGATGCCTTGTCCCGCCAGTTCTCCATCTCTGAGGAGTCCAGCGTACCGGAGTCCATCCTGCCCCCTACCTGCGTAGTGGCCAGAGTTCGCTGGGAGATTGAGTCTCTGGTCAAGGCTGCCCAAGACTCCGACCCCGGACCAGCCGACGGGTCGCCTGGCCGGCTCTATGTCCCTGTATCCGTGCGGTCTGAAGTGTTGCAGTGGGTCCATTCATCCCGTTTCGCCTGCCATCCAGGGAGGCAGCGTACCCTTACGTTGTTAAAAAGGCATTTCTGGTGGCCATCAGCAGCAGCTGATGTCCGGGCTTTCGTGGCAGCCTGTACCACCTGTGCCCGAGGTAAAGCATCCCACCAGTCTCCCTCGGGTCTGCTGCAACCTCTGACGGTTCCAAGTCGTCCTTGGTCCCACATAGCCCTGGACTTTGTCACTGGTCTCCCCGTGTCCGAAGGTAATGATACAATAGTCACGATTGTGGACAGGTTCTCTAAATCTGCTCACTATGTTGCATTACCAAAACTACCGACTGCCAGTGAGGCAGCGGACCTCTTAGTCTTACATGTATTCCGTCCCCATGGAATACCTGTGGACATTGTTTCGGACAGGGGCCCACAATTCGTTTCTCAAGTCTGGAAGGATTTTTGTTCTGCTCTTGGGGCTACTGTGAGTCTCTCCTCAGGATTCCACCCGCAAACTAACGGCCAGACCGAAAGAGCAAATCAGGACCTGGAAGCGTCTCTTCGCTGCGTGGTGGCTCAGCATCCATCCTCCTGGGCTAAACATCTTCCCTGGATCGAGTACGCCCACAATTCCCTGACCACCTCTGCTACCGGTCTGTCCCCTTTCGAGGCTTCTTTGGGGTATCAACCTCCTCTGTTCCCTGAGCAAGAAAAGGAATTGGCTGTCCCCTCGGTCCAGGAGAACTTACGTCGGTGTCGTCAAGTGTGGAGCGACGCCCGGGATGCGTTGCTCTGGACTACGGAGCAGAACAAGAGGTCGGCGGACCGTCGCAGGACCCCGGCTCCCCAGTACCAGCTTGGGCAGGAGGTGTGGCTGTCCTCCAGGAACATTCCCCTGCGGACTGACTCCCGCAAGCTTGCACCCCGGTATCTGGGCCCATTCGTCATTGACTCGATTATTAATCCCTCCGCTGTGCGGCTGAAGTTGCCGCGGGCTATGAGGTGTCATCCCACCTTCCATGTCTCGCACCTAAAACCGGTCTCTTCCAGTCCCTTGTGCCCGCCTGGGGACCCTCCGCCTCCCGTTCGCATGATCGACAACCACCCGGCCTATACCGTCCGCCGCCTTCTGGACGTTTGGCGGCGTGGTAGGGGGCTCCAGTATCTGGTCGACTGGGAGAGCTATGGGCCGGAGGAGCGCTCCTGGATCTCCAGGAGTCTTATCTTGGATCTGCAGCTGGTGAGGGACTTCCATCGTGCTCACCCTGGCAAGCCGGGGCCTGGAAGGACGCCGGGAGGCGTCCGTTGAGGGGGGGGTCCTGTTACGGGTTGCTTCCCCTCCACCCTGAGTCAGGTGGTTCGGTCCCTGTTTTGTTTTTTTCACCTGGAGTGCTGGGGGTGTGTTCAGTAGGGCAAGGGGCGTGGCAGAGTCTTCACTGCAGAGCCATTCTTCGCAGCTGCACCTCATCCACATGATTCACTCCAGCAATATTTAAACCCGGGCTGATCACCTCTTCAGCGCCAGTTCGTTATCTACTACCCATGTGGTACTTGGCTCTCAGTTCTAGTTACTTGCTATTATCATCCGTGTGCTCTATTTTGCCTTTGTTCCCTGAGTTTGTACTTACCCTGTGTTTCTCTCCTGTTACCTGCTCAGACCTGCTGCTTCCTCTGCTGCGCCTACTAGCTCCTGGCCTCACCACCCAGCCTTCACTGTCAGCTCTCCCCCAGCTTCGGACCTGCCTACACTGTTTTCTCTGAGTACCCTGGCTCTCCATTAAAACCTTTTTTTGAACCTACCTTACGTGGTCTGTGTGATTTCTCTGCGTTCTGGGTCAGACGTACTCTAACAAGCCTAGTGGATTGGGGAACTATTTTTCAGGACCATTCATTTGGTCTTTACCTAGGTAGCTATCCAACCCCCACAACTTTAGATATAAACCAAAGTAAGTTGTTTTAAATGTTCTTTCATGCTTTTTGCTCAGCTTCTCTGTATGCATCTTGTGATGGCAATTTCTAAAATCCAAATAGTTGTACGAAAATGGTAGGTAAGACAGGAGAAATCGATTGCGCAATAAACGGTTTTAATTAAACTTGCAAGGAGAAAGTATACAGGTTACAAAGTAACGGTGAATAGTTTCTAAATGAAAACAGGCAATCGACAGTATTTAAAGACAGGAGAGGGGTGTGACAAATCCTGGACATTCCAGATCAATCAGGACACATTCCCTCTGTTCTATAACACACGTCAAATGCTATCTTCCCCCACCTTATCCCTCCTGCCAGAATGTTTACTGTAGCGTTTACCCAAAGGTTCACACCAAGGACAGCTCTCCTTCCCGCCATAAATACCTTCTTCAACTTAAAGAGTTCTTACAGTATCTGGACAGACAATAGATGCCCTGGTGAGTTCAAACAGATAAGGAGATAAAGAGTAACCCTTTCATCAGCTGACACCAGTCAATGATGCCCCCTAAGCAAATGCCAGAACCCTCACATTCATCTATCTAAACAGAGGGACTTAGTCCTTTAATCAGTAAAAAATACACTGTATTAAGAAATTTCCACAACAATCCGCCCTATATCATGAAAGATCATGTAGTTGTCACATGCAACTTTTAACCAATTTTATTCCTAAGACATAAATCATCAACTCATTAATCTTCAAACACAATCTTACACAACATGATTTTTTATGATATCATCATCCCAGTAGTTTGGGAACGGAAACACCTCCGAAATGTCTAACTCCCCATTTACACGTTCCTGGACCAATACCTGTGTGGCAAATTTAGAAACACATAGTTTGATTAAACAAGACAAGAATATACCACAAACAGCCAATAGGGCAATAGCGGCTAAGGCAGTAGTCAATAACTTGTATATTGTCATCCCCCAGGGACCAATCATAGAAGTCAACCCTGAGAATGGGTCCCATCCATGAACTGTATGAAGTATTTCTACACCTTCCTTAGTCTCTTGTACCAAATCATTAACCTTTTGTGATGCATCTGAAATGTATGTACAACACTCGGATCCCACCACCTTACAGACACCGCCCTGAGAAGCCAAAATCACATCTAATGCCATCCTATTCTGCAAAGCAACTGAGCGGGTTTCACTTAACTCCATGCCTATTGCTGCAATGGTATCACTGGTCAAATTCATGTGTTTCTCCAACACTTTGGACAGAGCCATTATCTCTGCCTGTGAGGTGTATGTGCCATATCCTGGGATCAGAACACTGAATATACGTTGAGTTCTAGTAAGTGTTCGCTTACGGCGAGCTTGGGATAGATGTAAAGCTCCCATTTCCCCATGATCAGCCCGCCTAATCAAAGGGACCAAGTACGCCATGTAACATACTCCACCTGTGTCCCTAGGAATGCAACTGTATGCATTCCCACCACAGACTATATAGACCTGCTCCGGCAAAGCTCCTAGAGCCGTGAAGTTGGCTTGAGTCGTGGTGGGACAATCACTTTGTCCTAAACTCTGAGTGGCTCCTGGAGCATCTGCAATACAGAGCGAGACATTATGCAATTCATAAACAGGTATTGATGGCCAAGTCTGGGCACAATCACGAAACCTGAGCTTCTCGGATATCAAGGGAGTAGAACAGTCATGCAAATTGATGGTCATTGAATCTATGTTCACGTATGTTTCCCATGGGATAGAGTTAACCACTGCATCAATACGAACAGAGAAACCTGAGGGTAAGGGAGTACAGGTCCTACCTGTTCTGATTCTATCCTCCTTAGTGCGACAGTCTGTCTGCACCAGGGTCATTTGTATCCTTACAATTAAGCCACCTTTTCCTATTCGCTCAGTGTAGGTTAACTTAAATAATTTGGAAATGTTTACCCCCATAGGACGACGGTGATTGTTAAATTCTGCTATCACCATATAGACCAAATCTAAATTAGCCCCACTCGGCTGGTCAGGAATGGCAGATGGGGTATAACTGTCCTTGTCTGATGGTATCATTTGGGCCGCCACATCCGCCCAACCATATTTCTGCCAGTCTGCTACTGAAAATGGGATAGGGGTTAACATAGGAGAACGTGAAGATGTTGGTATGTGTTGGCAAATCCAACAATTGGTCATGTTCTTGTGTTTCGCATAGTCAACCATTATCCTAAGGGCTATGTTGTCTGGCTCTAACAGTGCTCTCCTTACTCTACCTGGTTCAGAACGACGTGGTGCAGGAGTAGGAACTACAATAGTACGTGCAACTGTTAAGGGACATATCATAGCGGGTCTACCTTTAGGGAAGTCAGGTGGTCTGCAAGGGGTGGTACCCTTGATGGCACCGAAACACCAGTAATCCTGGATTACTCCTAGAGGTTTGGAAATGTTAACAGCACAATAATCATCATCATAACATCTCCACCTATTCACATCGTTGGGAAAATGGTGTGAGGGGAACATGGTGTTCCCTCCTGTATTCAGGTGAGTCCAATACCACTCATCATCCTTCAACACTGGGCTTGTCAGTACATAGCAATCCCCATCCGGGGGGCAGCTCATCATGTCACAAGAGATTAATAAAGTCTGTTCAAAATCAGACCCTGTCTGTATCTGGGGTTCGGGCCTCTTCTCATGGTGTACAAATGTCTCTTTCCTTGTTTCATTAGGTGTCATATTTACAATCTGTCCATGATCATCACAATGTGGTTTGGGAATCCACACTATCGGTATGACGATGATAATACTCAAAATCAGCAAGCACCCGATGGTGCATCTCATTCCTCCGAATCTCCTGAAGGGGTTCCATGGTCCTTGTCTCTCTGGCTCCATGGTTGCAGGATGTGTTGGAGTTGTTGGTTACTAGCACCACAACTCACGCCGCCCTTAGGTAACTTCAGTTTACCTATTCTTTCGCCGTATCTTCTAATGCTGGAGCCTTCCTACAGTGTGTGGAGTGGATCCAAGTACCTCGTTCAGCAACTTTGACCGCAGACTGGGTGACCAGTTGAACCTGGTATGGACCCAACCAGCGTGGCTTGCTCCAGCGCTTTCTCTTGCAGTCCTTGATGACTACCCAATCCCCAGGCTCGATGTCGTGCAGCGGGCCGTCAATGGGAGTTGGTAGAGCAGCTTTTACACTCCTGTGGATGTTGTTCAGAACCTTTGACAGATTAGTGCAGTATGTTAACATTGTATCATTCACATGTTCTGAGGTGAGGTCTGTGTGAGTAGGGGCGCCTAGACCTGTGTTCATTGGTCTTCCAGTGATGACCTCATGAGGGGAGAGGCCTGTTTTCACCCTGGGCCTTCCTCTCATGTATGTAAGCACAAGGGGGAGTGCTTTAACCCAGTTCAACCCCGTCTCCTCACCCAACTTTGAGAGTTTCATTTTAATAGTCCCATTTTCTCTCTCCACTGCCCCCCCACTCTGCGGGTGGTAGGCACAGTGGGTCTTCAGATCAACTCCTAGATACTCAGACATCTTCTGAATGGCTCCGTTCACAAAGTGTGATCCATTGTCACTTGAAAGTTTCTTAGGAATGCCCCATCTGGGTATTATTTCAGTCAATAGTGCCTTAGCAACTGTTGTCGCGTCGGCCTTCCCAGCCGGGAAAGCCTCAACCCATTTGGAAAACATATCAACAAACACAACACAGTATTTCTTACCCTCGCAGGGGTTTAACTCAATGAAATCCATCATCACATGGTCAAATGGGCCATCAGGGGGAGGATGGCTGGACTGGGGAACTGCTTGTCCCCGCCCTATATTAAACCTCAAACACACTAGGCATTTTGAACAAAAATGTTGAGCATAATTCGTAAAGCCCTGTGTGTACCAATACTTATTTATAATATTCACCATCCCCCCTTTTGAAGCGTGATCTCTGCCATGTGAGAGCACCGCATAGAAGTGGAAAAGACATTTAGGCAAACAGGGGTTACCGTTAGGACCAATCCAAACCGTATTTACATAAGACGCCCCCGCCTTTCTCCAGGCGGTTCTCTCCTTAGGTGAAGCCTGAGATTGCGCTTCAACAAGATCAGAGAGGGAAACCGTGGGGGTCAGATGGGTCATCTGCAGAGCAGAATGAGGAGGGGCCTGGGCAGCAGCTTTGGCAGCTGCATCTGCTCTGCGATTCCCAAGGGAAACAACATCTCTGCCAGTAGTATGGGCCTCACATTTACATATCGCCACTTCCCTAGGTAACAGGACAGCTTCTAACAGGTTACGAATAAGTTGCCCATGTTGGATCTGAGTACCAGTAGACGTAATAAACCCCCGCATTTTCCACAACGTACCGAAATCATGTACAACACCAAAGGCATATCTACTGTCCGTGTAAATGGTAACACTTAGACTCTCAGCCAGGATGCAAGCTCGAGTGAGAGCAAACCGCTCCGCTGCTTGAGCGGAGAGGTGATGTGGCAGTCTGTGACCCTCAATCACATCATGATCCGTGACAATGGCATAACCAACATGATTAACAGTGGAAATAGGAGATTTACTGGCAGACCCATCAACATAAAAAACAAGATCACAATTCGGCAGAGGTACATCAGACAAGTCATCACGAGGGGTACACTGTTGGTTAATAGCAGCAAGGCAGTCATGCGGCTCACCATCTACCTCCGTAGGGAGGAAAGTGGCTGGATTCAAAACAGGGCTTCTTACAACAGTGAGATGGGGCAATGACAGCAAAATGTTATGATAATGCAGAAATCTAGCCCCAGACAGATGACTAGTCTTGTGTTCCAACAAAATAGAGGCAACAGAGTGAGGAACCCGTAGCTCAAGCGGCTGATAACACACCAGAGGTCGTGAACGCAGAACAGCATCAGCCGCCGCTGCCACAGCCTTCAGACAATAGGGAAGGCCTTGTGCCACAGCATCCAATTTAGAAGAAAAGTATGCAATTGGCCTCAGCTTATCCCCATGTTTCTGCATTAAGACAGAGGACATATAACCATCCTTTTCACACACTGCTTGGATAAACTTCTTTTTAGGATCGGGGAGCCCTAAAGTAGGAGAGGTAGTTAGGGCCTGTTTCAGAGAAGTAAAGGAAGCATCCCCCTCAGGAGTCCACACAACCCTATCATGTGAAGCAAGCTTCTGGCCATAGGCCATATCCTGCAAGGGCTGTACCAAACGGGCATATTCAGGAACCCATTGCCTACAGAAACCTGTCATGCCCAGAAAGGACAGGAGTTGAGTTTTAGTAAGAGGTTTTGGGATACCAACAATTGCTTCTATTCTATCTGTGCTGAGACATTTACCCTCCGGTGTAAGTTTATGGCCCAGAAAAATAACTTCCTTCTGGACAAACTGCAATTTATTCAAACTGGCTTTATGACCTTGCAAGGCCAAGTACTGTAACAACAGCACAGTGTCTTTTTCACACGTATCTTTATCTGGGGAACAGACAAGAAGGTCATCAACGTATTGGATAAGGGTACTACCATGTTTAAATTGGAACCCCTCCAAGTTATCTTTTAGCGCGGCCGCAAACACGGCAGGAGATTCACAATAACCTTGAGGTAATCTCGTCCACGTGTATAATTGGCCTGAAAATTCAAATGCGAACCAAAATTGCGATTCCTTGTGCACAGGAATGCTAAAAAAAGCGTTAGCTAGGTCGACCACTGAGAAGAAATTACTATTGCTCGGAACCTGAGTCATAATCGTATATGGATCAGGTACAATCGGTGCGCGCGCATATACTGCTTCATTAACTTTTTTAAGATCTTGTACAAATCGCCACACCACAGGTTGTCCAGCAACCTTGGCTTTCTTAACTGGAAAGATAGGAGTGCGACAGGGGCTGCTTGGACATGAAACAATTATGCCTTTTTCTAACAATGCTTTAAACACGGGAGCTATCCCTTCAATAGCCTCCGCTTTCAGTGGATATTGAGCCTGGCATGGTCTATGGGGTCCTCTAGGTGTAACTACAAGAGGTTGTGCATTGTTAATTAACCCAACATCATATTTATGCTGTGACCACAAGGAGGGTGGAACTTCCGCTAACCTAGGATCTGTAGCAGCCACCTGGACTGCACAGACCTGGCGGACCCAGTCCTCATGCGGCATAAGATGTACTTCCCGTTTACCCAAAACGGTGCACCCAAACCTCTCTCTATAGGCCTGGGCTGCCGCGGAAAATTCCACACCAACCATGTGACAAGGGACCCAGTCCACTACTGTATTGCACCCCTTCACCCAAGGACCCAGGCTATCCCATGTGCCAAACACAGGTTTAGCAAGGGGAACATGGGGGTCTGAACCCTCCATATCAAAAAAGCGAGACACCTCTCTCGCATTCCGCACAGACCAGGCACAAAACCCCCCCAAAGACCAGTATACATATTCACCTGCCAAAAAATCACTTTTACCATTATCAAACCACACCTTCTCAAAACCAACATCCTGACTTTCTGAAACCTTCGCCGAGCAACGCAAGTCACTCACATCCATAAACAAAGCCAAACCAGTGTCTACTCTATTCATCGCCTTATTTACCAACTCATGTGAAACCGCTCTATGCCCTGTTTTTTCCAAATCCCATGAATAACAATAATCAACAGACTGAACACTATTTTGAACTGCTTGCAAAACAGTATGTTTAATTCGCATGCCTTTGTCTGAACATTCTAGTGTGATCCCTAACTGTGTCATCAAATCCCTAGCTAACAAATTAACTGGACAACAATTGGAAAACAGAAATGAATGTTTCGGATAACGCTTGCCCTCGTCGTCTACAACCGACAGAGGGGTTGTAAATCGCTCAGTGGTCTGTCCCCCACTAGCCCCTACTGTAATTATAGTTCTACCACTTAATTTTGGAAGCGGGTCCCATTCCTGGGCTCTAAGGACAGAATATCCCGCTCCGGAGTCAACCAAAAATTCTATCTGTTTACCATTAATTGTAAGAAACATCGTGGGTTTAACCTGATACTCTACTTTCTCTCTAAAAGCTTGTACATTAAGTGTCTGCATAACATCAATATGTGCGGGGTCATGTAATGGGTCGATCTTACCGGCTGATGTGCTCTGGACCGCCCCGCCTGACCGTCAATACCCCTCACCCTGGTAATTTCCAGTCCTATGCGCTCTTGGGTTGTTCACCGTAAATCCACCGGAATTAAAATTGTCCCTATTCATTCGTCCATCCTCTCTTGGGTCTTTTTCAGGACAATCGCGAACCCAATGTTCAAGGGAACCACAACGGAGGCAGGCATTGTCCGAATTTGAGCGGTTAACATAACCTCGTCCTCCGCCTCGAATCAGTGCCCGACCTCTAGCTCTACCACGTCCTCGGCCTCTCTGGTCATAGCCTTTGTAGAAACCTATTTGGGCCATCTGTAGTTTCGCTTCGCGTTTCTCCCTGTCGTCTTTTTTCTTATCTTCTTGGTCCTCGTAGACTCTTTCGGCGTGCTTGATATACGGCCAAACGATTTCCATGCGGCCCTCGTCCAAGGCCACGCAGTGCTCTTTGACATGTTTCTGCAAATCTGGGAGCAACCCAGCCACCAGTCTTATCTTACACTGTTGTTCCCAGGGAGAATCATTAGCCCCGTCTGGTTTTTTGCCCATCCCGCTGTGAATTTCAAATTCTTTCTCAAGTCTATTACGATAGTCTGTGACTCTTTCCCCCAGCTTCTGTTTGCAGACAGAAATTTTCTCCCAGTTCATCCGTCTCGGGAAAAAGGCACCTATCCGTCCACACAGCGCCATGATGGTTATCCTGTATTGAGAACCAGCACCCCAATTATACGGGCCATTCTGCACGGGCCAGTCTCCTTTCACCCTTCCCCATCTGAGCTGTAAGGCTTTCATCATGACCATTTCGATTTCAACTATATTTGGTCTATATTGTTCAAGCATCTGGAGAAAAACACGATTGAATTCTTCTCCTCCTTCCAATTCCGGGTTGGGTAGTGAGGCGGCCACGTCTTTAAGGTCGGCAGGCGACCATGGCCGGTAGACGAAAATAGTAGGGGGCCCCTGTACGTCACCTCCCACGGATGGATTAGCAACTTCTACCATCGGGAAATGGCCTTCAGGCTTCCCAGACGACGTGACGCTCCTGGTTCTCCAGGCAATTGGGGATGTCGCACAAAAGTCGGCCGCGAGTGCAGGATAAGTCTCCCGAACAGGAGTGGGACTATCTCGCGACATTTCCGGCGACTTTTCTTCTTGTGGTTCAGGATCTGCTGTGGACCTTCGTGGTGAGGCAGCAGAATATGAAGGAGGGCGGCCAGACGGAGGGCAATCCAGATCCACATCAACCTTAGTAAGAGGAGCCAGAACACATTGATCAATAGTCCCTACACTACTCTGCCTAAATCTTTTATCAGTCTCTTCTTTCCACATACCATAAGCTTTCCAATCTACTTTCCGTCTCCCCTTCTGTATTTTCTTAATTTTCCCCTGCTCGTATTCCTCCAACTTCTCTTTCAACCCATGCAACTGTCTTTGGCTAAAGCTGCCATTCTTTGGAAAACCCAAAAACTCCCAGAGGTACAATTGTTCACATGTCCAAACACCATACTTATCTTTCATTACCTCTGCCGGCCCAACGTAACTACGAGGGGCGTTCAATGGTTTACTGCCGCACTTACCCATGTTCAGAAAACCTGGTAAAAGAAAATCCAACGTGTGTTCTAACACATATACTTGCGCCCTAACGCAAAAAAGGAGCCCTAACCCCTAGTATACTCGCGCCCTAACGCAAAAAGGAGCCCTAACCCCTAGTATACTCGCGCCCTAACGCAATTAACGTGTCCTAACACATATTAATAGACCCGTCGGCCCGTAAGTGAGATAATATAACTGCAGATTTTAACTATAACCGCTAACCGAATTGCGTTCTTACCTCCAAATTCAATTTCCGCAGGAAACCTGTACCGATCCGGCACGAGTCTCAGCTCTAGTCAGGTACTCTCTCTCAACCCCTCACAGGATAGCCTATTAGGAGGATAATAGAGTCCAGAGATTGTTCTCAGGCCGTGCACGGTAAACCTGCTGTGGAAAAAGACTCGAACCGATCAGGATTAGGACCCCGGACGTGCCCCCAAATTGTGATGGCAATTTCTAAAATCCAAATAGTTGTACGAAAATGGTAGGTAAGACAGGAGAAATCGATTGCGCAATAAACGGTTTTAATGAAACTTGCAAGGAGAAAGTATACAGGTTACAAAGTAACGGTGAATAGTTTCTAAATGAAAACAGGCAATCGACAGTATTTAAAGACAGGAGAGGGGTGTGACAAATCCTGGACATTCCAGATCAATCAGGACACATTCCCTCTGTTCTATAACACACGTCAAATGCTATCTTCCCCCACCTTATCCCTCCTGCCAGAATGTTTACTGTAGCGTTTACCCAAAGGTTCACACCAAGGACAGCTCTCCTTCCCGCCATAAATACCTTCTTCAACTTAAAGAGTTCTTACAGTCACACATGGTCAAGTCCAAGCAAGTCTCAAGTCTTAACCACAAGTCTCGAGTCAAGTCTCAAGTCACAGTTCAGATAAATCAAGCAAGTCAAGTCAAGGGTTCACCCTAAGCAAGTCAAGTCGAGTCCTTATAAGTTTCAAGTCAAGTCACATTACTAAAGAGATGAACACACACACTGTCCTCTGTTTCTGATGTGCGCTCGGTGCGAAGCTCGATTTCAAAATCAAATATTTTTGTCCTCCGCGGTATCTTGAATCAGCCTGAAGGGGTTGTATTCGCTATAACAACCGCCTCGCTATACCTTATCCCGCTTATTACATGGCTACTGTAGATGTATTGATTGTATAAGCTAGTGAATTGTTGTAAGCTGTTGTAACCAATGTAGATGTATTGATTGTATAAGTTAGTGAATTGTTATAAACTGTTGTAGGAAATGAAACGAAATATTAAGTGTTTGTAACTGAGCTGAAACTGAAGGAGCAAGTAGGAGAATAGGAAATCCTGTTCAAGCGGTTGCCGGGGAGAGAAAGATTTAGTATGTCTGTTTTGTGACAAACAGGTCACAGGTTAGAGGCGCACACACATAGTCGGACAGACAAGACAGAAACCACAAGGGGGGCAAGGGGATACTTGTAGTTATCCTATAAGGAATAGAACTGGGATTGGGCCAATGGCACACTTGCTTTGTAAGTTAACGCCCCTATCTTTTGGGCGTAGTAGAAGTATAAAAATTATGTTTTGACTGTTGATCCTTAGACATTGTGCGGCGACACGTGTCTCCAGAAGCTTCTGTAATAAATGGACATATGATACGGTAATTGACCTGACTCCTGGTGTTTTATTCTCCTTTCCAACAAACCAACTCGGGGAAGTGTTAGACTTCAACACTACCTACCAAATAAATCAATAATTTGACACAAAACATTGATTTCAAAAGGAATTTATTGATTTAAAAACGATTGTATTGCTTCCTCTAAAGAAAATAGTCCGTTCCGTCTCTGGTTAGAATCCTGCTGCGTCCATAGCAACGCGCTGTTTTTCATGGCAACGGTCTGTTATCAAGAAATAACACGCATTCTGCACTGGAATTCAGCCAATCCATGTAATAAGGGCTAATAACAACTTTATAAACTAATTATTGTGACTGAAAAACTGTCTAATATGTAATTACGCTGTAATTATTCTTGTCTGTATGAGTAAAAAAAAAAAAAATATTCGAAATGTTTAGGTGCTAGTAATCACATCGGCGCCTCCATGTTAGCCTTTCATGCAGTAAAGTTAACTGTTATGGTGTAAGCACAAGGCTTTTTAGTTTCCACACGCAGTCCACAAACACTTGAAAATGCGCACATTTAATACAGACATTATGGCCTACGTGTAATAATATACATGCCCGCTCATTTTAACCCTCCTGGCCCCCTTAAGTACTAAGGGATTTTCAGACAGATTTTACTACTTGGACATTTTGGGTCCTACATTAATTCTGTAACAGGTATTATGAAGTATAATATATCTGTGTAATCATTACCCACTCAGCTACAATAAAAACACATAAAAACCAATTTCTGGGAAACCATTTAGAAAATGTATGTGTTGGACAGACAAAAACAATGTTCTACAGAGAACATTTCTGCGATATGGTATGATAATCTTTTTTTGAATCAATAATGAAGTTTAGTTTCAATGGAATTTCCTGTTACCACTATGCCATTACTGTCATATTCCATTGTTTTAGGCTATAACTAATGAAGAATATTAATAATACAAGAAATATGTGTTCCCCTCAAACATTTGGATTTACCGCCTGTATTTCATTATTTTGACAGAGACACTTCATTCTGTTTTGATGTAATGACACCAAACGGCCACCAGCTGGCAGCATAGGACCGGTAGCGCAGTTTGTATTTACTTGTCGTTTTAAAATCCGTAAGATACCCACATTTTTTCCAAATGCCAAAGAACATCCCCAATGTATGTTGACAGAACATATTTTTTATATCATATTTACAATAGAAACGATGTAATATGGTGCTATAAATCATAAATAGTGACATACTTGTAATCAGGATGGGTCTTGACACAGTCACCTGTCTGAGCTGAATGGTCACTGTCATTTCCTGGACAAATTCCCCTTCCTCAGCCCGTTGATGATGGTCAAAGATAAGTTCTGAAATGTTTTGG
Source organism: Esox lucius (assembly GCF_011004845.1). Classification (NCBI taxonomy): domain Eukaryota; kingdom Metazoa; phylum Chordata; class Actinopteri; order Esociformes; family Esocidae; genus Esox; species Esox lucius. Next base: position 5,729,380 of record NC_047589.1, on the reverse strand, counting down.
GTTGAAAACAAAGAGCTATTTTGCATAAATGGAACAAAAACTACATTGGTAATCGCTATTATTGACATAACCCTAACCCATTATTCCTACATCATAGAGGTCATGTTTCCAGGCGTTATGGCATACTAGAAGCGTTGTTTCTGATTGGGCAACGAGGACTTACAAACAAAGGAAGAGTTGAATTCTCCATTTAAAGACGCACGTAATGGTGGTCAGTTTTGGTGCAAATCCACTTTGTCCTCATGCAAGCTGTGATCACCATAAGAACACAGTGTACCAATCTCTTTGTTAGAATGCCTAGATATTAGCTAAAGTCAGTCATATGATTCTAGTAATTACTTTTCTGGATATTTATGGAAATGTACACTATGCGTTAGTCAGAGGTGGCTACTTGGTGAAACTCTAGTATTTCCTCATGCAGGCTGTGATCGCCATAGGAACAAAAACTATGAATGGATCGCTTTGTTAGAATGTCTAGATCTTTATCTAAAGGAAAATGGACAATTCTAGTTATTACAGTTCTGGATATTTATAGAAATGTAGCCTACACTATGCGCTCCGGTTGGTGACCAGTTTTGGTGGTCTACTTTTGGCTGTGAGTCTCATAGGAACACAAACTACATACGGATCGCTTTGTTGGAATGTCTGGATATTAGATAAGTACGATTCTTGTTATTACAGTTCAGTTCTGGATATTTATAGACATGTACACTATGGCTCAGTCAGCGTTGGCAGGTTTTGGTACAACTCTACTTTTGCATCAAGCAGGCTGTGATCCCCATAGGAACAAGAACTATGTACCAATCGCTTTGTTGGAGTGTCTGGATATTAGCTAAAATCAACCATGTGAGTCTAGTGATTACTGGTCTGGATATTTATAGACATGTACACTATGGCTCAGTCAGCAGTTGCCAGTTTTGATGCAACTCTACTTTTTCCTCACACAGGCTGTGATCCCCACAAGAACAGGAAGAGGAGCTGCGGTGCCATTATGTTACAGTGGAGGTAGGGGCTTATCATGGACTCCTCTTTGATTCCAAATTCTTAATCCACAGTCTGTGTGTGGCAGTATGTGTAAGGACACACGTCCGTGTGCACGTGTCCACAGCAGGCTTACAGGTCAGTATGGAATATCTGGCTCTCCTATCAATCATGCCCTGATCTCTTCAGCTGTATGGGAATGTGTTGAGCAGCAGGATTCCTGGAACACAGCTGCCCCATGGAGGTCCCCCGTCCAGACGCCTGGCCCGGCGGAAGCCTCCACCCCCACCAGGCTGCGTACCAGACCTACCAACAGTACCCCAACATGAACAGTCAGCACAGCCAGGATCATGCACACCCCGGTGGTCCACATGAACCAGAGACCGTGGTTGAAACCCCCGGACCCCACCGACAATGTTTTCAAATTCTTTGTGATTTGCCTGATCTGAGGGAAATATGACTGCGCCTTCAACCCTATCCACCATTAGGAACATATATTGTTTTTTATTCATACTACCAACATATTTAGAAAATTCATATAAACACAACAAATAAATTGTATTCTCTGTAAAATGAAAATGATAGCCCAATCCAAATTAAAAATTACATGTAGATTTATTTTGTAGCATAGTGTATGACTTTCATGTATCCCAAAAAAATGACTGCCATTTGAAAGGTAGCACAAGGTCTTACAACCTGAAACCTCACTGTTACACAAACCTTCTGGAAAACGGTTCAATTCCTTACAAACTGCTTTCCTCTGCTCCATCGCATCCTTTGACTCTTGCCCCATTACAGATGGGAAATGTTATTGTCCATGTCTACCCAAGCGTCACGTTGTTGTTTTGGTTCTATGTTTCATTTTGTTTCTGTCCAATGTTATTTTATCAAGTATTCTGTTTCCTTCCTGTCCGTATTGTTCCATTTGCCCCAGTGAGCATGCTTTAAAATAATGACCTCAGTTGATTACGCTGAATAATAATTAGCTACGCGCTGTGTGTCGGCCTTGTCATGGATCGATGAGCTTTTCCCAGTTAACTGGTGTTTCTCACGTTCAGCTGGTGGAGAACGCAACGTACACATTTGAGCTGCTGTTCTACAAAGCCATAGAGGAGCATCCGGATGATGTTGGCTCTGCCACTGAGAAGTCCAGGCACATGGTGCTCAAGGTTTGCTACTTCAAAAATGGTTTTCAGAACATGTTTGATTCCTTGCTCCTTAGCAGTAATTTCATTCAATTGGGTCAAAATCAATGCAGTACCTCCTAGGCACGGCTCTGGACAACGCCACCAGCCGGCGCCCCAGGCAACCCCAAAGTCGAGGAGCAGGCTGGTCTGGACGACGATCGTAGAAATCAGCTGTCAAGGATGGGTCACAGATGTCTGCTGCTTGGACCTAGCTGCGATCCTCAGGGCCATACCTCGCTCAGTCCACTAGGTACTGGACCCGACCTGTTCCCCGTGTGGAGGAATAGTGCAGGGAGTTTTGATTATCATCCACCTAGGGGAGAAAGTGTGTCCACTCACCTGGACGGTCCATGTATTAGGACCAGAGGAACCTTCCCAGCTCTTGATTAGTACGCTCCGCCTGCCCGTTAGCCTGTGGGTGATACCCAGATGTGAGGCTGACCACGACCCCCAGCCTGGACATGAAGGCTTTCCAGACACGGGATGTAAACTGGGGTCCGTCACAAAGCCCAAACAGCCAGAAAACCTGCTGAAATATCATCTCAGCGGCCTGGAGGGCAGAGGGGATGCCGGGTAGTGGGATGAATCTGACCATCTTAGAGAACCTGTCCACCGACACAGCAATGGTGGTTTTCCCCTCTGCAGGTGGTAGGTCTGTGATGAAGTCCACTGACAGGTGTGACCAAGGCCACTGAGGTACTGGGAGGGGGTGGAGCTTCCCCACTGGAGCCCTTCACCACCCCTTAGACTGTGCACACGGAGCACGACAAAACGTAGTGCCACACAGTCCTCCACATTCCAGGACACCAATACTTCACCCTGAGGGCCTCCAGGGTCCCATGTTTTGTGCACCAGGTCACCAACCGGCTCTGCACCAGCTGGGGGACACGACGCCAGTGTGGGATCCAGTCTCCCTGCCTTCTGAATATCTGTGTCAATATCCCAGGAGACAGGACCCACGATGCAAGAGGGGGTAGAATGGGCGTGTCTCTGGGTAGTTCATCCACACGGTCGTGGAGGAGGGAGAGTGCAACTGGAAGTGATCTGGAAGCGCTTGAAGAATAGAGCCCAGTGGGCCTTGCGGGGGTTGAGGCGCCACGCTGCTCTGATGTACTCAAGGTTCCTGTGGTCTGTTAGGACAGTGGAGAGGAAATACAACGTCTCCCGGGCCCCTCTAGCCAGTCTCCACTACTCCAGTGATAACTTGATCACCAGTAGCTCTCGGTCACCCACGTCGTAGTTCCTCTCCACAGCAGACAGTTTGTTGGAATAGGAGGTACAGGGGTGTAGCCGGGGGGGGGTTTCTGTGGTGCTGGGAGAGGACCGCCCCCACCCCGACCTCCGACACATCCACCTCCACAGTGAAGGGCGTAAGGGGGTCTGGATGTTTCAGGAGGGGTGCCGTTGTGACCCAGTTCTTAAGATGGAGGAACGTCCTCTCCACGTCTGGGGAGCTGTAATCATCGAGATTGGAACAAAAAAAGCTTGAAATGTTTCACTTGATGTGTAATGAATCTAGAATAAATGAAGGTGTCACTTTTTGATTTGAATCAAGGAAAACAATAACTTTTCCACAATATTCTAATTATTTGAGATGTGACTGTATATGTCATCCAAGGCCCAGAATTCTGTCTCTGTGTCTGCAGGAGTCTGAATATACTGACATTTACATTCTGAAAATAGAATGAACACAGTCACATGAAAGACATTTAAAATCATGTGTTCACTAGTTATGAGTAAAAACAATAATGTTACTATATAAATGACTTTCTGTAGAAGTAACTACTTGAAAGCAGAAAGCCAGATGACAATGGTTGTAATAGTCATGGTTGTTGTGGGTTCAGTTGTCATGAAGGACAGATCTCAGTCATGAAGTGTTCAACTCACAGGGTTATAAAAACTATAAGAGCCTCTTGGTAGATGCGTTATGCATATTATTGTGTCTAATCAATTTCAGTGCAGGATCCCATTATTAGAATGTCTTTGACATTTTATAACTTTAAACAGGTCATATTATTTTAAGGTCAGTAATATATTTTAAATTGTATGAATCATAATTAGATTTGTATTCTGTTGATCAAATATAACTGGTCACCCAAGACTGGCCTCTATTATAAGTTCCTCAAATGAATCAGCTACTTCTCTAAATGTATGCTGGTATGATTCTTCTGATAGTGTTGTCAGTCCTCTGTGACTTTACCTAAACTGTTATATCAGAGACCAACATCTTTAATAAAGGAATATACAACATGGATCACAATTATCATGGCTGTTCTCTTTATGGACCATATGGAGGAATACAAACACGGAATCTAATAATGGACTGTACCTACAGGATAGAGGAATACCAGATAAACAGTAGAAGGAACAAATATAAATATCTGGATTAAAATATATATTTCCTTTTATAGAAACAGTCCATATGAAGTGTCCTTTCTATCTGGGAAGGTATAAAAATATATTTGTATTAAATGTGATTCTACATGAGTGATCTTCACTGTTACAGCTGTATCATCACAGAAAGGTTTTTGTATGAGCAGTAATAGGGATTGTATCACTGTGGTGGACTTTTGGTAGCGGCACCAGACTTGATGTTGGAAGTAAGTAAACAAGACAATTAACTTCTTTATTTACCTTTTGATATTTGTTCCATGTTTTGGTCTTATTTTTTTAATTTGGCCTTGATATTGAGGATTTAAAAATGTTTCATTGATCTAGAATATTTACAATAGCTTATTATAATGAGGCACATTTAAATATGAATGTTATTCAATCTACTTAATTTGATCAAAATGTATGTGCATTGTTTTAAAAGTATGAAATCAGCTTACATTTTTTTATTAATTGTATGAATAAATATACTGTACAGATATGGATATGTTTTAAAAGATTGGTTTTTGTTCAGTGTTAGGGAAGGCAAAATATAAAGAATTCATTGCAAATTTGGAAGATGATGATGTTATTTTGTTAATAATATAGTCAATTCCATTTTTTTAAACTCAGTCTAAAGACATTCAGCTTGTCTACTGAGCAGGAGGTTTTTGTATGAGCAGTAATAGGGATTGTATCACTGTGGTACACTTTTGGTGGCGGCACCAGACTTGATGTTGGAAGTAAGTAACAAGGTCTTCTTTATATTTGTTCATGATTGGAAGGTTTTAGGTTTCTCACTTTGTGTGAGAAAATACGTTCACATTTTAGAATTGGAGAACTTTTTTTTCTATTTTGCTTTGAATTTAGCATTTCTATTAAATAATACCAAGTACAATGTTTGAAAATGATAAATTGTTAGTTTCTTTGGGTCTGATTAGTATTATTGAAGTCGTAAAACATAATGTGTCGGTTATTGAAGTTTATAGTTGTTTTGTGAACGGGACTCAATAGTTAATAATTGTATACTTGCATGTTTCATAAATCTGCTTTGTATAGTAATCATTTCATGACATATGCTCTTACCTTTCATCAATTATAATCTTGAATTAATGTGTATTGCCTTAACAAATACAGGTCCGAAAAAAATTAAGAGACCACTGCACCTTTTTCTTTCCTTTCCAAAAAAGTTGAAAAGGAAGGTTTTGAATGAGGAACAGAAGCGTTCAATTTGCAGTGGCCTCTTAATTTTAACCCTTCCTCACTCAAAACCTTCCTTTTTGACTTTTTTGGCAAATAAACACATTTTTTCAGACCTGTATTTATTAAAGCAATACACATTAATTCAAGATTATAATTGATGAAAGGAGATGTGTTTTAGCCGTTAGTTAGTGAAGTTTGTGTGTTTTTTCCCCCCAGGTAACACTGCTCCCACCCTGACCATCCTGCCCCCCTCTAGTGAGGAGCTGTCCAGTACAACAACAGCCACACTGATGTGTCTGGCCAACAAGGGCTTCCCCTCAGACTGGACCTTGAGTTGGAAAGTGGACGGGAACAACAAGAATCAGAAGTCCAGTTCCGGAGTCCTGGAGAAGGATGGTCTATACAGCTGGAGCAGCACCCTGACTCTCACTGCCCAGGAGTGGAACAAGGTGGGAGAGGTGACCTGTGAAGCCCAGAAGAGCTCCCAGACACCAGTCACCAAGACCCTGAGGAGGGATGACTGTTCTGGTTAGGACCTGTCTGTCACATAACCCTGTGAAGAGAGGCTGCTGGTTCTTTGGCTTTTACTCTGTTTTGACATCAGATGTTTTGTCTTATTGATCACTTTCATGTAGACTAACAGTGAGCTTTGCATGAGTTCATGTGTCCATCCTCTCTGTAGATGGACATTTGATAGATATGATATGGTCTGTTTGTACTGTTATAACACACATTTGCTTTTATGCGTTGATGAAAATAAAGATTTCCCTTTGTAGGAAATATAAGTTGTTGTCTTTCATTAAATTCAAGTATATTTTATTTGCAAATATTGTATGAGAATTAAATAACAATAAAGCCAGATGTGGTTTATTTGAAAAGTTAAATGTCTTAGCTTATTATTCATGTTCGTACTGGGAACCTCATTGTCATCAATAAATTGTTCATACTAACACAATATATATATATAATGGTCACAATTCATGCATTGATGAATAGATGAAAATAAAGTTTTCCCTTAGTAGAAGATGTATGTTATTTCATTGAAATCAAATTTACTTTATTTCCAAATATTGAATGACAAATAAATAATAATAAATCCAAGTTCATATGTCTTAGCTTATTGTCCTTACCTGGAAGATACAAACATTTTCACAGATTAACAGCAGATGTCTGGCCACATGTTGACATGTACTCTTTGCATTAATCTATTTCTGAATGTTTTTGATATTCTTGAATAAAGGACATGACTGAATAGACTTAAAGTAGAATAAGAGCAATTAATCACTACCTTGGTCTCTCAAAAGTGTGATAATCACACCTGCATTTAGCTATATGTATTTTATAACTCATATCACAACTTAAAGATAGTGACAGTTTTCTCTACCTCCAACCTCCTGGGAACAGGGTGAACATCTGGTAACAGAACTGTTCTATTCTGGGACATGTAGAACCACCCAACCCTGTCTATGTAAATCTTAGTTTCACTCCCACAGCCACCAGTCCAACAGTTGAGAATGTTCAGCTTCTGAAATCCCCTCAATGGGTCCAGATGTGAGGGACTGCTTTAAAACTCTGTGGTGGATTTAGGGATGGAGACATACCAGATACGCCACTAAGTAATTAATTACAGATAACATGTGTATTATCCTTCATATTAGACAGTGTATATACTGTACATGTGTCTTGTGTTTCAGACCAGCATAATGTCACATCCTGGCATAACAGGCTTGTCGTGCCAGTGAGATCCAATGCCCTCTCTCCCTGGTTTGGATCACAGACACCTGTTCTGTTGTTAATCACCCTCACCTGTTTCCATAATCACTGTTCCTATGTAAGTTCCTCCATTCCCAGTGTGTCTGGTCTGTCTTTGTTTGGTGTACCCTTTTTTTTTTTGTCTTTTAGTCTTGTTTCCTTTGTTTATAGTTCAAATTATTTTATTAAATGTCCCTGTTGTCTCTGCGCTTGTGTCCTGCCTCATCAACTGTGACAAGTAACCTGTTCATGACAGTTCATTAAATGCTAGATGATGACCTTCACTCATGTAGGCTGATAATGTGTGTTTCAATACTTTCATTAACTTTGTAGATGCACTTTCAGAACATGACAAATGTATCACGTCACAACCATGATGATGATGACAACAACATAGGACCCTGCATCCCACTGATGGTTTGTATATGAAGCTAAACAGAGTCGGTCCTGGTTGGTCCCTGGTTGGAAGATTAGATGCTGCTGAATGGAGAGTTGGAGGGCTAGTAAAAGGGCAGTCTTTTATCTGTTCTGAAGATCAAAACACAAAAGCACTGAAGAAGATATTGGCCTTTATGGGCGCTTACTTTTTCATGGAGAGTAAAATGGTGTCTTGGCTCTAAAGATTTTGCAGCATTTATCCTAAGAGTAGGGGTGTTAACCCTGGTGTCATGGCTATATGTCCAATCTGGCCCTCTTATGACCACATCATGCCCAGCTAGCAACTTACTGTTAAATATTTAATTGATTAAAATAACTAAGAATTACAATATTTGTATATAATAATGACTACAATGATGATAATGATGATGGAGAAAATATGATCTCCCAGGCCCACTCCCACTGAATCTAGATGGGGTCCCAGAATGGAGTGGGATCACCCAGCCACCCTGCGGAGAAAGCTCATTTCGGCCACCTGTATCCGGGATCTTGTCCTTTCGGTCATGACCCAAAGCTCATGACCATAGGTGAGAGTAGGAATGTAGATTGACCGGTAAATCGAGAGCTTCGCCTTATGGCTCAGCTCTTTCTTCACCACGACAAACCGATACATCGACCGCATTACTGCAGAAGCTGCACCGATCCGTCTGTCAATCTCCCGTTCCATCCTTCCCTCACTCGTGAACAAGACCCCTAGACACTTAAACTCCTCCACTTGAGGCAAGAACTCTCCACCAACCTGAAGTGGGCAAGCCACCCTTTTCCGACTGAGGACCAAGGCCTCGGATTATGTTCTGTTTATTTAAAAAATAGACATGGGCTCCATAATAACATGACACATTTGAATATGAATGTTATTCAGTGTGTTTATTTTGACAGGAATGTACTTTTATTTTAATGACAATAAGAACTTGTAATGTCTAAAACTTTGTATTAGTTATATGGACACATACTGGATTGAGTTGGACACACAACAAGTAAAATAACAACCATTTATTGTGAATTAATGAGATCAGGAAGGCATTGGATCTCACTGACATGGCATGACAATTAAACATTTCATCACAGACTCACAAGTGTGATCATACCTGATCTCATTATTGTCTCCACCCCCCACCAGGTGGCGTCTATGTTCCCGTTACCCCTTGTCTGTTTATGTCTGTGTTTTCTGTTCGCCTTTTGGATCACCCATTACGACCTTGAACCAGCCTATTCCTCTGTACCTCAATAATCTAACCCATTGTCTGAACCCTGCCTGCCTGCCGACTACGAGATTGCCTATCCCATAATAAACATTGTTGCACGACACCTCCTCTCCTTCTCTATGTGGAAACACTATAATTTCTGTCACAAACAAAGACCAGAGTTACATACCAGAGAATAGAAAAGCAGACATTTCTAAAATGAACAGTAGTTCATGAAATTCCAAAAAAACTTGCAATTCTACTGAACAACTATGGGTGTTATGACAGAAACCAGTGATTTGACAAACTAATCTGAACTCAGTCCACCACCACAGCAATGGTGGTTTTCCCCTCTGCAGGTGGTAGGTCTGTGATGAAGTCCACTGACAGGTGTGACCAAGGCCACTGAGGTACTGGGAGAGGGTGGAGCTTCCCCACTTGAGCCCTTCACCACCCCAGTGGGCCTGGCGGGGGTTGAGGCGCCACGCTGCTCTGATGTACTCAAGGCTCCTGTGGTCTGTTAGGACAGTGGAGAGGAAATACAACGTCTCCCAGGCCCTTCTAGCCAGTGCTAACTTGACCACCAGTAGCTCTCGGTCACCTACGTCGTTGTTCTTCTCCACAGCAGAGAGTTTGTTGGAATATGAGGTACAGGGATGTAGCAGAGGGGGGTTTCTGTGGTGCTGGGAGAGGACCGCCCCAACCTCGGACATGTCCACCTCCACAGTGAAGTGCTTAAGGGGGTCTGGATGTTTCAGGAGGGGTGCCATTGTGACCCAGTCCTTAAGATGGAGGAACACCCTCTCCACGTCTGGGGTCCAGTGGAGGTGTTGAGGTTCATCTTTTAACAACGATGTAAGTGGTGCCGTAACGGTGCTGAAGTCCCTGATGAACCGGCAGTAAAAGTTGGCAACCCCGATGAATACACTTCGAGAATGGAAGACCATCAAAGAACCACCGCTTCTACATTTAGCTCCTCCATCCATACGCCCTCCGAAGGAATGTGATTTCCAAGGAAGGAAACGGTGGTGGTGTGTTGTGAGTATGTTGGAGAGTAAATCAAGATGTCATCTATATACACTACTACGTACCTCTCCAACATATCCTGGAACACTTCATTGAGAAAAGCCTGGAACACCGCCAGCTCATTGGCTAGCCTGTATGGCATCACAGGTATTTGTAGTGGCCCGACGCCGTGCTGACGCCGATGCCGTTTTCCACTTGTCTCCATCCGAGTTACGCATGAGATTGAATGTGCTCCAGATGTCAATATTAGTGAAGACGTTATGGCCAACGGAAAGAGGGACATGGGATAGCGGTACTTCACAGTAATGGAGTTCAGTCCTCTCTAGTCTATACAAGGCCTCAGCCCCCCGTCCTTCTTCTTCACAAAATAGAAGCTGGCTGAAGCAGGGGAAGAGTAGCAACGAATGTACCCCTGCTCTCCCAGGGAGACACCTGGCCTTTTTGTAGGAGAACACCCTGTTCAGGTCCATGTACTCAGGTGGGATGTTCCCTGGGAGGGCGCCCACGGGGCTCTCAACCGACGTAGCTCCACACGTGACGGCCAGGCAGGCTTTCCAATACCTCATCAACCATCCCAGAACCTTCCTCTTACTCCAGGTGAAGGTGGGGTTGTGCTTTTGAAGGAAGGCCCAGGATGACAGGATGTATGGAGGACAACAGCACCAGTAGTTCCAGTCTCTCTCAATGGCAGCTGTTGATAGTAAGAGTGACAGGGCGGGTCATGTGGGTTATGGAGCCGGAACCCACAGGACGATCACCCAGTGCTTGTATGGGAATCAAGGACCTCAAACGGCGCAACAGCAACGATAGGGCAGTAACCAGAGACTGTTCAATGAAGCTCCCTGCAGCTCTGGAGTCAATCAGGGCTGTTATGGGGTGAGAGAAAGAACCATCAGACAGAACAATTGGGTATCAGAACAGGCTGGCTATGTCGCTTAACAAAGAGGTTTTGGAAAATGCCATTTCGCCTGGATTTTGAATGGATTGCAATTTCAAAGCATGCCTCGATCTGAGATGTTGGTTCAATCTCCTGACCAACAATTATTTATAAAAACTTTGCATCGTTGGTATTATTGAGGCTGCGGAAGAGAAAATATTAACATCTCATATGAAAATAAATATAATCATTTCATTAAGTGTGCTGGCACATAAAACCTAAACTAAAACTGGATTCAACACTGACAGTGATGTCATATTATTATCTAATCACCAATTTCATATAGGCTACTTAGCTATCCAATATATGGGAAGCACAAATAATTGTACATGGAGGAAAGCCCCGGCGCCTGTATGTAGAGATCAAACAAAGCTTTGGACGTCATTAATCACCTGGTGAGTTAAAACATTCACAAAATACGGTAGATCCAATGATTGATTTAAGATGTGGTATTAAAAACTGACAAGCAAATATTCCTGATGTAGGAATTACAAAGACAGTGCTGCCAGTGTTGTCACCAAAACATTATAACAAAGTAATCATTGGGACTCGAACCAGGCTTTGTAAAGCAACTGTATATCCATCCTCAGCCTTTGGCCAGGTGATGCAACTAGCGAAATTACAAGACATTCAAACAATAGCCTAAGGTATTGGGCATACCCGTTTGTTCGTGATAATGAATATGTAGCACAAACTTTTTGACATTCATTCCAGTGAATTTAATTAGTTCTTGATAATTAGGCTGGAGACTAATTTAGTTTCATGTTTTAAAGCATATTTGGAAAGAGCCATGTCTTTAATAAACCAATTGGATGGTTGCGTAATGTCCGAAGCTTCAAACGTCATCAATCATGTGATATTGTTGCTCGGATACAGGCCATGGCCATTTCATTCGAGCAGGCTGGGTGAAATTTCAATCAGTCTCTGAGCCTCGTATTCGCGCGTCCCATCATTACTGTTAAGACATGGTGGCTGAGTGGGTTGAGCCACTGTTAAATGCTTTGTGTAGATGGGTTTGTATCTAGCCTAGTGAGGATATTTTGTTTCCACATGCACATCTGTACATGTATTTTCATGCACATTTTTCCCAATCTAACATTCTACAGTGTATTTATGAAGTTTAATATATTAGCTGTCTTTTAAGTGAACACAGCCGAAAGAGATGTCTCAATGAACAACTTTGTCTTGACCTTGATGTGAGAAATTAAAGACAAAAAAATACAGTTTTGAACATTGTTGATTGGTTAGTGCATTGGTTCTCCCATTTTCTAATGTAATATTCAGATGCAATATAATTGTATGTGTAAGATGCTGCAGACATTTTAGAGAAAGGGTTATTTGGCTATAAAGTTCCTAGATGCTTTGAACGGTGTTTGCAAAGGGTGTGTAATTTTTGTAATTTTGTTTCTTTCAGTATATTACATAGCCTATTCAACTTTCAATATTGTAACTGAATCACCTTGTTTTTGATAAGCCCTTTCGCTTTGAGCAAACTGGGTTGAGATTTCGAAGCAAGCCTCTGAGCCTCGGCTTCATGTGTCCCATTTTGTTGCAAATAGTCAACTGGGTTGCAAGAAACGTGTTGAGTTAAAAAGACACAAATTAACTGGCAAAGATTTGAGAATAATCCATTGTGAAGCTACCAGGAATCCATAATCCTCCATTGCTGTCATATTCCAGAACTGCAACCTACCTGGAGTGGCCAGAAGTACAAGGTGTTCAATGCTTAGAGACATGGCCAAGGTAAGGAAGGCTGAAACCCGACCACCAGTGAACAAGACACATAGGTTGAAATGTCAAGACTGGGCCAAGACATATTTGAAGACAGATTTTTAAAAGGCTTTATTGACTGATGAGATGAGAGTGACTCTTGACAGTCCAGATGGATGGGCCCGTGGCTAGATCAGTAATGGGCCTAGAGCTCCACTTTGACTCAGATGCCAGCAAGGTGGATGTGGGGTTCTGGTATGGGCTGGTATTATCAAAGATGAGCTAGTTGGACCTTTTCAGGTTGAAGATGGACTCAAACTCAACTCCCAAACCTACTGCCAGTTTTTAGAAGACACTTTCTTCAAGCAGTGGTACAGTGGTAAAGTCTGCATCTTTCAAGAAGACCAGGATTTTAATGCAAGACTATGCTCCATTGCATTGCATCTAAGTAATCCACTGCGTGGCTAGCCAGTCAAGGCCTTAAAGATTCCTCACCTGACCTGAACTCTGAGAATTTGTGTGCCCTTTTTAAAGAGTAGAAGGGCCCACAAGTTCCCAGGTGAAGGAAAACAGTACACCTCTCTGAACTGTGTCTGGGAGGATGTGGTTGCTGCTGCACAAAAGGTTGATCGTAAACAGATCCAGAAACTGACAGACTCCATGAATAGAAGACTTATGACTGTTATTAAAAAGAAGGGTGGTTATATTGGTCACTGATAAATTTTTTTGAAATGTCACAAATGTTTATTGGTACATTTTGAGTTGTTTGTTTATTAGTCTCACTTGAACAGATGAAAATAAACAAATAAACATATTCTCCTAAGAAAGCCAAAACCTCACTTTTACTTTCTTTAAAATTCAGGTTTGAGGTTTATTAGCATTTTGGATTGACAGAGAGCACTGTAGTTGTTAAATACAACTTGCCAATAATTGTGCACAGAGTGTATGTTATCCATCACATGCCATCAAGCATCTCTATAGATTACCTGTGTTAATTCATAGCTTCCTATGAAAAAGAAAATGTAACTCAACCAGACCACAAGGAGTTTACCTGTTGGGTCCCTACAACCAGTCCAAAATGTTGTTTTTAGCCCGGTGTAAATTAGTACATTTTCAAAGTAATTACCTGTCATTTTTGAATGTTTGTGTGTCCCATAAAAAGAAATGTAGTAGAGTACAGCTTCATTTGATAATAGGACATGCTTTCAATGAGGGTCTTGGGGAGGCAAAACTGCCATATTAGTGTATTATGAGTTCCCATTAGAAAGTGGCAACTTATTTTTGCATGGCATGCTGGGTAGAACAATGTCACAGATGCCATTCAACCATTGTGTTACTCGTGTTACTCAGGGGACCATCCCCTTAACAATAAGATATTTCCCATCTCTGTGTGATGTTTGCTTCAGGGTGTGAGTTTTCTCTATCTGCCATAGGAAATGCATTGCCTACAGCTCTAACCTCACCACAGTGCCAATGCGGTTTAAAATTGGTTCAGCAATGTGTTATACATCACATGCCATCAGGCATCTCTATAGATTGCCTGTGTTAATTCATAGCTTCCTATGATAAAAGCAAGGGGCAAACTCCGAGGCTGAAAAATGCCTACCCGGAAGTACCATAAACTGCAATTCATCGAATGGCCACAAGAGATCTCTATGGCAAAATGCCCAACTTTACAGCACAAATAAAAAGGTTTACAAAAATGGTTTTGGTGTATATTGTTTATTTCCCCATTTTTGACACCTGTGGGTAGGTGATTTCTTCCATAACTCATCCGTTTAAAATATATTTAGTCTAATAATTAGGGGGCGTGGCCTATTGAGTGACAGGTGTGGTGCTGGTGCTGTCACTCATGTCACTCCTAGCGGTTTGTCTTTTCTGCTATAGCTTCAGCTAACTACAGTCACTGACAAGTAACGTTATAATCAAGTGACATCCAAATAAAGGACTCGTAACCATGCAGTCTATGCTCATAAATAAAGTTACAGTTGTGCTCAAAAGTGTGCATACCCTGGGAGAATTGGTATTATATGTACCATTTGTAAAGAAAACATGAGTGAGCAGTCAAAAGACATGTATTTTATGTCTTATTGGATTCATATTCAACTGTGGGTCATAACCGAATGGCACAATTATTAAACAAAACATGGCAACAAAGAAAATAATGAACTGACCTGTTCAAAAGTCTGCATACCCTTAGTTCTTAATAGTGTATTGCCCCCTTTAGCATCAATTAAAGCGTCCAGTCTTTTTTAATCGATGTCAAGCATCCCGCTTCAACCTTTTTTAGGCGGGGTAGACAGTCAACAATCCCATACTCCACCAGCCAGGGGCCCACCCCTGGTCTTCCCTGAAGAAGTCCCTGAGAAAATCCAGAGAATACAGGAGGGCCCTCCTGCTGAGGAGTTTAGCAAACACCCTTCTCCTACTCGACCCGAGGCCCATCAAGCAACATTCCCTTCATGCCACTTCCCTCTCGCCCCCAGAAGGAAGCAAAAGAACCTCACCATATTCGTCCTGGTCGCCCTCAACACAAACCCTTTCAATGGGGTTTGTGTACCTCACTGTACCTCACTGTGACCTCACTGTGACATCCACCACAGTACCGTCTTTAGTGAACGCCAGGTCAGGTGTACGCGGTGCCCCAACTGGGGTGTGGCATACCATTTCCTTGGTGAAGCTCCAGCCGGCGCTTACGGCTTCATCTGCCAGCAAGCCACATAGTTTGTGATGTCGCCTGATACGAGTATCCTTGACAGCTGGGCACTGCCCAAGAATATGAGGACAAGTCTCAGTCCCAGCGTTGCAGTGTCTGCAGGCTACCAAACTAGTCGACCTGCCCCTGGTCCACCAGGTGGGGTACACATTTGGGTAAAATATAGTGACATTGTCTAAGTCCCACCGATACCGGGTCTGTCAGCCAGTGATTGCTGTTTCTGTCTCCATAGAAGGCCTGCAAGCCCCGACCCTGCACGTCCAGGCTCATCCCGCCTCCAGTCTGGTGCCAGGATTTTACTTATCTCGGCACAGCCGTGCCAATGCCCTCCGCATCTCTGCCTGCCCCTGCAGAATAAGGCACCGTGCCCACGACACCTACATGCGCCGGTCCCTCGGTCATGCCCCTGGCCGGGCTGTAACCACACTTCTTCCAGAGAGGGCATCGTAACTGGATTGACGGGATCTGGCAAGCCATCTTCACCACCTTAAAGCCCCCATCTCTGGTCCTGGAGTATAACAGGCCACCGGGAGGTGGAGCCACCTCTTCACCGCACCCCTGATTATCCCATCCAGCTCCTTGAGGGGCTCCTGTCCCAGACCCCCGTGATCCGCCTCGTAGGCAAGCCTCGGCAACGCATAGCCCCGCATATCACCACCCTCGGGGACGGCTTCAGGTCCGACCGGCTATGGGAGACGACACAACCTCGCAACTTCTCCTTCAGGTTGGGCCTCACAATGTCACATACCGACGCCCAGATACCGAACAGACTTACTGGGACCCACCATATGCAGCTCCTCACCAACTAACCTCATGCATTGGTTCACGGTGAACACCCCGTCTGACATGCAGGTGAGGAATCCATGGCACTTCTTGGGCAGCACGCGCAGCCCTGTCAACTGGCAAAACATCTCCAAGTCGGCAATACTACGGGACATTCCCCTCCAGGACTCGCCCAACAGGAACAGATCATCGGCAAAGGCCAGGGTGCAGACCTGCCGGCCATCACCCAGGGGGTAACCCCCTGCCGATGTGTTTGAGAGGGTCAAGCACCAGCTTAAACAACAGGGGTGACATTAAATCTCCATGTTTGACACTGACCCTCATGTTGATCATTGGGGAGTTTTCCCCTACAATAGCCACTTTGGTAGGGTTAGGGTTAGCCACTCTGTAGCGGTTCTCCATCAGACCGACCACGTAGTCGTCCAAGCCCCTGCTTCTGAGCACCTCAAGGATGTGCGAGTGACACACAGAGTCAAACACCATTGCAATCAATGAAGACGACTGCCAAACCCTGGCCCCTCCTCCTAGCATCCAAGATGAGCCTGTGCAGGACCATAAAAGTCTCAGAGCACCCAGATGAGGAAATAAATCCTTTCTGACAGGGAGAGACAGACCACGCACTCGCCAACCTGCAGTTCAATATCATGGAGTAGAGTCGCAACACCACTGATCCGATTGCCAACAGCTGCCACCCCGATGAGCACACACGGCCGGGTCAGAGGACTTCGGAATCAGTGTTTTTCTGCAGACCTTTATGACCTTTAGCAAGGAGCCAGACGCCAACCAGATTGAAAAGACTTTAGACATTTTAACACCTGATGGAACCCAGGCCAGAACACATGGCAAAAACCCTGAAAATACAGATATATACAAGGCTATATTGTCCCAAATTTTGTTGAGACCGAGTGAATATGCTCCAACCATAACTGTCATATCATGAGAAAATCTGAAATCCATATTGGCACTGTATAAGCACATATGATATCCGGAATCATTACGTTCCCTTGACACCGTGATTAGTCTGGGAGATATCAGACTCATATATGCGCGTCAACTTGCTATCCTACTCTGACAATATTCGGAATGTATCGTCAAATTGACATGTTTGGAGTCCCCAAAACCCTGAAAATACGTAGCCTACATAAAAAATTATACATAGGCCTATTCCCGGATTTGAAGAGACCACAAAATATGGCTTTAACATTCTCTGACCACGAATGTTATTGATTTCTTATCAAGGCACATTTCGGAATCCGTATTTGCATTTTAAAGCATTGTTGAAGAGTGCTTTTAAAAAGAATGCTTTAAAATCACCATTTCCCCATACCACCATGTGTACTCTCAGGAATATCAGACTCATTTATGAATGTTATACCTACCTTGTGCTGGGAAAAATGCCATCATACTCAGAGAATATCTAATGATTCTAAATTTATCCTCAGTATACATCTAATTCAAAATATGTCAGGAATGTGGATGATATTTGGAGTATGTAAATGAAATGTCTCTGGTCCAGATAGGCTATCATGTCCCTAACCGATAGTAAAATAATGAATTCAGAGGTTAAAAAAATATATAATTATCTTCCACTTTACCTAGGCCACGGCATGTACAAGAAAATATACAGCCTATGACCGGATTCGTATCATTTACGGGAATATGTAGCCTATTATATTTGCCTACAAAATAAGTTGACGAATTTGAAGCAGGAAAATATCTGTTGTTTAAGATTAATACAACAATCTGCAAAAAGAGCCATATGCATGCATCTGAAGTCCTTACTGATATTTGAATGAAAAAAACGGCTGGGATCGATGGTTAGATATTTATGTATTAGAACAGCAAAGGAAATATAAACATTCGCAACAAACTTGTTAACATAAACTAATATTGTCTGAAAACATTGAACCATCCCGACCAACTCAGAATTAATATTTCAGTCAAAAACATTCATTTCAAAACGAACTATCCATGAATATTGGGTCTATGTCTCAGTTTCTCTCCTGCAGACAAATAACTCTCGTTGGAAGGTTGGCTTGGTGGTTCTCCAGTGCTCTCCCTCCCAAGTCTCTTTCTGGTGTGGCTGGACCTGGGATCTTTTCCCTTTTTTTGGTTAGCATCCAGTGCCCTTTGGCATTGTTGAATGACGCAAGTAAGTTTGGATGACAGACACTTCGGAGACAAAACGTCATATGATGTTTTATCTTCGTCGCCACTCTCATCATCTGACATCAGAGACGCAATGGCTCCCTTGAGGTAGGCTAGATCACCCGGGGTGAGGATGTTCTTCCCATCTTCACTCTTTTTGTATAGCTGAAACAAAAGTATGCATGGAAATGTTTGGATCAATGTCATATAAAAAAAGGTCGCAATCTAGCATGTTTGTTCAGTTTGAAGTACAGAAATGGCCATGCCTACCCACACAGCAAAAGGACTCCGCGGTGGAACCGCTGCGGAGGTATTGCGGCTTTCGGAACGGACTCGCGAAGCGGAACTGTATTGGTGTCTGTTAGAGCTCAGTGACGGATCCGCAACGAAGGCGGATCGCGGACCCGCCGCGGCTCCGCGCTGCATCTGTTCCGCATCCGCGATTAAAACCTTGCCTCCGCGGCGGGTCCATTTGGGACCCGCTAAATACATACATCCGCCACGGATCCGTAACGGCCTCATAAAATTCCTGGCTCATCTGGCCCGGGTCCGTTTTGGACCTGTTTTTCTCATTTTCAAAATCCCTAGGACTGTTCTTGCTGTAGGATAAAAATAGGATAAACTAAACCATAGGATTTCTATCACTAGGCCTAGTCTAGGTTACTCCAGCAATATAGACCTAATCTTAAATCTGCATTGCCTTGTATTTTTAACCTAACAATATTGTCAATAGGCCTAACAGAAAAGGTTTAAGTCAAGACATCAATTCACTGTACAAAAGTAATCACTACTTAATGGAAATATAAAATTGTCATTTACATTTATGGAAAGTTACAAGTTCTTTCTATTCCGTTTTTGTTAAGTAGCCTACGTTGGCTAAGCTGCTTTACATTCATTTTGTGGTCAAAACCTAATTTAGTGCTTTATAGGCCTAGGTCGGTGCAGACATAAAATATTTTATCCATTAGGCTAAAACTTCAATGAAATGCACAGCTAAAATATCAGAAAATTAATAACTGGTGAACGACAAGAAGTTCAATAAAAATTTTGTTTATTGCTTATTTCTCCTATTACTCCGTTTGTGTGGCTTGAGGCGGGACACGTCTCCTCGTTGCCCGATCCGCTGCCAGGTTGAACCACCTGATTGCGTGCTTGGTGACCTCTGCGTCCGTGGTTGATCGTGTCACTGTGTTTTTCCTCACAGCACCTGTAATCAAACAGACAGATATGATTATGGTATGTAGCATCCAAAGCCAAGTATGCTTACACAATACAATATGAGATAGGTATTAAGGAGATTAAATAAAAAAAGAAACATGACTATAAATTATTATAAAGTTATAAACAGGGTTGCGGTGGTTAAAATAAGAGGTGGGTAAACTATGAATTTGTGATCAGGGTAAGGTTTGCCACACCTTTTCGCTGTCAGATGTTTAAAAAAGACATCCAAAATGTTCAAACAATATCAGTGGTATTAAATGGTTTTTGATCAGAGCACAATTGTATGTGGATAAATCAGTATTTTAAGTTTGGTAGGGTCCTACATAGATTCTATTTGGAGGTAAACTCTTAACAGATGGATAAACTCTATTTCTGACATTTGAGCGGTGGGTAAACTCCATTTACTTGCGTTTAGTCTCTATTACAGCCCTGGTTAACATTACGTCAGTTAGCAGATGCTTTTATCCAAAGCAACTTAACATTCAAGCTATATGTTGCAGCAGAGACCTTAGTGTTAGATTAACCATTCCAAAAGCAACACTAAATTAAAATACAACTCACATGGTCATTTACAAACCACACAACTGCATTCCATCAGTGTTTATTATTATTATGGAGAGCCAAGACAAATGTACGCGAGCGAAGCTATCACAACCACCAGGCAGCCAATACATTTGCGTGCATTTACTTCGATAACATGACAATCCACTGTGATTCCAACCCCCAAATTTCAACCGTAGTTGCGCTCTTACGCACAAATACAGGTATGCCACTGTCTTGCCCAAGACTGTGCCAGAAATTAGCATCTCCACGAGGGAGATTGTCACTCACTGACAAAATCTAACCACTGGGAAAAGGCGGATCAGGACAGGCCTGTTCAGGGCTGTTCAATAGAACATTTGCAATAATCATGGACAATCAATAAACCTAAAGGCAAGATTCATATTAAGTTAGAAAACTCACCACGCTCTGTCGAGCTGGGCCATTTGACGGTTCCTTTAAAAACATTTCAAATGCCTCCACTGCCTCCACTTGTTCCAGGGGAAACTGGATATTGTCCGGCATCTCAACATCTGGCCCCGGGTTGCTGTTCAGCCTGCTGCTGAGGTAGTTCACCTTTGCCACAAGCTGGTCTTGTTGTTGTTTAATGGTCTCCAGCAAGCTAAGGATGTGGACCTCAGCCACTGTTGACACATGAAATATAGCTAAAATGTAGTGGATAAAATATATCACGTTTCAGTGTTTATCCTCATTACTCATAATACTAACCTTAGTTATTGACAATAGTTAATGACAAAAGTTATGAAAATGTGTGATGGTTGTGGGATGTTTTTCCAAAATCTGTGGCACAGAATGCCCCTATGGATTTGTCAGTTAGTGCTCACCAGAGCAGGGAATGGTATCGGTCATTCCTCCCCCTCGCCATGTTGGTCTGTAGGCCAGGCTTGAAGAGGGCTCCTCTGTTCGCCTCATGTTGAGGGCCGGTGCGGGAGGTGGAGGGAGGTGAGGAGGGACTCCCGTTCCTGGCCCATAGTGAGTTGGGTGGTGTGAGAGAATGGGAATTATTATTTAATTAAATGGTAGTCATCTGTTAACCATGACTTATAATACACTTTGGGGCCTTCCAATTCACTAATATTTCAGAAATCAGTCCCTACCTTGAGTAACTCTCCTCATGTTAAATACAGGTGCAGGGAGTTGAGGTGGTGAAGGGTGTTGGGGTCCGGCCCCATGGTCAGGTGCTAAGGGAGAGAAATTGCTATTAAATGGTTGTGATCTGTTAACCAATGGTATGCTGCGAGCTACAGGGCCAAACAATGGCAAACAAAAATTCTCTGGTCATGGGGAACATGTATGTTTCAACATTTTGGTATGAACTACCTATTTCAACCCCATGAATGGATTGCCAGTGAAAAACAATTTATCTAGACGGGGCCCCTTTACCTAGACAGTTTCCTCCAGGTTGAGGAGTAGTGACTCTGCTGCATGGCACTCAGTGAGATGGTGGAGCTGGAGGAATGGATACAAGGAGAGGGGAATATCTTTAGCACTAACAAGGTAAACCATATCTATATTATTAATATTATGATTTTGTTATTTTGATGTTAAGAGATTATTCCTTACTCTGCCAGTGTAATTGGTTTGGGCTTGAGGCTCCAACTGAAACACCAGCCGAATTTTCTGGCTCTTCTTCACTCTCATCAGAGTCCCCAAAACGATGGCTGTTAAGTAACCATATCATTTTGGTTATTGCAATCCCAAAATTGCCAAATATACATATAATACATATAGTATTTTTGAATGCTACAGGAAATAGCCTTCCTATTACTGTAGAAACATAACAAAAACAAGACCGAACCGACTTACATTGGCTTCCTGAATCATTTCTCTGGCAGCTATCCCTCCTGCTCTGCCTCAGACTGTAGCTCAGAGGCGTTGCAGCCGGTCTGATATTGATTCATTAGCCTGATGGCGTCTTCGTAGGTGTCTAAAATGAAATATGTTAAAATGAACATGAGTTTCAAATTAGCTGTAGAGCTGCACAGAATATTATTATTGATGATGATAATTGTTAGTATCATTATTATTCTTTATTTAACCACGTTGGTCTCGTTGAGAACACAATATCTCTTACAAGAGAGACTTTGCCAAGAATAGCATCAACAGATATAAATTGAACATTTTAAAAATTGCAAGGCAAAGACAATTTCATGTGCATTTTCAGAAAATAAAAGGGTTTGTTATTCCAAGCATAAGGAGAAGCAACCATGAAATTATTTTTAAACAATAATTTTATGAATTGGCATACCACAAGTTCTGACGACCTTTACGTCATATCTTGGCCAGTTTGGCTCATGCTTCTCCTCGTTAGCAGCTGCCCGTTTCACACGTTCAGCTGGGCAAGTACACTATCACGTCATCATACCAGTCAACTGGCACAAAAGCAATGTCCTCGCTTGCCTGAAATTCAATTAGATGAAAAGGCATCCTTAATGTAGAAAGAAAGAAAAAGGGTATTCATCATCAAAAAAGGAATAACATGGACTAAAGCATGCACAAGTATAGGCCTACAATGTATACAAATAAGCAAGTTAGATGGGCTGAAAGTTAACCTGAATGGTGCCCCAAGGTGGGAAGAAGTATAAGGAAGGAAAAAGTACTAGACTGTTTATTAGACCCCAAAGGAAACAAGAAGCTAACGTTAGCTAACGCTGCGGTGACTGTCCCTCTGCCTCTGACTCCCCCGCTGCATGGAGTATTCCTCCGTATCAGCTAGCTAGCTAGCTAATTTTACTGTTTTAAAACTATTTTCTAGGTTAGTGGGGGAGCCTACCGCTCAAAACCAACATGAAAAACGTAGCTAGCTAGCTAGTAATGTTCACTCATTACTAGCCGCTC
Organism: Esox lucius; assembly: GCF_011004845.1. Classification (NCBI taxonomy): domain Eukaryota; kingdom Metazoa; phylum Chordata; class Actinopteri; order Esociformes; family Esocidae; genus Esox; species Esox lucius. The sequence goes on along the minus strand of NC_047589.1, from coordinate 5,706,325 downwards.
ATTTTAAACGGTGTGTAAAATGAGCGGTGATGTTAAATCTCCATATGTACTGTGTATTTGCTGAATGGTTTCAAAGTAATGTTCGGTAGCTACCATTAGCAGAAAAGCCCGTACTTCTTGACGTTCAAACAGGCGCCAATACCCATTAGTTGTCTGAACCGACTTAAACAGTGATTAAAATGCCGAAGCTTGATTTTCATTATAAAGAGGATGGCAGATAGACACTACACATGAGACCAAACTTGACAAAATGCAAACTTAATGCACAGCTAGCTAGAAACTAAACATGCTAAAATTGTACCTGCTAGCTATCATAGCAGACAAGTGCTTCACTGACTGTAATATTGACCCCACTTCATTGACTGAAATACCAGTGCCAATTTATCAGTTATAGGTTTGCATCGCAAACGTGAACTCAAACATATAGCTATATAGGCATTATCAATACTTGCGAAATGATGCAATCGCGCCTAGCAGCATGCTAGCTAGCAGCTACATGCTGCTAACATAGCATAAGCTACATATGGATAGCAGCGACACATTAAAACAGACCAAACCAGTCTTTATCACACTACCATAACATATTCTGCCGAAATGACTATCCCATTTTAAATCAAATGGGCTACAATATCATCATAATCTCTCAGCTAGCAATAGCATGTTGCACAAAAGTCCTAATATCAAACAACGTCATTACAATCATTATACATGATGAGCAAAAAAACACAAAGGCCTATGTTTGCTGTGAATGTCGCAATAAATCAATACACTTACTCAGATAGTTCAGCGCAACCGTGTCCCAGGAAAGAAAATCTCCACTGATATGACTCTTGTCTCGGCGTAGCAAGAGCACACCAAGAGGTTGTAGTCCAACCTTTACAGTAAAGGCGCGTCCACTTCTGCGGATCCGACACGGATCCAGTGTCGGACAGTAGAATTCAACGCGCTGCCCGGAGGCGGAGCGGATCCGACACGGGTCCAGTGTGGGACAGTAGAATTCACCGCGCTGCCCGGAGGCGGAGCGGATCCTCTGGGCGGTGCCAAAACGAATGTGACAGTCACGCGGGTTTCGCGACTTGGATGCGGATCCGCGTAGGCGTCTACTGCTGTGTGGGTAATTGCCTGCTCGCCGGCTGTAGCCTATTTACACCTCAAAAAGCATATATATATATATATATATATATATATATATATATATATATATATATATATATATATATATATTCAATACTAGATATAAAACAGTTTACCCGGTCGCGGCGGCTGGTAAGGAGTTTATTGCGTTAAATTTTGTCTGTGCTGCCTCCAACTCAATCTTCCTTTTTTCATTTAGATTTTCAAATGCCCTGTTGCAAGCCTCGGAGCAGTAAAACAGGGGTGTAAAAAACTGTGCGTATATACAGTAGTAGCCTTTATTAATCTATGTACTAGTTAAAAAATGCATTTCCCCGCTGAGATTGCCATACAGCCTGCACAACTTCTGCTGAGCAAGGAGTTTCCTGGCACCCGCTTCGAATGTTATCATTGGATTGAATGGGCGTTATCAGTGGTTATCAGCCTCATAGATATGGGTCAGAAGGGGGCTGCTAAGCCTACTGGTAGGCTCAGAAGGCTTTTATCATTCATTCTCATGGTTAATCACGGATAAATACACGAGAAGACTCCAGATCCAATCCCAGACAAATCCAGGTCGCCGCTAACCGGAAGTCTGCTGGATAACAGGGATATGTACAGGTAAGACCAGTATCTCCCAACCTTTTTCAGTTACTGTACACCCACATTTTTTTTGCACTGCTTTCAGTACCCCTGAAGTACCCCCTCATGTTAATTTCACTAGTAAGTCTATGGTGTCATGAGTGTTTTCAAGTACCCCCTGTGGAGAGGCCAAGTACCCCCAGGGGTCCTAGTACCCCTGGTTGGGAACCACTGCTGTTAACTGTGTGGGTAAAGAAGTAACATGAAATTAAGCACTTTATTATAGCAGTAATAATGTCTTTATCTGTTCTCCAGACACTTTCTGTAGATGGAAAAGAGACTACATCATCAAGCTAATTCAGTTCTACAAGTTCAAGTAAGAATTCAATGTGTTAATGTAAGACTATATAGTTATTACACCCATCTTTAAGTAGCCTACTGATGTGCTTCAACATGGAAGCCTAGGTGTGATTACATAGCTATGAGTGAGACAATAACAGCATATTTTTGTAGGAAACTCACAATGGTAATAAATCAGGGGTCTTAATTATTTTAGGCCCACCTATAAGCAGCTCAACTAATAATTTGTTGGATTCAATTTAAGACCCAACAATTTTGGATATTTCTTTAATAACAATTTAATAATTTGGAGGGGCCCCCCTGCATTGACTCTGAGGACCCCCTGTTGAAGATCCCTGTTATAAATGAAGAGTTGCTATAATGCTGCAGTACCACCAAGGCCTTCCTTATAACGTCTACAGTGTTTGGTCAGGTGTACCACAGTAATGATTTCTGGTAGGTAACTACTTAATTCTTGTGCTGTACTTCTTGAAATGTATAGATCTGGGACTCGTGAGTTGTACATGGAGGATGAAACAGAGTAAGTAGGCTGAATCTGTCTGTTGCTGTTCTCTGATCAAGTGTCTAAATAACATTTAATAATAATTACTTGCTGACCATTGTAGAATTGAGAACTCTCTGCTGAACATTGAAACAAAACACTGCATTGAGAGAAGATGGAAAGAATCTGATCTAGATTTCCATCTTTAAATCTGATCTAGATTTAAAGATGTTGACCGTGACCTCAGAGGCCAACTTATATGCAAGGCTAGAACTGAATCAAGGGAGAGAGCAGTCCTCCTCCATCTGAAAAGAAAATATCCAGGTAAAGTGCTGTGGATAAGTAGATCCAATATAAAATCCAACTTTTCAAAGGACCATAATACAAACTAATGAATTCATTTCTTTGCATGTGTGTTTTCTAACTTTGTTTCAGATAGGCAGGGCATTGCCATTAGACTGCCCAAGCAGGTAGCCAACTCCAACAAGAGACTGAGACAAGCAATCAATGAATACAACAGTATTCAGTGGCCACCGCAGATGAGCATCTTCCCTGCAACTATTGATTTTCAGGAAGCATGCGATTCCTCTTGGCCTGTCTACCTCTGCTCTGATGACACTGTAAGTATAGTTACCTAAAACTAGTAACCACACTGTAATCATTCTAGTAACCATCTGACAACCGCTTGGTAACCACAAATACACAAATTTCATCAACCACCTGCTAACATGAGATAGCACTTTGTTTCCTTATGTCTTTTACTAGATTGAAGAAGATTATGTTTCAAGGTGTCTGAAAAGGCGTGGAATTGATGCCTTATATATGAGGACACAGGCAGCTGAGGAAAAGCACATGCTTTACCAGGAAATGAGAACTGTAACTGAACACCTCAATCAGCAGTATGCCTTTCTGTGCTCTGCCATCAATGACACAGAGCAGCCTGGTTCAAAAGCTGCTCTCATTCAACGTCTCAAACAGCTGGAAAGAAAGCTACATCATCCCACTGTGATGTTTCACCAACATGTACCAGACATTGTTCCTGCAGCGCGTAATTATGTCGTCCCAGAAAACCCCTACCTGTCTCAGAACCTCCCCATGCCAAGCGTACAGACACTGGTATACAATGGTGATGATGATGACAGCAGCTAGCACTGTAAGCAGTCATGACTAGGGCTGGTTTGCTGCTTCCTAGTTTTTAATGAATAGTTTGAGCAAGCTTATATGCTTTGCTATTTATCATTCAAAATGTCTCCTTAATTCAGCGCTAACCAAATTTAATCAAAGTCTGACAGTTTAGGTTGTGTGTTTTCATTGTAACTGATCAGGGTCTAATTGATGCTGTGTTGATGATTAGTTGATTAGTCTAACTGCAAAAAAGTCTTGAGCTGTGAACTGTCCTGCCAATGTGAACCAAACATTATTTTTAAACAAGCTGTTTTTGGACAAAAAAAACTTTTTTTGTGGAAGCTGGTGTCTAAGTAATTTTTTAAACCTCTATCAGCTTTGGTGGCTATACCTCAATGAAACAATTGAATGGTAAAGCCATTAAAAAAGTGGGTGATCAATGTTGAGCTCTACAGTATATCTGAAATAAACCAACATATTTACTTTTTCTTAATATAGAACATCTAGATGCCGTGTAATGACTAGTTCGGCTTTACTAGATATTTGATATATTCAGTAGATATATCTTTTCACAACCCTATTTTACAACCCTAATTTGCAAACCAGAAATACTACAACTACAACTACAATGGTGATTTGTATCAAGCTACATGGCGTGGCTACAGGGAGTTGTAGTTTCTAAAACATTACCGTTTTACAGGGTAGTACAATTGGAGGTTGTAAATATTGAGATGACAGTAGAGTGAGGGGTTTATGTGTATAGTAAACACATCTATGTAATCATATTTCAAATATTTGTTAAATTTAACTGCTTTTGACAGCACCCCCAGTTGGTGACTATAATTACTTGATAGAGTAGGCCAAGAGCTTTTATAACACTTGTCCCATGTCTCTAACCCCTTTAGTTACTGAATTACAACCATTAAAACATGCACCAGGGGGACGTTTCAAAGGTCGGTCATTCAAAGCAGGAGCCATGAAGAATCTTTATACTAAATACTCTCCAGGACAACACCTTTCCAACGATGTATTTGGTTCAACTATACAACAAAGTTTACATTTTCTCATTTCACTTACACAAGCCATCTCAGGTCTAGTTTCAGAGAGCACTTTCAAGGCTCAATATATAAAATGAAGCTTTTTGTTTGTTTGTTTCTGACTGTGTAAACAGATTTACTACACACACACACAGTTTATTTCTGTTCGGGACACACATGGCATGCATATCTATTTATGTTAATGCTGCTATTAGGGTTGTGAATCAAACGTTTATTATTACTAGTATTCAAAACAAAGAGGACACATACTGTAGGCCAATAGGCCCTGTTGTATTCTCTGTATTTATTCGTCCATTGAAATGTTTTATTTTGAGCTTTACGGCAAATATTTTGTTTTTCCCTTAACATTTTCCTCCTTCCAACACCTGTCACTGTGAGCAACTAAATGCTTCAGTTATGTTTGGCAAATCTAGCATAGCCTATTTAAAATCAAATCCAAGCCTGCTTAATGTAGAAATGAGTTTATGTTTCAAGAACGCTGATAAGTAGCCTATCCCCAGCCACATATTCTTTGAATTATACAATTAAATGATATAAATAACATTTCACAGTCACAGGTAATTACATGTGTCTTTTTAATAGAGATAAAGTGGCATTTGGATGTGGGTTGAAAAAGCAACCATTATTGATGGTGCCAACAAACAACAATAAAGTACAAAGAATCTTAACTAGGGTAAATGAAAATATCACAGTCTTCTTCTTACAGTAAAATGTAATCCAAAGACATATAGTGGCAAGATTTAAATTAAGTCTATTTTAATGAAAATGATAAAAGGCTTTAAATCAAGTGTCAAACTCAAGGCCGCCGGCTAAAATCTGTATACATAGGCCTATATACAATCCGCACAGACCGGCAGGCATAGATATAGAACAATGTTCTGCACCAGAGTTCGGATGAGCTTTCACAAGAGCTGGACTTTCCGACCAAATGCTCCAGTGTTCTTTTTAAACGTAGTGTGTGTGTTTTGTAGGGATGCGGTGGGGGCCATCAACAGAGTAAAAAAACCTCAAAATTGTGTACGTTCAAAAGTTGTTTTATTCATCCAACAGAAAACTCAGATCGGACAGATAGTCTAGCTAGCCGTCTGGATTTACCCTGCAGAGATCTGAGGAGCAGTTAACCATAGTCCTCAGAAATCCTCCGGAGGTTAGAACGCCAACACAAAAAAAGAGGAAGGAGACGGACATCATCCGAAAACGAGGGACATCCGTGGAATTTTCAGTGGCAACGGACCTAGATATATACTAGAAATCAGGGTGTTTGCATGGTGTGTTGACCCTGGCAATGAAGGCACATGTTTATTTTAAAACCACAGGCAGTGTGGGACCATGATTGGCACACTGAGCACTGAGACCATGAACGCCACTTCTTTGTAGCATTCTTCTTCTTGTCATCAAAATAGATGCGGCAGACAGAGCACAAATTGCCTCCATCTATCGAAACAAAAACAGAAATATTTTGGAAGTTAAGCCAGTTAGTTGAAATCATAAACATACATAAAACAATGTCTCTAAGGCAGCCATTTCATTTACAACTTTTGCCAAATGTCCCTGATTTTTAACAGTTAAACACCAGCCAAGTTAAATAACAATAAAATAAGTCAGAAAATACTGTGGAGCCCAGTTAACATTTAAATTGAGCTGGTTTGGCAAACAGAGGGGGCTGAGGGGCTGGGAAATGAAAAAATAATTTCTGAAAAGGTTAAATTAGTGAGTTAATTTAAGTAATTATTAACTGACACATTTTATCAGGTCACCTGCCCCTCAGTTTATCACAGTACAACAGTTAACATGGTCAAAAAACACTAAACTGGTGTTTTTTCCCCATAGATAAAAGACCTGGCCTTTTTAGTATATTAACCGTTATACTGGAAATATCCCTAGTTTTCATGTCACAAATTTTGTTCTTATAGTTTATTTTCAGTTGTTTCAACTTCCGTTTTTTCGCTGGACTGCACCTAAATGAAATGCATTTTAGGTTCAATCACATTCAACCAGTTTTCACCTGTAATAACATAATTTTGATTACATATTGCAGTATTGTAATCTGTTGAAATTACTTGTTTTTATCTTTGCTGCTTGAAAAAGGCATTATTAGTATCAATGGGACTTCCTGGTTAAATATAAATAACCACAGTTTGGACAGATACCTTCATTTGCAGTCATCATGGGGGCTACATTAGTGGCTGTTTCTGAGGACTCTCCTTCCATCTGCTGTGCACCTAAAGAACATAAAAGAAAACACAATAAAATCTTTCTTGATACAAATTTTGAATCTTAATTAAAATGTGTAATGCAATTTGGCAGCATAATATGGGTATAGTAAACATCTAAATCTCAACAGCCAATTCAAAGTGTGAAATGATCAGGATATCAAGCTTATGGAAGCTGTTTGTCACTTGGATAAATATTGTATCTATATATTGTAATTTTCAAACAAGTGAGCTTTTCTCTGTCAAATGTCAATGGCAGACCTCAGAAGTTTCATTTAAGCTCGAATTTAAGCAATACTAAAAACTGATTTGTAGCAATTGGCTTTCAAAATGTATTAAGATTGCAAGAAATAACATTTCCACACATGGCCTCAAAGATCTGTTCCACTGACTTCTTCTGGATACAAACTGCTGTGTCTGTTGATTTAAAGACATTCAACAATGACACAAAGGTGAATCATATAATTTGCATCAGACATTAATGTGGACAGGGGTCAAATATGCTGTGAAATGAGGTTGAATTACAAAAGTTAAATATCTAGTGAAATGTGCTTCTTAAGTCTAATGTTAAATATTCATTTAAATTTAATTAAATTTTTTAATTTATATTTTCTATTGATCTCCAGCAGTTGGGGGGGTTCTGTGCCTTGCTAAAGATCACCTTGGCAGTGCCCAGGAGGTGAACTGCCACCTCTCCAGCAACTCATTCCATAAAACAACTCAGCATACCGTCTGCGTCCATGTGCTCGGACATTCCCTTTGCCATGTCAGTGGGGTTGCGTTGTGCTGTATCTAATTGATATGTTTAGGAAAAAAGGAAAACGTGTAATATGAGCATAAAAAATTATTGGTCTTCCTGCATTACTGGAGAACAAATAATCACATAGCAATATCAACTAAGGTATATAATTCACAGGAGACATATAATTGAATTACTGAATAGTTTTATGAACATGAAAAAGATGTAAACCATTGCCAAGGGCCATCCCTTTCAACTAAACAATTATAGGATATTCTGGAGAGGTGCCTTTTTAGAAAATGTGTTTAACTATAATGATAAACTCCAACTGAGGAATATTGTCACAACCCTTACAAACTGACAAAGGCATGTACAATATATAACAAAATGCAATAAAGCTGTTCTAAATGTCTGCAGTGGCCCAGCACTATACAAAGAGTAACATGAAGGCCTGTATTATTCTTTAGTTAACTTATTTTCCCCACTTTGCATAGAGCCAAATGGTCTGCAGGAACACACGTGAAGAAAGACAACAGCCACTGTTAATATCACTTACTTATTTCAAATGAAATTTGCTCAGCAGCTGCCAAAATGGCCTCTAATTGGTGTCTTCCGTAAAAGGAGGGCTTCTTGATGTCAAGTCCAATGGGCAGCCCAGCAACTTTGATCGTTGTCTTGTTATTCACAAGGGACTGGTAGGGGAGCCTTCCAGTACCTCCGGCCTCCTCTGAAAGACATGGGCACACACATGCATGCACATGTTACTCAATTACACAGTTGGATAATTCTGACTTCCCTCCTGTTGAAAGCTAGTTTTGTTAAAGTGTCATAATCTTATGGTTGATGGGTACATTAGAAACATAATTTATTAACTGGATAATAATGCCATAGATTCTTAAAGGTATATTAGGTTTTCAAGATATAACTTTAAGGCTTTTCTTAACATGAGTCTAAAAAAGTGTCTGAACGTATGCATACTATATCTTTGGTTGAAAAGATCTTGCACTTTTTTCAAAAGCACAATGATGGGATCTTTAGTAGTGGGTGTTGCAGCTGAGGAGCTGGCTGCAGATGTGAAACAGACAACAATTAATTCCATAAAACTGTTTTATGTATATTTGCACTATTATGGGGCTGGGTCCATTTCTGTGGACTTTCATACAACCAATATTACCTTTGAAATGCAGTGCAAAATTGTTCACTGTGTCCATTGAATCAAGGAACACAGTGGCTTCCTTGCTACTCATTTCAAAGAACTCTAAACTGGCCTTTTGATTGTCAAAGGATAAAATGGCCGTCTCCACACACAAAGCCTCAAGCTTGGACACCTAATATTTAGAGAAACAAGCAAACCACAAAATATAAAATAATTGATTATAAACAAAATGGATAAACATTCATTTTAAAAATCCAACATACACTGAAGAAACAACTCTTAACAGGGCTAGGCAATCTCTATGAAAACAGTGTGGTCACAGGTGAGAAAAAAGTGCTTATGGACATTTACACAGAGTCTGATGGACTCATAGCCATATGTGACTACTAATGTTTCAATTGACCACCTTCATCTGAATAGACTAGCTCAACCAGTAGGAATTCAGTTTGAGAGGGGTGGTATAAGCCTTCGACAATCATTTGAATGTGAGAATATTTGATGCTGATAGCCTTGTAAACACTTGACCCATATACTTTGTTTTACAGATTAATTGTGGTTTTACAGTGTTTATTCTTTTATGTAGGGTATATGTTGTTGCGATTAAGCACCGCTTATGTTTGCCATCTCATGTTTAATAATTGTTTATAACATACATTTGGATGGACATGGTTTCAGTATGTGAATCTTCGGAGGACTTGATTTAGTACACCCTACATGTTTAAAAATCAGATGGAATGTTTATTTGGGATTAATTCATTTGAAATTCTAAAATAATCTACAGATAAACACTCCAATTGTCTGTCACAGTACTGCTCACATCACAATTGCCATCAATCATCCTTACATCTAATACTATAATAATACCACTAATGCCTAGCAAAGGACCCTTCTTTCCAAACCTCTAACTTCAGGTTCTTCAGATGCCCTTTTATTTTAAGCTCCCTCATCTCAGGGCTAAGCTCCTGTGTCTGCCCATGTGCCTTCAGTGCTGCTGCCTCCTGAACATATTGTTGCTTGACATCTTCTCTTAATGTGGACCACCTACCCTTAATATCATTCATTGTGCCTGAGAACAAAAATAGATGCACAGAACAAACTTAACTCCTTAGTCCTTGTCTTTATATAGTAAATTCATACAGAGAAAATCTGACAATCTGTCCAACAAACAAACTTGGCTTGTAAAACCCTGTAACAACACTGTAAAAACAAGATAACGTTTGCAGTAGATATCTGATGATTATTTTCAATAGACACAGCAGTCTGTGAAATACTTGGTAAATGCTTTCTTGAAAATTTGCTTCATGATTGTGGGCCGCTATGTACAACAACAATCCATTTAGTATAACAATTAAAAGCATCCATTAAATATTGTTTCTCACCTTTGTTTTTGAGAATGTAAGGTGAAAGCTCTCGTCTGTAAAGTTTTTGTTTTGGCGGCCGGGGCTTAGAAGAAGCTTTAAAGGATCTTTTGTAGTAACCAATCCAGTTCTGAGAGACAACACACAAAAAAAAAAGTATTAAAAAAACTTAACTACAGAAAGGAATGATATATGGCAATGCTATTATATATATTACGTACAATGTGTTACTGTGTTTTATTCCTTTAACATGGGTGTCCTTATTTTATTTTACAGAATCCAGAGGACAGTACATACTGACTCAGTCACCTGCAGTTCAATCGGTTTTAACAGGAAATTCAGTTACTATGAACTGTAAAGTCAGCAGTAATGTGCATAACATTACAGCAGTAATGTGCATAACAATGCAAAACTTAATTCAATTCAATTCTATTTATAGTATCAAATCATAACAACCTTTATCTCAAGACACTTTACAGATAGAGTAGGTCTAGACCACACTATAATTTACAAAGACCTAACAATTACAATAATTCCCCCCAAGAGTTACTGTGTGTGTGTGTGTGTGTTTATAGCGTAGCAGGGCATTGAAAGGTGTAGCAGCGTGTAGGACATAGCAGGGCCCTGCAAGGTGTAGCAGGGTGTAGCAGGGCGTAGCAGGGTGTAGCAGGGTGTAGGACATAGCAGGGCACTGCAAGGTGTAGCAGGGCGTAGCAGGGTGTAGGATGTAGCAGGGCCCTGCAGGACGTAGCAGGGCACTGCAAGGTGTAGCAGAACGTAGCAGGGCGTAGCAGGGTGTAGCAGGGCACAGCAGGGCGTAGCAGGACGTAGCAGGGCACTGCAGAGCATAGCAGGGCGCAGCAGGGCGTCGAGCAGGACCAAGGCAGCAGCTGCAACCATGATTTCGGTGCCACCCTAATCCAGACACCACAGTCTATATATTTCTAATAGATTGATAGTCATCTGATAACAAACATGGCAGGCTTAAATTCATGGATATGCATATAAAATGATGCTCAGAACACCTGGAGTCCATTTGATGTATCCTCAATGCTACAGGTGCAGCCCATGGTGCAACTATAAAAACACGTTTTGAGTTTGAATATTTCACTCAGTATGAGTATGATATGGCTTCAGTGAAGCGTTAATGAGCAGCTACACAATATATGCAATAGGCCTTACTGTCTACACTGTGTACAGTGTGGACAACTACTTACTTTCAAGCTAATGGAGACATTTACTAAAAGAAAAACATGCTACGTTTATGCTAACGTAAAGCAAGTAGGCTAATAATAACGTTTAGTGTTCCAAATTATTTACCAAAAACTGAGTGTCCCAAATGATGAGGGTGTTATTTGAGACAGGTTATGGTTAGGGTAGCACAGGTGGTTTAGCAGGTTCATAATTAATTAAGGACATTGTTTGGGGTATTTGGGATAACCGCACGAATACCATAACGTTGTCAACACTAATGTCACGCCACCACAAAACATTTCCAAAAAAAAAATCTGTATTGTTTTCGCTTATTGACGCTTATTGACTAAATGATCACAGTTTAAAGGCTCTCATTTTAATGGTCTTACCCATAGACATAATAAAGAGTAGACGCCGCATTGGCTGCTGGGGCGCGAGAAATACGGCCGCCATGTTTGACCGGTCATACTCCTATTTGCGTAGCAGCAGAAGCAACGATGCCAGAGCACTGTGGAGCATACTCCTGCTCATATCAGCGGACCATCGAAAGCAGGGCTTGGGGGATTACTTTTCACAAGTAAGATTTAACATTACCGTATTATTGGTTGTATTTTGTGACTAGAATATTACCAGAGAGTTGAGAAGGAGCAAGGATCTTTGATTTTACTGTACTGAAATCGTATCCAGCTAGCTAGGCTATGTTTACTGCACCAGCCGGTGTTCACCCAGCGAACTGAGACTTGATAAGTCATATTCTATAACACTGACTTAGATTACAACTGACTCAAGAATGCTATTGTAGAAATAAAGCAAATATTACTTGTATAACATTGGCCAGCTAATTATATATTTATATAAATAAAATATGGTATCATCATTGTTGTGCAGTACTAGCTTAGCTAGTAACTTAGTATTTTGGTGGTAGCTTCACTATTTTCAGAATCAAGTAACTTTTTTCAGTAGTAGTAACTCCTTTATTTACCAAGTAGCTTGGCCACACAAGCTACTTTTCTTGTCATGTGAAATTAGCACAACTTAAAGTAGCTTCCTATGTAGTGAACTAGCCTACTGCTGTGTTTGTGTTACTTAGCTTGCTACATTTGACTGGGTGGTAGCTTTTGTGTAGTGAAGCTTTATTCATGACAGAGTAACTAATAGCTTAGCTCACTGCAATTTCCAAGTAACTTGCCCAACACTGTGTATTATTCACATGTAATTCACCCTAACAAAAGTAAGTTACCTCTCATGTCTCATACCCACCACACTTAAAATAAAGGCAACAGAACATCTGATAGTAGAATGGTTTTCAAACAAGCTTATTATTTAGTTCAGCGGTATGTGCTCACCTACAGGTTCAGCCAAGATCACTTGGAGCTCCTATTTAATTCAATCAGAGCGTCAGGTAGGGTTGGTGTTCTTTTAATTACAATTTTGAAAATATACCTAATGAATATCTTTATGTCTTGTGAGTAATGTATGTATTGTGTGCCTGTTTTCCATATAAGGAGGCTGGAATAACAATCCATCGGCACTTCCAGGCCATCTTCCGCCGCCTGATGGTTCAGTGTGGTGTCTCACCTGTGTAAAGCCCTATATAAATATAATGTATTTTTTTAAATTATTATTTCAATAAGGTGCTGAGTGCTGCAGAGAGGGTGATCCGCCAAGCTTCACCAATGCCAGCTCCTAAGGTGTCGACAGTCACAGACATCGTCCGGGAGGAGATTGGAACGGAGGATGTTTTTCTGCTTGGGGAACACATTGAGGAGACTCAGTTTGGCATCGACAACCATCATTCTGACTTGTTGTCATTGGTTGTGTCTGTGTTTCTCAAAATAAGGCTGCACCACATTACCAAACTCACCTCTCTTGAACTGCAGAAAGGGTGCATGAGGAAGAACTGTCCTCTTTCAGGGGTTTTAGAGCATGTGCATGTGTGTGGTTCCACGACAATTCAAGACTTTAATCCTAAATTCCAGGAATCCAAATGTTGGTCTCCTTTGCCTTACACTAAGTTTGTGAGCTTGTGTATAATGAAGTTTATCTTTACATTATGTCCTTGTTATTGTCTTAGCCCTGATCCCTTTCCCTCTGGGTTCTGAAAAGCACTTGTAACTGTGTTTTGAAAATTGCTACATTAATTAAGTTTGCAGACTTTTCAAGGGAGTTTCAACAAAGTAAATGTGTAGTTTAAATAAAAACAGTCACTTTTCATTTCATCCTGCTATTTTAGACTGGGACCCATGTGAGTATGTTGGGATGGGGGCTGTGAAATGTGAGAGAGAGAAATATATATTTCTGACTTTACTGCCACTATTTACACATTAGGTGTTTCAATCAGAATGATAGTCAAACTGGAAATGTTCCTGTTTTTCTCGCTTTTTGGGGATTATGTTCACAGTTTTGATGAATATAAAACTATGAATATTAAAATACGCTGAACCATGTGTCCTGTATCATAGCTACATGTATGACCTTTGCAGCAAAAAAACCAGCGTGAAAATCAGTAAGGTATTCACTGAGGTATGATTAATTAAATGCGCTGACAGGTCGTTTCACCTGCCAAAACAGATTACATTGAGTGGAGCAGCTGACCGGTCCAAGATGGCGGTCCCATGGCTCGTCAGCGCCAGTAGGCAGTAGCGGTCGATGCGGCGTCTATTCTTTATTATGTCTATGGTCTTACCTGAACATATCCCCGTTATCCAGCAGACTTCCGGTTAGCGGCGACCTGGATTGGCTTGGGATTGGATCTAGAGTCTTGTGTATTTATCCGTGATTAACCATGCGAATGGATGATAACAGCCTTCTGAGTCTACCAGTAGGCTTAGCAGGCCCCTTCGGACCCATATCTATGAGGCTGTTAACCATTGATTAAACGCCCATTCAATCCAATGATAACATTCGATGCGGGTGCCTTGTTAGAAATCAGCCCTTTCATATAGTGGTTGAAATAATGATTGTGTACCCGGTCGTCAAGGGAGAGTAATTCAATTATTTATTGCAGCATTTGATGGTCTGTTGTTCATGATGTTACAGACTTGGTCTCCAGAAACAATGTTTAATGGACTCAATCTCATCTCAAAGAACCTCCGGTCTTACCTCGGCTTTATAGACATAGAGGACAGAATTACTGTAATCCCATTGGCTGATTATTGTCGCGCTTTGAATGAGCATGACTTCCTGTGTACAAATAAACAGATGTTCTTTTGTTATCTAAACATAAATAAGCATACATTCATACACTTCAACAGCCTTCATATTAGTGTATGTACTGCACATGTCTTATGTTTCAGACCAGGATCAGGTTGTATTCAAGTTCTGTAATCTGTTCATGAAGACGATGATCACATCAATACTTGGATATGGGGATTTGATTTGAGGGGCTGATGCTTCTGTAACTTCAACTTCACTCATATCGACTGATAATGTGTGTTTCGAGATATTCATTAACTTTGTAGATGCACTTTCAGAACATGACAAATGTAACAAGTCACAACCATGATGATGATGACAACAACATAGGACCCTACATCCCACTGATGGTTTGTATATGAAGCTAAACAGAGTCGTTCCTGGTTGGTCCCTGGATGGAAGATGAGATGCTGCTGAAAGTAGAGTTAAAGTACCAGTAAGGGCACTCTTCTATCTGGTCTGAAGATCAAAACACAAAACAAAATAGCACTGAAGAAAACATTGGCATTTTCACTGTCATATGGGAGAGTAAAATGGTGTCCTGACTCTCTGGTCACTAAAGATCTTGCAGCACCTAAGAGTAGGTGACAGAATAGTGACAGAATATAGATATCGCCTGTTTTGAACTCCCTCTTCCATGTATGTAAGACGCTCTGAATAGGAGCTGTAGCTAAATTACAATATTTAAAATGTTCAAAGACAATAATGAAAATAATGATTATGACGGAGAAAATGTGATGTGTATGTTGCTTTCTAACCTTCTTCAAAGTTGACCTTTACTGACCAGTGTTCCATGTAATTGTCTCTGCCCCCCAGACACGAGCACAGATAGACCCCAAGGGGTGCTTGAGCTCCTGGCCCTTCTTGCACATCGGTGCCCCCATTCTACCTGCAGGTGTCATTAACTCAGACAGACATGTGTCGTCCATCTATGTGATGCACATTGAAACTGATGTGTGTGTAGAAGCTGATGGGTGAATGGCTGCTGGCATATTTGGGGAGCCATTAAGCCCCCTTATATAGGTCTGTGCCCTGACTACGATGATGATGGAGAACATGTGATCTTATTATATTTTCTAATCTTATTCAAAGTTGACTTCCTCTACTGACCAGTGTTCCATGTCACTGTCTCTTCCCCCTCAACACCTGCAGTAGGTCCCAGCTGTAACAGTTCAGTCACTGTGCAGTCTGACTGAGGGAGGTTTTTGTATGGCTCTGTATCACTGTGTGAACACCCAGACACTGTTGGGAATGTGTAAACTCTGACAGTAGTAATCTCCTGCATCTTCAGCCTGGACTCCACTGATGGTCAGAGTGAAGTCACTCCCAGATCCACTGCCACTGAATCTAGATGGAATCCCAGACTGAAGTGTGTTAGCACGGTAAATTAGGAGTTTAGGAGCTCCTCCAGGTTTCTGTTGGTACCAGGCTAGATAATCGTTGCCAAGCACATTACTGCTGACTTTACAGTTCATAGTAACTGAATTTCCTGTTCTAACAGATTGAACTGCAGGTGACTGAGTCAGTATGTACTGTCCTCTGGATTCTGTAAAATAAAATAAGGACACCCATATTAAAGGAATAAAACACAGTAACACATTGTACATAATATACATAATAGCATTGCCATATATCATTCCTTTCTGTAGATTAAATAATTTTTCAACATAACATCTAATAAATCTTACCTTTGAAAAAGAGGACAAGTGTCCAGATGAAGATGGTTATAAAAGTCATGGTTGTTGTGGGTTCAGTTGTAATGAAGGACAGATCTCAGTCATGAAGTGTTAAACTCACAGGGTTATAAACACTCCCAGATCACTGAATCATGTGCTGTCTATACAGAGCATCATCATTATGCAAATAAGATTCTGGTCTTCTCTCTATTCACCATTATTCAGTAAATATACACCAAGCAGATCCATCACATTAGTCTTACATGGAAATGATGTCATAGGACATGGATATCTATTTTCAACATTTGATGATAACATTAAACAAGGCAATACTGTTCACATTCCAATACAGTATATGACATGAACAAAGCATTCATCTAAGCATGACACAAGATTCATGGCCTGATGACCTTGAACCAAATACAAGGTAGAGAGAAAGAAAGACAGACCCAGAGAGAGAGAAGGGGTACTTTCACCGACACCATTAACAGGAAGGGTAAACCTCTGAGAAGAGTTTGTAGTCAAACCTGAGTTGGTCACATATTCCAAATACAGGATGTGATCCCAGATTCTACTTCATAGAGGTGACAGAACAGGAGATGGTAAGAGACCCTGAGCCAAACACAAACACAAAAGGACCCTTACATACAGTGTCTATCAGAGTCAGGGGATATTCTTCACCTTCTACATAGGTACATTAAGCTCTGGTAAATACTATCCACTGCTATGTTTAGCAACAATAAGCCCTGGTAAATACTATCCACTGCTATGTTTATTTACATTAAGCCATGGTAAATACTATCCACTGCTATGTTTATTAACATTAAGCCCTGGTAAATACTATCCACTGCAATAGTGAGAAATATCTTTCCAATTCCAGTCCTAACCATCTAGTCTTGTAACATTGATGTATCTGATTACATTTCTCCATTAAAATAGTACGCTTATGACCATGAAATATAGCCAGTTGAAACAAAATTGCAAGTTCATTAAGCTATGTTGAGCTCAAACCAGATGAGTTCAAATAACTTGTCTGATTATTGCAAATCAAAGCAAATGTGAATGACACATATATTATTATTATTGTTATCAGGACAGTTTCTTCTTATAATATTATTTCAGGTACAGTCAGTATTTTATATTTTATCTCACTGATCCGAGATCCGCGGCCACCATGTTTGATCCTACTCAGGATCTTATGGACAACTAAATAGCTAAATCCCGATGGATAAAGGGTCACACTTATAGTTATAAACCAAAGTAAGTTGTTGTAAACGTTCTTTCATTCTTTTTGCTCAGCTTCTCTGTATGCATCTTATTTCTGGCAAAATCTAAAATTCCTGGAGAACTGCTATCTTTGATAATTCGAATGCAATTGTATACTCAACCGATACATTTTATCTGTTACATGAATTTTTGACTCTTTAGAAATATCTATAAAACAGCCCAAAATCCTGTTTGTGATGGAAATTCCATGTATCGACACTCTTAAAGGAGTAAGAAACAGAGACAAAGTGGGAATAGAAAAGCAGACATTTCTAAAATGTACAGTAGTTCATGAAATTCCATAACAGTCCGCTTTTGAAAAATCCCTTGCAATTCTACTGAACAACTATGGGCGTTATGACAGAAACCAGTGATTTGGCAGACCAATCAGAACTCAGAATCTCAGTTTAGTTTCAATGGCATTTCCTGTTACCACTATGCCATTACTGTCATATTTCATTGTTTTAGGCTGAAACTAATGAAGAAAATTCATAATACAATAAAAAATATATGTGTTCCCCTCAAACATTTGGATATACCGCCTTTGATATTAAATAATTTCATTATTTTGACAGAGACACTTCATTCTGTTTTGATGTAATGACACCAAACGGCCACCAGCTGGCAGCATAGGACCGGTAGCGCAGTTTGTATTTACTTGTCGTTTTAAAATCCGTAAGATACCCACATTTTTTCCAAATGCCAAAGAACATCCCCATAGTATGTTGACAGAACATTTTTTTTTAAATCATATTTACAATAGAAACGATGTAATATGGTGCTATAAATCATAAATAGCGACATACTTGTAATCCGAATGGGTCTTGACACAGTCACCTGTCTGAGCTGAATGGTCACTGTCATTTCCTGGACAAATTCCCCTTCCTCAGCTCGTTGGTGATGGTCAAATATAAGTTCTGAAATGTTTTGGGTTGAAAACAAAGAGCTATTTTGCATAAATGGAACAAAAACTACATTGGTAATCGCTATTATTGACATAACCCTATCCCATTATTCCTACATCATAGAGGTCATGTTTCCAGGCGTTATGGCATACTAGAAGCGTTGTTTCTGATTGGGCAACGAGGACTTACAAATAAAGGAAGAGTTGGCTTCTCCATTTAAAGACGCACGTAATGGTGTCAGTTTTGGTGCAAATCCACTTTGTCCTCATGCAAGCTGTGATCACCATAAGAACACAGTGTACCAATCTCTTTGTTAGAATGCCTAGATATTACCTAAAGTCAGTCATATGATTCTAGTAATTACTTTTCTGGATATTTATGGAAATGAACACTATTCGTTAGTCAGAGGTGGCTACTTGGTGAAACTACTATTTCCTCATGCAGGCTGTGATCGCCATATGAACAAAAACTATGAATGGATCGCTTTGTTAGAATGTCTAGATCTTTATCTAAAGGAAAGCGGACAATTCTAGTTATTCTGGAAATTTATAGAAATGTAGCCTACACTATGCGCTCTGGTTGGTGACCAGTTTTGGTGCTCTACTTTTGGCTGTGAGTCTCATAGGAACACAAACTACATACGGATCGCTTTGTTGGAATGTCTGGATATTAGATAAGTATGTTTCTAGTTATTACAGTTTAGTTCAGGATAT
Source organism: Esox lucius (assembly GCF_011004845.1). Classification (NCBI taxonomy): domain Eukaryota; kingdom Metazoa; phylum Chordata; class Actinopteri; order Esociformes; family Esocidae; genus Esox; species Esox lucius. Next base: position 5,687,191 of record NC_047589.1, on the reverse strand, counting down.
TTATAGACATGTACACTATGGCTCAGTCAGCAGTTGCCAGTTTTGATGCAACTCTACTTTTTCCTCACACAGGCTGTGATCCCCACAAGAACAGGAAGAGGAGCTGCGGTGCCATTACGTTACAGTGGAGGTAGGGGCTTATCATGGACTCCTCTTTGATTCCGAATTCTTAATCCAGCTATGCCTAACACGAGGAAGTGACTGGCTGATCCGGTTACAGGCAGCAGGCAGAGTCTGTGTGTGGCAGTATGTGTAAGGACACACGTCCGTGTGCACGTGTCCACAGCAGGCTTACAGGTCAGTATGGAATATCTGGCTCTCCTATCAATCATGCCCTGATCTCTTCAGCTGTATGGGAATGTGTTGAGCAGCAGGATTCCTGGAACACAGCTGCCGCATGGAGGTCCAACATCCAGATGCCTGACCCATATATCCCCAAAAAATGACTGCCATTTGAAAGGTAGCACAAGGTCTTACACCCTGAAACCTCACTGTTACACAAACCTTCTGGAAAACGGTTCAATTCCTTACAAACTGCTTTCCTCTGCTCCAACGTATCCTTTGACTCTTGCCCCATTACAGATGGGAAATGTTATTGTCCATGTCTACCCGAACGTCACGTTGTTGTTTTGGTTCTGTGTTTCATTTTGTTTCTGTCCAATGTTATTTTATCAAGTATTCTGTTTCCTTCCTGTCCGTATTCTTCCATTTGCCCCAGTGAGCATGCTTTAACATAATGACTTTAGTTGATTACGCTGAATAATAATATTAGCTACGCGCGGTGTGTCTGCCTTGTCGTGGATCGATGAGCTTTTCCCAGTTAACTGGTGTTTCTCACGTTCAGCTGGTGGAGAACGCAACGTACACATTTGAGCTGCTGTTCTAAAAAGCCATAGAGGAGCATCCGGATGATGTTGGCTCTGCCACTGAGAAGTCCAGGCACATGGTGCTCAATGTTTGATACTTCAAAAATGTTTGATTCGTTGCTCCTTATCAGTAATTTCATTCAATTGGGTCAAAATCAATGCAGGACCTCCCAGCAGCCGGCGCCCAAGGCAACCCCAAAGTCGAGGAGCAGGCTGGTCGTAGAAATCAGCTGTCAAGGATGGTTCACAGATGTCTGCTGCTTGGACCTAGCTGCGATCCTCAGGGCCATACCCCGCTCAGTCCACTAGGTACTGGACCCGACCTGTTCCTCGTGTGGAGGAATGGTGCAGGGAGTTTTGAGTATCATCCACCCAGGGGAGAAAGTGTGTCCACTCACCTGGACGGTCCATGTATTAGGACCAGATGAACCTTCACAGCTCTTGATTAGTACGCTCCGCCTGCCCGTTAGCCTGTGGGTGATACCCAGATGTGAGGCTGACCACGACCCCCAGCCTGGACATGAAGGCTTTCCAGACACGGGATGTAAACTGGGGTCCGTCACAATGTCCTCCGGAAGCCCATACAGCCAGAAAACCTGCTGAAATAGCATCTCTGTGGCCTGGGGGGCAGAGGGGAGGCCGGGTAGTGGGATGAATCTGACCATCTTAGAGAACCTGTCCACCGACACAGCAATGGTGGTTTTCCCCTCTGCAGGTGGTAGGTCTGTGATGAAGTCCACTGACAGGTGTGACCAAGGCCACTGAGGTACTGGGAGGGGGTGGAGCTTCCCCACTGGAGCCCTTCACCACCCCTTAGACTGTGCACACGGAGCACGACAAAACGTAGTGCCACACAGTCCTCCACATTCCAGGACACCAATACTTCACCCTGAGGGCCTCCAGGGTCCCATGTTTTTGTGACCCAGTCCATAAGATGGAGGAACGTCTGGGGTCCAGCAGAAGTGTTGAGGTTGGTCTTTTAACAACGATGTAAGTGGTGCCGTAACGGTGCTGAAGTCCCTGATGAACTGGCGGTAAAAGTTGGCAAACCCGATCAAACTCTAGAGTTCTTTGATGGTCTTCGGGACTTGCCATGACTTCACCTCCACCTTCAGCTCCTCTTTCCGTATGCCCTCTGGACCAATGTGGTATCCAAGGAAGGAAACGGTGGTAGTATGAAACACACCCTCCTCCACTTTTACATACAGAGGGCTCTCGACCAACGTAGTTCTACATGTGACGGCCAGGCAGGCTTTCCGGCACATCCCAGAACCTTCAGCTTACTCCAGGTGATGGTGGGGTTGTGCTTTTGAAGGAAGGCCCAGGATGACGGGATGTATGGAGGACAACAGCACCAGTAGTTCCAGTCTCTCTCGATGGCAGCCGTTGATGGTAAGAGTGACAGGGCGGGTCACGTGGGTTATGGAGCCGGACCCCACAGGACGACCACCCAGTGCTTGTATGGGAATGGAGGACCTCAAACGGTGCAACAGCAACGGTTGTGCAGTAACCAGAGACTGGTCTATGAAGCTCCCTGTGACTCTGGAGTCAATCAGGGCTGTTATGGGGTGAGAGAAAGAACCATCAGACAGAAAAATTGGGTAAAAGAACAGGCTGGCTATGACGTTTAAACACAAGGCACCTACAGTGCCCAGTTGCGTCTGGGTGGAGCAGGAAGAAATAAAAAAAAATTGAGATGTGACTGTATATGTCATCCAAGGCCCAGACTTCTGTCTCTGTGTCTGCAGGAGTCTGAATATACTGACATTTACATTCTGAAAATAGAATGAACACAGTCACATGAAAGACATTTAAAATCATGTGTTCAATAGTTCTGAATAAAAACAGTAATGTTACTATATAAATTACTTTGTGTAAAAGTAACTACTTTTAAAACCTGATTTTTTTTTTAATTGTTCACACATTAACAGCAGATGTCTGGCCACATGTTGAAATATACTCTTTGCATGAATCTATTTCTGAATGTTTCTGATATTCTTGACTAAAAGACATGACTGAATAGACTTAAAGTAGAATAATAAGAATGTGACAACTGTGCCCTCTGCTGCTTCACCTCCCCCTGCAGCAGACAGGCTGACAGAATAACACACCTAAAAACAGAAGGATATGGAGCAACAAGGAGCCAAAGGCGAGACCGGTTTTGCGGAGGCAGTCAAGGTACATTCTACTATGTTGGCCAGCCTAGGCGCCGCAATGGACACTGTGTTGAAAGCGATACAGCGCCTAGAGCAGAGCCAGCAGAACCCCGCAGCACCGGCCATCTCTCCGCCTCCCCAGGTTGCGTCGCCCAACATGGGGGCGATGCACATTCCGCTGCCCAGGGACTACAACGGGACGGCGGACCGCTGCCAGGGTTTCCTGCTGCAAGTGGACATTGCGCTCCAGGCAATGCATCCTGTGCCGACCGATGCCCAGAAGATCTCCTCACTCGTCTCCTGCCTGTCCGGGAAAGCCCTGGAGGGGGCCACCGCCGTTTGGAACATCGAGCAGCCCACCCAGGGCATCTACGCCGACTTCACCTGCCGCTTCCGAGCCGTGTTCGACCATCCTCACGAAGGGAGAGAGGCGGGTGAACGGCTGTTCCACCTACGGCAGGAGACGAGATCGGCGCAGGAGTTCGCACTGGAGTTCCGGACCCTGGCAGCGGGATCGGGGTGGAACGAGCGGGCTCTAATCGACCACTATCGGTGTAGCCTTTGCGAGGACGTACGGAGGGAGCTAGCTTGTCGAGACGTGTCCCTCTCCTTCGACCAACTGGTAGACATGTCCATCCATCTCGACAACCTGCTGGCTGCCCGAGGACGTCCCGGAAGAGGCCCGCCCGTTCCACCCTGCCAACCAGACGCCGCTGTCCCCATGGACCTGGGGGCGGCTGCGCTTTCGGGCAGAGGTCGCCTCTCGACTCCCCGAGTCGAGAGGCGACAGGCATGGCACTTCCGAGTCACCCCAGATAGCACATGCCCATTCACCACTTACCTCTTCCCTCTCTATGTGCACTGTCCCTGTTACGTTCCCCGGCTTTCCGTTGCTTTCCCAGTGTAAGGTGCTGGTAGATTCAGGCGCAGCTGGGAATTTCATGGATATTTCCTTTGCTCTGCATTCACGCATACCCCTTCAGGTCCTCACTACCCCCCTACCCGTGAGAGTTTTGGACAGCCGGCCACTAGGGTCGGGTTTGGTCACCCGATGCACTGTTCCCCTCCTTATGGTTACCGGCGACCGACACAGCAAAACCCTTTCATTCCATGTAATCGACTCACCCAGGTTCCCAGTCGTTTTGGTTTCCCCTGGTTGTCCCTACATGACCCCGTCATCTGCAGGTCTAGTCAGAGTCTTTCGGGGTGGTCACGGAAGTGTCAAGGTCGGTGTTTGGGTGTTTCCGTTGGCTCGACCTCAGTGGAAAGTCCAGACAGTGCTCCCGCCGTGCCAATTCACCCCGAATAAAGGGACTTGGCTGCGTTTTTTTCCAAGGCTAAGGCCACTGTGTTGCCACCACACCGGCCGGGGGATTGTGCGATAGACCTCATTGACAGAGCCACACTCCCAAAGGGTCACGTGTATCCACTGTCCCGTACCGAAACGGAGGCTATGGCCGCATACGTTAAGGAGGCGCTGGAACAAGGTTACATTAGGCCATCCAAGTCACAGGTCTCCTCGAATTTCTTTTTTGTGAAAAAGAAGGACGGTGGTTTGCGCCCGTGCATCGATTACCGGGCGCTGAACAAGATCACCATTCCGTTCCGCTACCCTCTCCCTTTGATCTCTGCGGAGGTGGAGAGGATGCACAGGGCCCGCTGGTATAACCTGGTACGTATCCGGGAAGGGGATGAGTGGAAAACAGCCTTTATGAATATTTAGTAATGCCGTACGGTTTGATGAATGCTCCATCAGTCTTTCAATCCTTCGTCAACGATGTATTCCGGGACTTGTTGTACAAGGGCTTGGTGGTGTATATCGATGACATCTTGATATACACTGCCACCCGCGCCGAACATGTCTCGTTGGTACGTAGGGTGCTTGTTAGACTGCTGGAGCATGACCTGTACGTGAAAGCCGAGAAGTGTCTGTTTTTTCAGTCGTCTGTGTCCTTCCTGGGGTAACGCTTTTCCTGCACAGGTGTGGCTAGGGAGGAGCCTCACATTGACGCCGTGCGTAATTGGCTGACCCCAACCACAGTGAAGGACGTGCAACGATTTTTAGGCTTCTCGAATTACTACAGGAGGTTTATCCGGGGCTTAAGCCAGGTCGCGGCTCTGATCACCTCCCTTCTGAAGGGGGGGGCGACCCGGTTACAGTGGACCGTGGAGGCGGAGCGGGCGTTTGTGGAACTGAAACACCGTTTCACCACCCCTCCGGTCCTGGCCCATCCCGACCCGTCGCTCCAGTTCATCGTGGAGGTGGACGCGTCCGACTGTGGGCTTGGTCCCATCCTCTCCCAACGGACGGGGAGTCGTAACACGCTCCGTCCCTGTGCCTTCTTCTCCCAGAAGCTCAGTGCGGTGGAGCGGAACTATGACATAGGTGATCGTGAGCTGCTGGCCGTGGTTCGAGCCCTGTCGGCGTGGCGGCACTGGTTAGAGGGGGCTAAACACCCTTTCCTCGTCTGGACGGACCACCGAAACCTGGAGTACATGCGGGCAGCGAGGAGGCTGACCCCTCGCCAGCCAAGGTGGGCTATGTTCTTCACCCGGTTTGTGTTTACTCTTACCTACAGGCCGGGGAGTAAGAACGTCGGGGCCGACGCACTGTCCCGCCGGCATGACACGGAGGAGAGGCCAGTGGATGATGCTTCCGTGCTCCCGGAGTCGTGCATCGTGGCACCGGTGGTATGGGAACTAGACGCGGACATCGCTAGAGCGCACCGCGACGAGCCCTCTCCGCCCACATGCCCTGAGGGTCGTACGTATGTGCCGGCGTCTGTCAGTGACCGCCTCATCTACTGGGTGCATACATCTCCCTCCTCCGGTCATCCTGGTATCGGGCCAACGGTGCGTGCCCTGGCCGTTAAGTACTGGTGGCCCACTTTAGCCAAGGACGTGAGGGTGTACGTCTCTTCCTGCTCGGTGTGCACCCAGAGTAAGGCACCCCGGCACCTACCTATGGGCAAATTGCACCCCTTGCCCATTCCAGAACGACCATGGTCCCACCTATCAGTTGATATCTTAACTGATCTTCCCCCTTCACAGGGCCATACCACCATCCTGGTCGTTGTGGATCGGTTCTCCAAGTCCTGCCGCCTCTTGCCTCTGTCCGGCCTTCCGCGGTGTATCGTCCGGGCGACTGGGTCTGGCTCTCGTCCTGGGTCTGGCCCCGCGGTTTGTGGGGCCCTTTAAAGTCCTGAGGAGAGTCAACGAGGTGACATATCGTTTACGCCTTCCCCCTGACTACCGTATTAACCCCTTGTTTCATGTGTCTCTCCTCAGGCCGGTGGTGGCTGGTCCCCTTCAGGGGTGTGAGGTGCGGGAGGTTCCCCCCCCCCTCTGGACGTCGAGGGGGCCCCGGCGTACTCCGTCCACTCCATCATCAACTCGAGGCGCCGGGTGGGGGGCCTCCAGTACCTCATGGAGTGGGAGGGGTACGGCCCGGAGGAGCGGAGCTGGGTTCCGGTGAAGGACGTCCTGGCCCCCGTCCTCATTCTTGAGTTCCATCGGCGTCATCCGGATCGCCCTGCTCCACGTCCCCCGGGTCAGCCGCGGGGCTGCGCATCAGAGGGGGGGTACTGTGACAACTGCGCCCTCTGCTGCTTCACCTCCCCCTGCAGCAGACAGGCTCCAGCGTTCGACATCACCAGCCTTCTGACACCACCGTCCATCTCATTATGCATTTCACCTGTGTCTTGTTTAGCGCACCTGGTTCTCATCCTCATCATTCCCCCCAGTATATATGTTCCCTCTGCTTCCCCTGTCTTTTTGTGTTATTGTCTCGCTGTTTCAAAGAGCCGTGTTGTGCTTCACATTTGTATTTCTCAATTATTAAAAGATACACTAATTATTACGCCGTTCTCCTGCTCCTCCTTTTTCGCCCCGAAGACGTGACAAAGAACAATTAGTCAATATATTGGTCTCTCAAAAGTGTGATAATCACACCTGCATTTAGTGTTTTATTACTCGTATCACAACTTAAAGATAGTGACAGTTTTCTCTACCTCCAACCTCCTGGGAACAGAGTGAACATCTGGTCACAGAACTGCTCTATTCTGGGACATGTAGAACCACCCAACCCTGTCTATGTAAATCTTAGTTTCCCTCCCACAGCCACCAGTCCAACACTTGAGAATGTTCAGCTTCTGAAATCCCCTCAACTGGTCCAGATGTGAGGGACTGCTTTTAACCTCTGTGGTGGATTTAGGGATGGAGACATACCAGATACGCCACTAAGTAATACATTACAGATAACATGTGTCTTTTATATTAGACAGTGTATATACAGTACATGTGTCCTGTGGTTCAGACCAGCATAATGTCACATCCTGGCATAGCAGGCTTGTCGTGCCAGTGAGATCCAATGCCCTCTCTCCCTGGTTTGGATCACAGACACCTGTTCTGTTGTTAATCACCCTCACCTGTTTCCATAACCACTGTTCCTATGTAAGTTCCTCCATTCCCACTGTGTCTGGTCTGTCTTTGTTTGGTGTATTTCAGTGTTTTAGTCATGTTTCCTTTGGTTATAGTTTAAGTTCTTCTATTAAATGTCCCCGTTCTCTCAGTGTTTGTGTCTTGCCTGGATGGAAGATGAGATGCTGGAGGGCTAGTAAAGGGCACTCTTATCTCTGGTCTCAAGATCAAATCCCAAAACCCAAGTGCACTGAAGAAGGCATTGGCCTGCTTGGCCACTCACTTTGTCATGGGAGAGTACAATGGTGAAAACTGAATAAGGGCGTCAGCAAAATAACAAGATTTTTATGTCGTAATGACTACAATGATGATAATGATGATGGAGAAAATATGATCTGAATAACGTTTTCTAATCTTATTTAAAGTTGACCTCTACTGTCCGGTGTTCCATGTCACTGTCTCTTCCCCCTCAACACCTGCAGTAGGTCCCAGCTGTAACAATTCAGTCACTGTGCAGTCTGACTGAGGGAGGTTTTTGTACGGCTCTGTATCACTGTGTGAACACCCAGACACTGTTGGCATAGTGTTCACTCTGACAGTAGTAATCTCCTGCATCTTCTGTCTGGACTCTACTGATGGTCAGAGTGAAGTCACTCCCAGATCCACTGCCACTGAATCTAGATGGAATCCCAGACTGAAGTGTGTTAGCACGGTAAATTAGGAGTTTAGGAGCTCCTCCAGGTTTCTGTTGGTACCAGGCTAGATAATCATTGTTATACACATTACTGCTGACTTTACAGTTCATAGTAACTGAACTTCCTGTTAAAACAGATTGAACTGCAGGTGACTGAGTCAGTATGTACTGTCCTCTGGATTCTGTAAAATAAAATAAGGACACCCTTATTAAAGGAATAAAACACAGTAACACATTGTACGTAATATACATAATAGCATTGCCATATATCATTCCTTTCTGTAGATACAATTATTTTTCAACATTACATCTAATAAATCTTACCTTTGAAAAAGAGGACAAGTGTCCAGATGAAGATGGTTATAAAAGTCATGGTTGTTGTGGGTTCAGTTGTCATGAAGGACAGCTCTCAGTCATGAAGTGTTAAACTCACAGGCTTATAAACACTCCCAGATCACTGAATCATGTGCTGTCTATACAGAGCATCATCACTATGCAAATAAGATTCTGGTCTTCTCCCCTCAACCATTGAGAAGAAACCAGCCCCTTCATTATCTCAGTCAATCATGTCTAGCAGGAAAAGTCCTGTATTTTCCTGGCTAAACAAGGGTTAGTGTTTAACATTTTATTCACATTTACACTTTGCATACTAGTTTGTCATTAAGTCAACTTAACCATCCTGGCCCCCTAAAGTACCGAGGAATTTTCTTTCCCTAAAAACCGACTTCTGGGACATTATTTAGAAATGCAATGTGTGTTGGACCAGTAAAACAAGGTTCTACAGAGAACATTTCTGCGATATGGTACGCAATTTTTTTGCGTACCATATCGCACACCACCATGCCTTCACTGTCATTACAAATACATGTTCTAAAATGTTTTGGGTTAAAAACAAAGAGCTATCTTGCATAGACGGAACAGAAACTACATTGGTATTCCCCATCATTTCTATGGTGGTTTCATTAAGTATGCTGTGACCTAGATAAATGAGTAATTAACAGACCATAGGGTCCTCTGTTTATCTGTTGAAGAGATATTTGCTTGACCAGAGAATGACCTGGCATCTGTTCTGTGTTCAATGTGTGAGTAATTTGAGTAGGAGGCATGGCCAGTGTAGGAGCTACAAAGATGCCTGTCGTACCTAGATTCTTTGATTACTCTGAGTGTGGTCATACTAGGTGGCGATATATCGATTATCTCATGCGCATGTACAGTCATGTGAAAAAATTAGGACACCCTATGAAAATTTGTGTTTTTTAACATATTTAGACATATGGATATTTAATATCAATTTTAACAATACTGAGGGATTCGAGTAATATAACTAAACAAGTAAAACTGAAGAAAATACTTTTTAAAACTTTCTGTAAAATGTAATAAAATAAACATGCAATTTCTGGTGAGGAATAAATTAGGCCCCCCGCACTTTGTCCCACTTAAAATGGCTGAAATCACACCAGGTAGAAACAATAGTTTTGTTAGCCCCCCGGCACAGCTCCTGCAGCCGGGCAATAACTTTCTCTTGGTCACTGGGAAGAAAAGCCGTCGACCAGTTAAACCTTAATCGTTGCTAAATCCAACTGAGACTTTGAACAGGTTTTCCCAACTGGAGTCGGAGTCAAGGCCCGAGCCTTCTTCGGAGGGGAATGATCGGCAGGCATGTTCTACCGGTGGCCTTGAAAAACTAAAAACCTTAGTCATCGGCGATTCCATTACACGCAGTATTAGACTAAAAAATCAGCCGGCGATCGTACATTGTTTACCGGGGGGCAGAGCCACCGACGTAGCCATAAATCTGGGGTTGGTGCTAGCAAAGTCTAAAACTGGTAAGCATAGAGAGTACAGAGATATTGTTATTCACGTTGGCACCAACAATGTTAGGATGAAACAGTCAGAGGTTACGAAGAAGAACATAGCATCAGCGTGTAAACTAGCTAGAAAGATGTGCAGTAATGTGTATAACAATGATTATCTAGCCTGGTACCAACAGAAACCTGGAGGAGCTCCTAAACTCCTAATTTACCGTGCTAACACACTTCAGTCTGGGATTCCATCTAGATTCAGTGGCAGTGGATCTGGGAGTGACTTCACTCTGACCATCAGTAGAGTCCAGACAGAAGATGCAGGAGATTACTACTGTCAGAGTGAACACTATGCCAAAGATGTGTTCTAAAATGTTTTGGGTTAAAAACAAAGAGCTATCTTGCATAGACGGAACAGAAACTACATTGGTATTCCCCATAATTTCTATGGTGGTTTCATTAAGTATGCTGTGACCTAGATAAATGAGTAATTAACAGACCATAGGGTCCTCTGTTTATCTGTTGAAGAGATATTTGCTTGACCAGAGAATGACCTGGCATCTGTTCTGTGTTCAATGTGTGAGTAATTTGAGTAGGAGGCATGGCCAGTGTAGGAGCTACAAAGATGCCTGTCGTACCTAGATTCTTTGATTACTCTGAGTGTGGTCATACTAGGTGGCGATATATCGATTATCTCATGCGCATGTACAGTCATGTGAAAAAATTAGGACACCCTATGAAAATTTGTGTTTTTTAACATATTTAGACATATGGATATTTAATATCAATTTTAACAATACTGAGGGATTCGAGTAATATAACTAAACAAGTAAAACTGAAGAAAATACTTTTTAAAACTTTCTGTAAAATGTAATAAAATAAACATGCAATTTCTGGTGAGGAATAAATTAGGCCCCCCGCACTTTGTCCCACTTAAAATGGCTGAAATCACACCAGGTAGAAACAATAGTTTTGTTAGCCCCCCGGCACAGCTCCTGCAGCCGGGCAATAACTTTCTCTTGGTCACTGGGAAGAAAAGCCGTCGACCAGTTAAACCTTAATCGTTGCTAAATCCAACTGAGACTTTGAACAGGTTTTCCCAACTGGAGTCGGAGTCAAGGCCCGAGCCTTCTTCGGAGGGGAATGATCGGCAGGCATGTTCTACCGGTGGCCTTGAAAAACTAAAAACCTTAGTCATCGGCGATTCCATTACACGCAGTATTAGACTAAAAAATCAGCCGGCGATCGTACATTGTTTACCGGGGGGCAGAGCCACCGACGTAGCCATAAATCTGGGGTTGGTGCTAGCAAAGTCTAAAACTGGTAAGCATAGAGAGTACAGAGATATTGTTATTCACGTTGGCACCAACAATGTTAGGATGAAACAGTCAGAGGTTACGAAGAAGAACATAGCATCAGCGTGTAAACTAGCTAGAAAGATGTGTCGGCATCGAGTAATTGTCTCTGGCCCCCTCCCAGCTAGGGGTGGTGACGAGCTCTACAGCAGACTTGCGCAACTCAATCGCTGACTGAAAACGGAGTTCTGCCCGTCGCAGGAGGTAGAGTTTGTAGATAACTGGCCTTCTTTTTGGGACTCTCCCAGAAATAGGACCATGCCTGATCTGCTGAGGAGCGACGGACTCCATCCTAGCTGGAGTGGTGCTCTTCTTTTATCTAGGAACATTGACAGGAGTCTCACTCCTATAGCTTTAACATGAGATATGGTGCAGGTCAGGCTGCAGGCTGTTAGCCAGCCTGCTAGCATAGTGGAGTCTGTCAATAGCATAGCCAGAGTAGTTAGTACAGCTTTACCTATTGCCACTGTGACTCGTTCCAGGCTGAGAAAAGTTAAACAAGGTAGTGCTAACAAAAACAACCTTATTAAGATAAAGCCTTCCTCCACCTCGGTCAAAAATATCACTTGTATCACTTCGCATCTCAAAATGGGACTCCTAAATATTGGATCTCTTGCTCCAAAGGCAGTTGCAGTAAATGAATTAATCTCTGATCATAAACTAGATGCTATTGGTTTATGTGAAACGTGGCTAAAGCCTAATGAATTCACTGCCTTAAATGAGGCCTCTCCTCCTGGCTATACTAGTGATCATATCCCTCGTGCGTCCCGAAAAGTAAGGGGTGTCGCTAATATTTATGACAGTAAATATAAACTTACTCTCAAACATATCACAGAGTTTCATTCTTTCGAAGTTTTACTCATGAAAGTTAACCAGGCCGATAAATCATTTTACATAGCTACTATTTATAGGCCTCCCGGGCCATACACATTGTTCCTCAATGAGTATCCTGAATTCTTGTCTAACCTTGTAGTCATGGCAGATAGTATTCTAATTTTTGGCGATTTCAATATTCATATGGAAAACTCCAATGATCCTCTTCAAAAAGCCTTTGAAGCCATAATTGACTCAATGGGTTTCATCCAACATGTCTCAGGTCCAACACATTGCCACAATCATACCTTAGATTTAGTCCTGTCACGAGAAATAGATATTGTAGATCTAATAATTTACCCCCAAAATCCTGGATTATCGGATCACTTTCTTATTACATTTACCGTTAAAACAAGAAATTCACTTGCCCCCCAAACAATGAGTTTCAAAGCCGTACTATAAATTCTCGGACTACAAATAAATTCCTTGATATTCTTACAAGTTCGCTCATTAACGACAGAGTAAATAAATCTGTAAACGATCAAATCTAGGATCTAAACTCAATACTGCGAAATACATTAGACATAGTTGCATCACTAAAAACTAAAGAAATACGCAACAAGAAACTTGCTCCTTGGTACACCGACAATACTAGAGCACTTAAGCAAGCCTCCCGAAAATTGGAGCAAAAGTGGCGCTCCACCAAGTTGGAAGTATTTAGACAAGCCTGGATAGACAGTTCACTACAATACCGAAAATCACTCACGTCTGCTCGATCAACTTATTTCTCCAACCTGATTGAGGCGAACAAAAACAATCCAGAATTTCTCTTTGATACAGTTGCAAAGTTAACAAAAAAGCAAAGCTTAGCAAGTGAAGTGGGTCTTCACTTTAGTTGTAATGAATACATGAACTACTTTGATGAAAAGATCGTCACCATTAGAAAACAAATAAGTGACTCCTTAAATAGTTATGGCCCTCAAAATCTCAGTTGTCCAAAAAATTTCCTGAACCTCCCTGACCAGGTGTCAATGGGGACACTTGAATTTTATGATACCGTATCGCTCGACACATTTACAGAATTTGTAATGAGTTCTAAACCCACTAACTCTCAACTAGACCGATTCCTACAAAATTACTTAAGGAGTTATTTCTTGTGCTAGGTCAGCCAATGCTGAACATAATAAATTGCTCCCTTTCCTCTGGATGCGTACCAAACTCACAAAAAATTGCGGAAATTAAGCCTCTTCTAAAAAAATCTTATCTAGATCGCGACATATTAAACAATTATAGGCCAATATCGAACCCCCCGTTCCTCTCAAAAATCTTAGAAAAATGTGTTTCCCAACAACTGAATGCCTTCCTAAAGACAAAAAACATTTATGAAATACTCCAGTCCGGTTTTAGATCCCATCATAGTACTGAAACTGCACTCGTGAAGGTAACAAATGACCTTCTAATGGCCTCAGACAAAGGTTCCGCATCCGTCGTGTTGCTTCTTGATCTTAGTGCTGCTTTGACACTATTGATCACTCCCTTCTCTTAGAGAGACTGGAAACCCATATTGGGCTACGTGGACATGTTCTAGCCTGGTTTAAATCTTATTTATCTGAAAGATATCAGTTTGTTAGTGTGGATGGCATATCCTCTGACAAGTCAAAGGTATGCTTTGGAGTTCCTCAAGGCTCAGTTCTGGGCCCATTATTGTTCTCACTATATATGCTCCCTCTGGGCGATGTAATCCGAAATCACAATATTAACTTTCACTGTTATGCTGATGACACACAGTTTTATATTTCAATAAAGCATGGAGAAGCCCCTAAATTGGCTATTTTGGAAGCATGCGTTTCAGATATTAGGAAGTGGATGACAGAGAATTTCTTGCTCTTAAACTCAAATAAAACAGAAATGCTCCTTTTAGGACCCAAAAAACAAAGAGCGTTGTTAGCAGATCTCACTGTGAGCCTCGACAGCTGCATGGTCATATCCCAAAAAACAGTAAAAAACCTTGGCGTTACCCTAACCCTGACCTCTCCTTTGAAGAACATATTAAATATGTCTCAAAAGTTGCTTATTTTCATCTTTGAAACATTGCAAAAATTAGAAACTTTCTATCAAAAACTGATGCAGAAAAATGTATCCATGCTTTCATTACTTCTAGATAAGATTACTGCAATGCTCTTCTCTCTGGTTATCCAGACAAATTAATAAATAAACTTCAATTAGTGCTGCACACGGCTGCTAGAATCCTAACTAGAACAAAAATTTCTTAACAGATTACTCCTGTCCTGGCGTCCTTACATTGGCTGCCTGTTTGGGTTAGGGCTGATTTTAAGGTTTTACTCTTAACCTATAAATCAATACATGGACTTGCTCCTACTTACCTTGCTGAAATGATCCAGCCATACATACCTACACGTAACCTTAGATCGCAAGATGCAGGCCTTTTAATTGTACCTAGAATTTCTAAACAAACAGTTGGCGACAGGGCCTTTTTTCATAGAGCTCCACTCCTGTGGAATGATCTGCCAATTAAGGTTAGAAATGCAAACTCAGTGCAAACTTTCAAGTGTCTACTAAAAACTCATCTCTACAGCACGGTTTATAATTAGGTGTAGCCTGGCCCGGGGGCGTTAAGGTGACCAGTAGGCTTGATACTGCCCACCCTGGCTGTCTTGCCAGTTGGGCTCTCGTCGCCACTGGGATGCCCTCCCTCCAATGCCTTTCGGGGGAAGAGTCACTGGCTTGTTGTTGACTCTCTGTTGCGCACTTGTGCAATTGGGCTGTACGCTGCTAGCAATACTCGGCCCTCATTCAGGGGGTTGCGGTTGGTGGGTGTCCCTTTGGTTGATGCCTGGCAATGTGGTTGGATTGATTTTCTGCCTGTTGGGCCCTGTCCGGGGCCTCCCCCGGGTAGGGCCACAGTGTCACCGGACCACCCCCATCTCAGTTGCAAGGTGTTACGCTGCTATATTATTGTGCTGGGGGATATGAGGGATGTACTACTAACTTTTCTAGGTCTCCTCCAGTTTTAAATTTTAGGAGGAGAGGAGGTCCTGGTCCACACCTGCGGATTACCTGGTTTGGGGGGCTCATTGCTGTCCCTGTCCTTGTCCACCTGGTCATACTTCTGACCTAGTCTAGAATCAAATAGACTCTGGATTTAGCCCAGAGAAATGTATTTATTATTCCAATTGGACTCTTAATATCTCACCCGGCACAGCCAGAAGAGGACTGGTCACCCCAATGAGCCTGGGTCCTCTCTAGGTTTCTTCCTAAAATTCGACCTTAGGGAGTTTTTCCTAGCCACTGAAATTCAACACTACTGTTGTTTGCTCCTTGGGGTTTAAGGCCGGGTGTCTTTGTAAGGCACTTTGTGACAACTGCTGTTGTAAAAAGGGCTTTATAAATACATTTGATTGATTGATTGATTGACAGGTGTATCACATCAGGTGCATTTTGAAGGAGGCTTGCCCTATTTAAACCTCAGACATTCAGTTTGGTGTGCTCCTGACGTGAGAGTGAACACCATGGTGAGATCGAAAGACCTGTCTGAGGCCTTCCGAAAGAAGATTATTGCAGCTTATGAGTCTGGTAAGGAATTAAAATTTTTCAATAATAATTCAAAATAAATCAGCCATTCCACTGTCTAGAAAATAGTGTACAAGTGGAGGACATTCAAAACAACTGCCAACATGCCCAGGTCTGGCCGTCCAAGCAAGTTCACCCTGAGAGCACACCGCAAGATGCCAAAAGATGTCTCCAAAACCCCTAAAATGTCATCAGGGGACCAACAGCAGGCTCTGGCGTCTGTTGATGTGAAAGTGCATGCCTCTACAATAAGAAAGAGACTGCCCAAGTTTAATCTTCACGGGAGGTGTGCAAGGAGGAAACATTTACTCTCCAAGAGAAACACTAAGGCCAGACTGAAGTTTGCCAGGACTTCTGGAATCATGTTCTTTGGACAGATTAGTCTAAAATTGAATTATTTGGACACCAGAACAGAGGACATGTTTGGCGCACACCAAATACAGCATTCCAGGAAAATAATCTCATACCAACTGTGAAGCTTGGAGGTGGAGGTGGCATGGTTTTGGGATGCTTTGCTGCAGCAGGACCTGGCCAGCTCACCATCATAGAATCCATCATGAATTCAACATTGTATCAGAGGGTGCTTGAGCAACATGTGAGACCATCTGTAAGAAAATTAAAGCTGAAGCGGAACTGGACCTTGCAACATGACAATGACCCTAAACATACCAGTAAATCCACTAAAGACTGGTTAAAAACTTAGAAATGGAGAGTCCTGGAATGGCCCAGTAAAAGCCCAAATCTTAATCCCAATGAGATGCTGTGGGGTGACTTAAAATGGGCTGTACATGCAAGAAACCCCTCAAACATCACACAGATTAACCCTTTGGCGCGTACGATCACACCAGTGTGATCAATCTAGAGTGGTCCCTGGAGCGTACGATCACACTGGTGTGATTAGAACGTCATGTTTAGAACGCACCATTAGCATACCTAGCTACAAGTAACGTAACAATGGCTGGTAAAACCGCGCTATTATTTACTCACATTTAGCTCAAACAGTGTTTATAACTATATTTCCTGATTGTAATTGTTTCAAGACCATACTATGATATTAACCAGGTAGAAAGCATTCAAATCGGGACAGGAAGTGTTAGTTACGTACCAACAGACAGCCAACACTAATGCACAAAAACGAATTATATTAGCGACTACTACCGATCAAAACCATTGCAAAAACTTTCTAGAAGTTACGTTCCCCGTTGTATGCATTTTATATAGTTTATTCATTTTCACTGCATTGAATAACTGGTCACGATTTGTTAGCTAGCAGGCAGCTGACGTTTGCTAGCGGTTAGCTGACGTTTTCTAGCTAGCTACAGTAATAAATCAACCAACTTTTGTAGCTCTTAGAATTCGAGTCAACGAGAGAAGCTTGCAATGCAATGCATGTAGTGTTCCTTACCTAGCAAGGTGACTGTTCAAAGGCTGGCGTGAGTTCAAATGCTGCAGAGTACCGAAGTCACGTGCAAAAAAACTCACGCTGGGGGGTCGGTAAGGAATATTTGAAACTCACGCGTGAAAAGGTTAAAGCATTCTGCATTGAGGAGTGGGCCAAACTTTCCTCAGACCGATGTGAGTGACTGGTAGAGGGTTACAAGAAGCGTCTCACTGGAGTTATTTCAGCCAAAGGGGGTAACACTAGGTATTAGGGGGTAACACTAGGTATTAGGGGGTAACACTAGGTATTAGGGTGTAACACTAGGTATTAGGGGGTAACACTAGGTATTAGGGGGTAACACTAGGTATTAAGGGGTAACACCAGGTATTAGGGGGTAACACTAGGTATTAGGGGGTAACACCAGGTATTAGGGGGTAACACTAGGTATTAGGGGGTAACACTAGGTATTAGGGGGTAACACTAGGTATTAGGGGTAGGGTGTCCTAACATTTCCCTCAGTTAAAATATGTCTTTTGTTTAATGAGTAAAACAATGTTATGTTTTGCTGTTTACCTGCAATTAGATCACTTTCTTCACATTTCTTAATGAATAACTGAATATTTAATGGGCTGTCCTAATTTTTTCACATGACTGTAAATATTTAAAAAACTTTGACTCAAGGCCGATTACAATTTATTTTACAATATTTATAGAACTGTACACTATTCACTGTTTCTGCGAATCTGCAGAATGAGACCCTGGGCTACCCCATGGTTGGCGAATGTGAAAATCAGCTGTCAAGGACAACAGCTGCGTTCCTCAGGGCCAATAGTCAGTACGCTCCGCCTGCCCGTTAGCCTGTGGGTGATACCCGGATGTGAGGCTGACCACGACCCCCAGCCTGGACATGAAGGCTTTCCAGACACGGGATGTAAACTGGGGTCTGCCACGATGTCCTCCTCCCATACAGCCAGAAAACCTGCTGAAATAGCATCTCAGCAGCCTGGAGGGCAGAGGGGAGGCCGGGTAGTGGGATGAATCTGATCATCTTAGAGAACCTGTCCACCACCACAGTGATGGTGGTTTTCCCCTCTGCAGGTGGTAGGTCTGTGATGAAGTCCACTGACAGGTGTGACCAAGGCCACTGAGGTACTGGGAGGGGGTGGAGCTTCCCCACTGGAGCCCTTCACCACCCCTTAGACTGTGCACACGGAGCACGACAAAACGTAGTGCCACACAGTCCTCCACATTCCAGGACACCAATACTTCACCCTGAGGGCCTCCAGGGACCCATGTTTTGTGCACCAGGTCACCAGCCGGCTCTGCACCAGCTGGGGGACACGACGCCAGTGTGGGATCCAGTCTCCCTGCCTTCTGAATGTCTGTGTCAATATCCCAGGAGACAGGACCCACGATGCAAGAGGGGGTAGAATGGGTGTGTCTCTGGGTAGTTCAGCCCCCCAGTTGTGGAGGCGGGAGAATGCCTCAGCCGTGACGTTCTTCGTAACGGGGCGGTACGTCTGGGTGAACTGGAATTTTCTGGATGTAGGTGCAATTGGCTTCTTAAGGTAAACACAACAGTAAACATTATGGCAGGAAGGATAAGGTGGGGTTTGAGTGAAACCTATGTGACACAAGACAGATGGGCAGCATTTTACCACACCCCTTTTTCCACTATAAGTACTGATGATTGTCATGTATTTAGTTAGAGACTTCTCTGATTATTATTTTGTAAGTGTTTGACGCGTCTCTCTATTTGCAAATAATCTATAAATTGTGCCAAAGGTATTTTGTCTCTGTACTTACTCCTTTAAGAGTGTCGATTGAAGGAATTACCATCACAGGGTTCCAACATTTTTAATTCCCAGGCAATAAATAAGTGTTGTGTCAGCGGTAAGATGTTTGGTGTTCAACAAAAGGGTGCCATGGTCCAGCATATATTCTATAAACCCCCAGGGTTTAATCTTTTGATGAAACAGACTTCTTACAACCGGTGGGTTCTACAATGTGCGTGTAGCATGGTGTTTATCCACAAGCACAGAATTACGTGTGGGAAACAATCTTGTAAGATATAAAGAAGGGGTCGGGACTTGGGGAGTTTCAACCCATTTTTCATTTTAACAAGAGATGGGCCTTAAGATCAGATCCGACCTGTAGTAATGGTCCCTTAATAACCACTATTACAAACTGTGGTATATGCAGGTTGGAAACCATCCCGTGTCTCACTGTTTTTACGTCCGTGTCTCCAACACAGCACTATTGTAAACAAACACTGCATGAGCAATGCTAAAATGCCTGGGCCGACCAGTCCAAAATATTGTTAAATGTTGAATTTTGTAATAGATTTTTTTGTTTTAAGTCAGCATTAACTCTTACATTGCATTATATGGCAAAACTTCACAAAGTTACCCAGAATGTAGCATATCGATTTGCATGAACAACGGTGAATCTTTGAGAGGTCAAGATATGTTATTTCAGGTAAAGAAACATTCGTAAAGGCGTCTTTTGGAATTGTACAAAGGGGATCAACGCAAGATAGTTTTCTTCACATTGGTAGAGCTGCGATAACTAACGAGAACGGTGTTTCTACCGGACAGGAAGTATTAATATATTTGTTTGTCAAACGTCAACAATCATCAGAACTAAATAGTAATGTTTTATCCAGAATTGTAATCACAATTTATATCTAACGTGAAGAACAATGACATGTAACCAATGACAAAGTTAAGAGGCGTGACCTGCTTAAGTCGCCCCGGCTGCGATGTAAAGACTATTAAATCCGCAGATTCAACAGAAGTCAGCTGTTGTTTTCCAACGTGGAGTATGCCGTTTACGTTGTAAGTACAAGTTATTTTATTTGAAGTAATTGATTTGAATTGTGCTGCAATTACAAACGCTAACAAACCACACATTTGGACCTTTTAAGAATGTGTAAATAAATTTTACGATTGAGCAATCCATGCACTTTTATCTGTCATTCATATGGTCTGTTTAAATCTCTGGTTTAGGTTGAGCGGAACTAAACCCAGCCATGTTTGGTAAACACAATTTTGGGCCTTCAAATCTTGGTAAGTACACTTTTGACATTATTGTAAATCAGATTTAATTACTCATATACGCTTGTTAACCCTCTTTGTAATTATTTCAGACCAAGTTACCAGCATCTGCGTCAGTTGGACTGGGCGGTTGTGATCTTACACAACTGAGCAGATACTTTTTGTGTGAGTTTAATTATTTACAGACATTTTTGTCTTGTACTAAAATGTTATTAACAATTACGACAATATGCATACAGCTGAACCTTTGTACTCTCTTTACCAACCAACAGATTGAGGAACCCTGTAACGAGGACGCGCATGGAGGACGCGCGCCACCCCTCCCGACGTGGTGTTCGGCGCCGTCATCGCCGGTCTTCTAGCCACGCCGCTCCTCCTCCCACGGCACTGTCCTGTCTTGTTATTGCACACACCTGGTGTCCATTCCCTCATTAGGTTGCCTATATTAGTTCCTGTGTTTCTGGGTGTCTTTGTGTGGTATTGTTCTATGTCTTTATATTGTGGAGAGAGGCATGTTCGTTTGAGCGTTTTATTTCGCCGTGTTTTAGCGTGCCTTTGTTGTTGGATTGTTTATTTTGGGAATACAGTTTTGTTTATCGCCTCCCTGCGTTTGGCTCCAAGTTCTTTCGATACACTCCACTACACCCAGCCTTGACAAACCCCCGGTGATGAAACATAGTACATCACCATAATGGCTTGTTATGGACACCCCACCTTTTGGCTGCACAGCCTCAGGAGATTTTTATTTCATTATTGTCTTTCATGCTTGAAAGCTGAAGGTAATACATATTTTACCGTCAACTCATCCAAACTGTGATGTATATTAATGTATGTTTGAGTTACAATATTTTAACCTGAATAGTGGATCGTTATTTACACGTTAAGCTAGAGAAATGGCAAAAGAAAATGCTAACAACAGACCAGACACGGAACAATCAATCGACCACACCCTAAAATACAAATGAACCAACCATTACTTTGTTACACAGCGATGCACACAATAATCCTCAGATACAAGGCTTGTTAACTGACCTTAGCAGCCCCCATTTTTCCACACAATCTAGTTGACTCTCCTCAGATTTGATAATGTTGAATTACGACAGTTGATCAATTTATAAAATACTGGTGAAGTTGGTGATTTTGACACATTCAATGCATTTATTATGGCAGCTTCCGACTTTGTACACGGGCCTGGTGATCGCCTGCAGATTGAGTTGATTGGTGAATCTCTGATAGCCCCCGTACATGTGACCATGAGAGCGTATGAATATATTGAACAAACGTTTGGTAATTTACTTGAAAGTGTTATGCAGAGTAATGCTTAGATTATGATTGATGAATCACTAGAACTGGTGGTACAAATTGTCAACAACCGTGAGGGTGGTGCCCCGCGACGTAAAGCTCAAACATTGTTGATAGATCAGATTTTCAGTTTGAAGAAATGACAGGGTGTAAAATTGTTGTCTTTCACCGAACACAGGATGGTCACTTTACCAAGTTTCAAAACAACGAGGATACCCACCCCTAAAACCGTCTTTATGTACTTACACGATAACCATTTCTATGGCATCATGAATCTGAAATGTTTTCTGGGTGTGTCATATGTTTGGGAGTGGTGTTATACAGGTTTTAATACCTGTGGTGATCATGACTGTAAACGTAGATGTAGTGTCGATCTTCATGAAGATTGTCGTACTGTTGAAGTCTAACACTTCCCCGAGTTGGTTTGTTGGAAAGGAGAATAAAACACCAGGAGTCGGGTCAATTACCGTATCGTATATCCATTTATTACAGAAGCTTCCGGAGACAAGTGACGCCGCACAATGTCTAAGGATCAACAGTCAAAACATCATTTTATACTTCCACTACGCCCAAAAGAATGAGTCGTTAAGTTAACAAAGCCAGTGTGCCATTGGCCCAATCCCAGTTCTATTCCTTATAGGATAACTCCAAGTATCCCCTTGCCCCCCTTGTGGTTTCTGTGTTGTCTGTCCAAATATGTGTGTGTGTCTCTAACCTGTGTCCTGTTTCTCAAAAGACAGACATACTAAATCTTTCTCTCCCCGGCAACCGCTTGAACAGGGTTTCCTGTTCTCCTACTTCCACCTTCCGTTTTAGCTCATATTACAAACAATTAATATTTTGAACAGTTCACTAACTTATACAATCAATACATCTACAATACCCAAACCCGTAACACAAAGCAGTGCCCTGACTGTAAATGGATATGTTATTCTAACTTTTGTCATAGACAGCATAAACGCTTGAAGCACTACAAAAGTGTGGGTCGTTGGGTTAGCAGGTGTGACCAGAAGAAATACTGTGTCGATTGTGGCCGTTATTACAATGTCAGTATTACCAACACGGCTAACATGTGTCCCAATTGTAACGTGGATCTGGCGTTTGAAATGAATCATCAGTGTTTTATAAAACCCTCCAAGCCCGAGGACCCCAGTGAGCACTACATATAACAATTGCCAATCTGGTGAATGGTGTACACACTGCAAATGTTGTGTGCGCAATAACTTTTGATAACGAGACGTGGTGTTCAGCTGGAGATGTTGCTGCAGTTTAAACAACCGAAATATAATGAATACAAATTTAGAGCACACAACTCTAAAGGTTTCGATGGTTACATCTTGATGCAGTACCTTTTTAAATAATTATGACAACAAAAATAATAATAATGATGATGACTGAGAATATATGATATGAATAATGCTTTCTAATCGTATTCAGTGTTGACCAGTGTTCCATGTCACTGTCTCTTCCCCCTCAACACCTGCAGTAGGTCCCAGCTGTAACAGTTCAGTCACTGTGCAGTCTGACTGAGGGAGGTTTTTGTACGGCTCTGTATCACTGTGTGAACACCCAGACACTGTTGGGATAGTGTAAACTCTGACAGTAGTAATCTCCTGCATCTTCACCCTGGACTCCACTGATGGTCAGAATGAAATCACTATAATCTCCACTGCCACTGAATCTAGATGGAGTCCCAGACTGAAGTGTTTTAGCCCAGTAAATTAGGAGTTTAGGGGCTCCTCCAGGTTTCTGTTGGTACCAGTGTAGTTCGGGGTCCGAGGTCCCTGCATTAAACACATCACTGCTGGTTCTACATTTCAGAGAGACTGTCTGTCCTGGGAAAACAGCTTCAACTGTAGGAGTCTGAGTCACAGAGACCTGACCTCTGGATTCTGAAAAATGAAATAAATACCCATTTTAAGGAAATAAAACAGAAACCAATAGTCATGAACATTTTTCCTTTGTGTTGATTAAATTCTTTTCATTTTATAAATCTTACCTTTGAAAAAGAGGACAAGTGTCCAGATGAAGATGGTTATAAAGGTCATGGTTGTTGTGGGTTCAGTTGTCATGAAGGACAGCTCTCAGTCATGAAGTGTTAAACTCACAGGGTTATAAACACTCCCAGATCACTGAATCATGTGCTGTCTATACAGAGCATCATCACTATGCAAATAAGATTCTGGTCTTCTCTTCATCCACCGTTATTCAGTAGATGCAGATCATAAGGATCCATCAGATTAGAACAATCTTTTATCTAGTTCCCAAACTGTTGTCAGTAATAATATGTAAATGAAATGACTGAATAAAAATAGTATATACATATACAATATGACTTATTGATACAACGGGAGATTGACAGACGGATCGGTGCAGCTTCTGCAGTAATGCAGTCGATGTATCGGTCTGTCGTGGTGAAGAAAGAGCTGAGCCGCAAGGCGAAGCTCTCGATTTACCAGTCAATCTACGTTCCCACTCTCACATATGGTCATGAGCTTTGGGTCATGACCGAAATGACAAGATCCCGGATACAGGCGGCCGAAATGAGCTTTCTCCGCAGGGTGGCTGGGCGATCCCTTAGAGATAGGGTGAGAAGCTCGGTCACCCGGGAGGAGCTCAGAGTAGAGCCGCTGCTCCTCCACATCGAGAGGGGTCAACTGAGGTGGCTTGGGCATCTGTTTCGGATGCCTCCGGAACGCCTTCCTGGGAAGGTGTTCTGGTCCCGTCCCACCGGGAGGAGACCCCGGGGAAGACCTAGGACACGCTGGAGGGACTATGTCTCCCGGCTGGCCTGGGAACGCCTCGGTGTCCCCCCGGAAGAGCTGGAGGAAGTGTCTGGGGAGAGGGAAGTCTGGGCATCCCTGCTTAGACTGTTGCCCCCGCGACCCGGCCCCGGATAAGCGGAAGAAGATGGTATGGAATATAATAAAAGAAACATTGAAACTTATTTTATAAGAGAGAACTGGCCAAGAAGCCAGAATAAATCAATATACTACATAATTAAAACATACAGCAATGTACCATACAATTAAACAAAATGATCCAGCCCAAAGAAGCAATTGGAGTATTTTTGTCCAAGGCTCTGGGGCACAAGACTAGGAGGCAGTCCTGTCCAATAGTGTAAATGGGGACTTGTCATCTAGCAAATCCGAGTGTGGTAACTGGTAGTGGTGAAGGAGACCCGACTACAGAGGTAAAGAGGGAGTTCACCCAAATAGGGCTTTACATACATAAATACATACAAATATAACTTTCTGCACATATAAAGTGAGGTCCAACCACCATTGCAGGAGTCCAGTCACTCAGACAGAGGAGGCTTCATATACAATATGACAATGTCTTTTTTAGGGTTCATTAAAGGCAGACCAAGCTGGCCCAATAATGGACATCTTTGGTCACTCAGTGTTCAGAGGACAACATAAAAACCTTAGATTTGAACTGGATGTACATTATGGAAGCGCATAGTTAACTTAATTAAAATGTTAATGCAATCCCACATTGCATTTTTCATTTTCCACTTTTGCCTGCATTTTTTTGATTAATAGGAAAATTACAATGCAATTATGTGATTTGCATTAGAATGTTAATGTAATGGTATGTAATTTCACCGTCAATATTAAAATGTTAATGAAGAGCCATTTGGCAATTCATTTTTAAAGTCATGCCCCATTTGGTGGTTAACTTAACATCAGGGTATGTTATCGAAAAACACAAGTGTGAATGGGACATTCATATATTTGTAATAATTTATACTCATTTAAATTAAGATTCTAAATGGTTTTCCCACAAATTAGCTTGTTCATTTGAACAAGACAGACAACAGTGAATCCCATTTTGAACTACTGACTGATTGTTTTTGTATTCAATTATAGAATATATTGTGCGATTGTTTGTTCTACGTAAATAAAAAATAATGAAATTATCCAGTTTCCCATTGCTTTTTATTTCCCCCCCTTTTTCTCCCAATCCCACTATAAGACCTTGTGTCTCCGCTACAACAGTCCTGTGGAGTCAGGAGAGTCTGTGAGGTCTGCTGTCAGGTCACACCCTGGGCCCTGTCATAGACCACCTGAACACAGCACACTCCCTAGACCACCTGAACACAGCACACTCCCTAGTCTACCTGAATACAGCACACTCCCTAGATCACCTGAACTCAGTACACTCCCTAGATCATCTGAAAACAACACACTCCCTAGACCACCTGAACGCAGCACACTCCCTAGAACACCTGAACACAACACACTCCCTAGATCACCTGAACACAACACACTCCCTAGACCACCTGAACACAACACACTCCCTAGTCCACCTGAACACAGCACACTCCCTAGATCACTGTATCTGAGTCTAGATGGAATCCCATAATTAAGAGTACTTCCTTGATAAACAAGGAGTTTGGGAATGGATCCAGGTTTCTGAGACACACCTGTCTCCACTAATCACACACATAGAGAAGGAAAGAGCACTGAGGGAGTGGTGGCAGGTTTAGGGAGACACAGGATGAGAAACAGAGGGCACAGTAGGGCCAAATGTAACAGATATATCAAGTAGTGAACATTACCAGTGAAGGAAGTGAAACATCAATTCTATGTCTATTTACACATTAATTGGCTTCATTTGGAATTAATCTTAAAAGGGTCAAAATCCAGTTCCTTCAACAGTCCAACAGTTGAGAATGTTCAGCTTCTGAAATCCCTTCGACAGGTCTAGATCTCCTGGAGTGGAGTGGTTTTAATGTCCATGGTGAATTCAGAGACAGAGATGTTACAGATATATCAAGTAGTGAACATTACCAGTGAAGGAAGTGAAACATCAATTCTATGTCTATTTACACATTAATTGGCTTCATTTGGAATTAATCTTAAAAGGGTCAAAATCCAGTTCCTTCAACAGTCCAACAGTTGAGAATGTTCAGCTTCTGAAATCCCTTCGACAGGTCTAGATCTCCTGGAGTGGAGTGGTTTTAATGTCCATGGTGAATTCAGAGACAGAGATGTTACAGATATATCAAGTAGTGAACATTACCAGTGAAGGAAGTGAAACATCAATTCTATGTCTATTTACACATTAATTGGCTTCATTTGGAATTAATCTTAAAAGGGTCAAAATCCAGTTCCTTCAACAGTCCAACAGTTGAGAATGTTCAGCTTCTGAAATCCCTTCGACAGGTCTAGATCTCCTGGAGTGGAGTGGTTTTAATGTCCATGGTGAATTCAGAGACAGAGACATCCACTGCTATGTAATTATGCCACTAAATAATTCATTACTCATAATGTGTTTTATCCTCTTTAGAAATCAGCCCTTTCATATAGTGGTTGAAATAATGATCATGTACCCGGTCATCAAGGGAGAGTAATTCCATTATTTATTGCAGCATTTGATGGTCTGTTGTTCATGATGTTACAGACTCCAGACACAATGTCTAATGAACTCAATCTCATCTCAAAGAACTTCCGGTCTTACCTCAGCTTTATAGACATAGAGGACAGAATTACTGTAATCCCATTGGCTGATTATTGTTGCACTTTGAATGAGCATGAATTCCTGTGTACAAATAAACAGATGTTATTTTGTTATCTAAACATAAATAGGCATACATTCATACACTTCAACATCCTTCATATTAGTGTATGTACTGCACATGTCTTATGTTTCAGACCAGGATCAGGTTGTATTCATGGTCTGTAATCTGTTTATGAAGACAGTTAATTTAATGCTAGATGATCACATCAATACTTGGATATGCGGATTTCATTTGAGGGCCTGATGCTTCTGTAACCTCAACTTCACTCATATAGACTGATGTGTGTTTCAATACTTTCATTAACTTTGTATATACATTTGTCATGTTATAAGTGTATCACGTCACAACCATGATGATGACAACATAGAAACCTGCATCCCACTGATGGTTTGTATATGAAGCTAAACAGAGTCGGTCCTGGTTGGTCCCTGGATGGAAGATGAGATGCTGCTGAAAGTAGGATTAAAGTACCAGTAAGGGGCACTCTTCTATCTGGTCTGAAGATCAAAACACAAAACAAAAAAGCACTAAAGAAGATATTGCAGCACCTAAGAGTAGGACTGTTAACCCTGGTGTCATGTGTGATGTCATGAGAGGCTACATAGCTCTTAGCGGGACTGTTCAATTAGTGAGAGGACACAAAGCTCAAGTATAAACAAGGATTTTATTACAGTTCTAAGGAATTAACAGAAACAGCATGTCAAATTCAAAAAGGTAACTCAGGGTCAGGTCTACCTTCAACAGAAAACTTAAATGATGCTTCTTCTTGGTGGTAATCCTGATTTCCTCAGGTAAGTAAACACTCTTTTCAATCTTACTTTACTGGGTGTCGTAACCCGAGGCTATTCCAGTTGTAAGTCCTTCTAATGTCTAGTGGTGTTTCCAGCCTTCCGTATTCCTCGCTGGAAACGATACTGGAGCGGTCTGGTCCTTCCCAGAACACACAACCCGAGCTTGCCTCCCAAAAACCCCCAGCCCACTAACTCTAGTCCTTAAAACACTTCAGGCCATCAGACCCTGATCAGTCTCAGGTGTGTGGGAATGTCATGTTTAGAGGGGTGGAGTTCCCGACTCCACCAGCAGATAGAGCCTGTTTTCACCACATCATCCCCAGCTACCAACTTCCTCTTGTTACAGAAAATATATATTGCCTGTTTTGAACTCCCTCTTCCATGTATGTAAGACACTCTGAATAGGAGTTATAGCTAAATAACAATATATTGTAAATATTAAAAGACAATAAGGATAATAATGATTATGATGGAGAATGTGATGTCTATGAAGATTTCTAATCTTGATTTAAGTTGATCTTTACTGACCAGTGTTCCATGTAATTGTCTCTGCCCCCCAGATACGTGCACAGATAGACCCCAAGGGGTGCTTGAGCCCCTGGTCCTTCTTGCACATCGGTGCCCCCATTCAACCTGCAGGTGTCATTCACTCAGACATGTGTCGTCCATCTATGTGATGCACATTGAAACTGATGTGTGTGTAGAAGCTGACGGGTAAATGGCTGCTGGCATATTTGGGGAGCCCTTATTGGTCATTTAAGCCCTCTTATATAGGTCTGTGCCCTGACTACAATGATGATGGAGAACATGTGATGTAAATATATTTTCTAATCTTATTTAAAGTTGACTTCCTCAACTGACCAGTGTTCCATGTCACTGTCTCTTCCCCCTCAACACCTGCAGTAGTTCCCAGCTGTAACAGTTCAGTCAATGTGCAGTCTGACTGAGGGAGGTTTTTGTACGGCTCTGTATCACTGTGTGAACACATCACCACTGTGGTCACTCTGACAGTAGTAATCTCCTGCATCTTCAGTCCGGACTCCACTGATGGTCAGAGTGAAGTCACTCCCAGATCCACTGCCACTGAATCTAGATGGGGTCCCAGACTGAAGTGTCTTAGCATAGTAAATTAGGAGTTTAGGAGCTCCTCCAGGTTTCTGTTGGTATCAGGCTAGATAATTGTTGTTATACACATCACTGCTGACTTTACAGTTCATAGTAACTGAATTTCCTGTTGTAACTGATTGAACTGCAGGTGACTGAGTCAGAATGTACTGTCCTCTGGATTCTGTAAAATAAAATAAGGACACCCATATTAATGGAATAAAACATAGTTACACATTGTACATAATATACATAATAGCAATGCCATACATCATTCCTTTCTGTAGATTAAATTATTTTTCAACATTACATTTAATAAATCTTACCTTTGAAAAAGAGGACAAGTGTCCAGATGAAGATGGATATAAAAGTCATGGTTGTTGTGGGTTCAGTTGTCATGAAGGACAGCTCTCAGTCATGAAGTGTTAAACTCACAGGGTTATAAACACTCCAAGATCACTGAATCATGTGCTGTCTATACAGAGCATCATCATTATGCAAATAAGATTCTGGTCTTTTCTCTATTCACCATTATTCAGTAAATATACACCAAGCAGATCCATCACATTAGTCTTACATGGAAATGATGTCATAGGACATGGATATCTGTAAAGTAATCTATTTTCAACTTTTGATGATAACATTAAAGAAGGCAATTTCTGCTCACATTCCAATACAGTAGTTGACATAAACAAAGCATTCATCTAAGCATGACACAAGGCATGGCCTGATGACCTTGAACCAAATAGAAGGTAGAGAGAAAGAAAGACCCAGAATAACAGAAGGGGTACTTTCACCGACACCATTCACAGGAAGAGAGAGTGAGGTAGACTTGCTTTTATAAACCTCTGAGAAGAATTTGTAATCAAACCTGAGTTGGTCACATATTCCAAATACAGGATGTGATCCCAGATTCTACTTCATAGAGGTGACAGAACAGGAGATGGTGAGAGACCCTGAGCCAAACACAAAAGGACACTTACATACAGTGTCTATCAGAGTCAGGGGATATTCTTCACCTTATACATAGGTACCCTTTGTTCATCAACATTAAGCCCTGGTAAATATTATCCACTGCTATGTTTATTAACATTTAACCCTGGTAAATACTATCAACTGCTATGTTTATTAACATTAAGCCCTGGTAAATACTATCCACTGCTATGTTTATTTACATTAAGCCCTGGTAAATACTATCCACTGCTATGTTTATTTACATTAAGCCCTGGTAAATACTATCCACTGCTATGTTTATTAACATTAATCCCTGGTAAATACTATCCACTGCTATGTTTATTAACATTAAGCCCAGGTAAATACTATACACTGCTATGTTTATTATGATTAAGCCCAGGTAAATACTATACACTGCAATAGTGAGTAATATCTTTTCAATTCCAGTCCTAACCATCTAGTCTTGTAACGTTAATTTATCTGATATAATTTCTCCATTAAAATTGTCAATTATAGCAATTAACTTATATGTACTCAATTTCTGTTTTAGCACTTTGTGTCTTGTCGTAAGATACCATTGGAATGTTAATGTGTTATAGAAGTTTATCTAGGGTCTGAAATACAGGACAACAAGGTCATACCATAATTACCCTGCCCTATGGTGCCAGGAAGAACAGACGGGAATGTGTCCCTGGTGGATTGGGGAACTATTTTTCAGGACCATTCATTTGTTCTTTACCTAGGTTTGATATCCAACCCCCACAACTTTAGATATAAACCAAAGTAAGTTGTTGTAAATGTTCTTTCATGCTTTTTGCTCAGCTTCTCTGTATGCATCTCAGCTCTGGCAAAATCTAAAATTCCTGGAGAACTGTTATCTTTCATATTTCTAATGCAACGGTATACTCAACCTATATATTTTATCTGTTACAAGAATTTTTGGAATCTTCAGAAGTATCTATAAAACAGCCTAAAATCCAGTTCCACCAATACAAAGTGGTCAAACCCAGTCACTTTCAGGGATGGGATACTCCGGTCCTCAGGTTGGAGTGGTGTCACTTATTCCCAGTCCTAAGAAAAAGGATGAAAACCAGAAGTGTTTGAGATGAATAGCCCTGTTCTTTAACTACAGCCACAGCTAATTTGAGAGGGCGTTCCACATCAGGCACTCAGGGATTAATTATTTTTTCAAAGACAGGCAGACAGATTTTTCCACCATTGTCACACCCTGATTTGTTTCACCTGTCTCATTATTGTCTCCACCCCCCACTAGGTGGCGTCTTTGTTCCCGTTACCCCTTGTCTGTTTATGTCTGTGTTTTCTGTTCGCCTGCTGCCAGATCGTTTTGTCTTTTCATGTATTTTCAGCGTTTGTTTTTCCATGTTTCCTGTTACCCGTTTTCTCCTCCGCCTTCCCAGTACTGATCCCCTTCTGTCCCTGACTCTGAGCCTGCCTGCCCTCCGGTACTTCTGCCTTTTGGATCACCCATTACGATCTTTGCCTGACCCAACCTCGAACCAGCCTATTCCTCAGTTTTGGTGCAAATCTACTTTGTCCTCATGCAAGCTGTGATCACCATAAAAACACAGTGTACCAATCTCTTTGTTAGAATGCCTAGATATTAGCTAAAGACAGTCATATGATTCTAGTTATTACTTTTCTGGATATTTATGGAAATGTACACTATGCGTTAGTCAGAGGTGGCTACTTGGTGAAACTCTACAATTTCCTCATGCAGGCTGTGATCGCCATAGGAACAAATACTATGAATGGATCGCTTTGTTAGAATGTCTAGATCTTTATCTAAAGGAAAGCGGACAATTCTAGTTATTCTGGAAATTTATAGAAATGTAGCCTACACTATGTGCTCTGGTTGGTGACCAGTTTTGGTGGTCTACTTTTGGCTGTGAGTCTCATAGGAACACAAACTACATACGGATCGCTTTGTTGGAATGTCTGGATATTAGATAAGAACGATTCTAGTTATTACAGTTCAGTTCAGGATATTTATAGACATGTACACTATGGCTCAGTCAGCAGTTGCCAGTTTTGATGCAACTCTACTTTTTCCTCACACAGGCTGTGATCCCCACAAGAACAGGAAGAGGAGCTGCGGTGCCATTACGTTACAGTGGAGGTAGGGGCTTATCATGGACTCCTCTTTGATTCTGAATTCTTAATCCAGCTATGCCTAACACGAGGAAGTGACTGGCTGATCCGGTTACAGGCAGCGGGCAGAGTCTGTGTGTGGCAGTATGTGTAAGGACACACGTCCGTGTGCACGTGTCCACAGCAGGCTTACAGGTCAGTATGGAATATCTGGCTCTCCTATCAATCATGCCCTGATCTCTTCAGCTGTATGGGAATGTGTTGAGCAGCAGGATTCCTGGAACACAGCTGCCCCATGGAGGTCCCCCGTCCAGACGCCTGTCCCGGCGGAAGCCTCCACCCCCACCAGGCTGCGTACCAGACCTACCAACAGTACCCCAACATGAACAGTCAGCACAGCCAGGATCATGCACACCCCGGTGGTCCACATGAACCAGAGACCGTGGTTGAAACCCCCGGACCCCACCGACAATGTTTTCAAATTCTTTGTGATTTGCATGATCTGAGGGAAATATGACTGCGCCTTCAACCCTATCCACCATTAGGAACATATATTGTTTTTTATTCATACTACCAACATATTTTGAAAATTCATATAAACACAACAAATAAATTGCATTCTCTGTAAAATGAAAATGATAGCCCAATCCAAATTAACAATAACATGTAGATTAATTTTTTTTTAGCATAGTGTATGACATTCATATATCCCAAAAAAATTACTGCCATTTGAAAGGTAGCACAAGGTCTTACAACCTGAAACCTCACTGTTACACAAACCTTCTGGAAAACGGTTCAATTCCTTACAAACTGCTTTCCTCTGCTCCATCGCATCCTTTGACTCTTGCCCCATTACAGATGGGAAATGTTATTGTCCATGTCTACCCAAACGTCACGTTGTTGTTTTGGTTCTGTGTTTCATTTTGTTTCTGTCCAATGTTATTTTATCAAGTATTCTGTTTCCTTCCTGTCCGTATTGTTCCATTTGCCCCAGTGAGCATGCTTTAAAATAATGACCTCAGTTGATTACGCTGAATAATAATATTAGCTACGCGCGGTGTGTCGGCCTTGTCATGGATCGATGAGCTTTTCCCAGTTAACTGGTGTTTCTCACGTTCAGCTGGTGGAGAACGCAACGTACACATTTGAGCTGCTGTTCTACAAAGCCATAGAGGAGCATCCGAATGATGTTGGCTCTGCCACTGAGAAGTCCAGGCACATGGTGCTCAAGGTTTGCTACTTCAAAAATGGTTTTCAGAACATGTTTGATTCCTTGCTCCTTAGCAGTACTTTCATTCAATTGGGTCAAAATCAATGCAGTACCTCCTAGGCACGGCTCTGGACAACGCCAGCAGCCGGCGCCCCAGGCAACCCCAAAGTTGAGGAGCAGGCTGGTCTGGACGACGATCATAGAAATTAGCTATCAAGGATGGTTCACAGATGTCTGCTGCTTGGACCTAGCTGCGATCCTCAGGGCCATACCCCGCTCAGTCCACTAGGTACTGGACCCGACCTGTTCCTCGTGTGGAGGAATGGTGCAGGGAGTTTTGATTATCATCCACCCAGGGGAGAAAGTGTGTCCACTCACCTGGACGGCCCATGTATTAGGACCAGAGGAACCTTCCCAGCTCTTGATTAGTACGCTCCGCCTGCCCGTTAGCCTGTGGGTGATACCCGGATGTGAGGCTGACCACGACCCCCAGCCTGGACATGAAGGCTTTCCAGACACGGGATGTAAACTGGGGTCCGTCACAATGGAAGCCCACACAGCCAGAAAACCTGCTGAAATAGCATCTCAGCGGCCTGGAGGGCAGAGGGGAGGCCGGGTAATGGGATGAATCTGACCATCTTAGAGAACCTGTCCACCGACACAGCAATGGTGGTTTTCCCCTCTGCAGGTGGTAGGTCTGTGATGAAGTCCACTGACAGGTGTGACCAAGGCCACTGAGGTACTGGGAGGGGGTGGAGCTTCCCCACTGGAGCCCTTCACCACCCCTTAGACTGTGCACACGGAGCACGACAAAACGTAGTGCCACACAGTCCTCCACATTCCAGGACACCAATACTTCACCCTGAGGGCCTCGAGGGTCCCATGTTTTGTGCACCAGGTCACCAACCGGCTCTGCACCAGCTGGGGGACACGACGCCAGTGTGGGATCCAGTCTCCCTGCCTTCTGAATGTCTGTGTCAATATCCCAGGAGACAGGACCCACGATGCAAGAGGGGGGAGAATGGGCGTGTCTCTGGGTAGTTCATCCACACGGTCGTGGAGGAGGGAGAGTGCAACTGGAAGTGATCTGGAAGCGCTCGAAGAATAGAGCCCAGTGGGCCTGGCGGGGGTTGAGGCGCCACACAGCTCTGATGTACTCAAGGTTCCTGTGGTCTGTTAGGACAGTGGAGAGGAAATACAACGTCTCCCGGGCCCCTCTAGCCAGTCTCCACTCCTCCAGTGATAACTTCACCACCAGTAGCTCTCGGTCACCCAGGTCGTAGTTCCTCTCCACACCAGACAGTTTGTTGGAATAGGAGGTACAGGGGTGTAGTCGAGGGGGGTTTCTGTGGTGCTGGGAGAGGACCGCCCCCACCCCGACCTCCGACACATCCACCTCCACAGTGAAGGACGTAAGGGGGTCTGGATGTTTCAGGAGGGGTGCCGTTGTGACCCAGTTCTTAAGATGGAGGAACGTCCTCTCCACGTCTGGGGAGCTGTAATCATCGAGATTGGAACAAAAAAGGCTTGAAATGTTTCACTTGATGTGTAATGAATCTAGAATAAATGAAGGTGTCACTTTTTGATTTGAATCAAGGAAAACAATATTCCACAATATTCTAATTATTTGAGATGTGACTGTATATGTCATCCAAGGCCCAGAATTCTGTCTCTGTGTCTGCAGGAGTCTGAATATACTGACATTTACATTCTGAAAATAGAATGAACACAGTCACATGAAAGACATTTAAAATCATGTGTTCACTAGTTATGAGTAAAAACAATAATGTTACTATATAAATGACTTTCTGTAGAAGTAACTACGTGAAAGCAGAAAGCCAGATGACAATGGTTGTAACAGTCATGGTTGTTGTGGGTTCAGTTGTCATGAAGGACAGATCTCAGTCATGAAGTGTTCAACTCACAGGGTTATAAAAACTATAAGAGCCTCTTGGTAGATGCGTTATGCATATTATTGTGTCTAATCAATTTCAGTGCAGGATCCCATTATTAGAATGTCTTTGACATTTTATAACTTCAAACAGGTCATATTATTTTAAGGTCAGTAATATATTTTAAATTGTATGACTCACAATTAGATTTGTATTCTGTTGATCAAACATAACTGGTCACCCAAGACTGGCCTCTGTTATAAGTTCCTCAAATGAATCAGCTACTTCTCTAAATGTATGTTGGTTTGATTCTTCTGATAGTGTTGTCAGTCCTCTGTGACTTTACCTAAACTGTTATATCAGAGTTAGGGAAGGCAAAATATAAATAATTCATTGCAAATTTGGAAGATGATGAGGTTATTTTGTTAATAATATAGTCAATTTCATTTTTTGAAACTCAGTCTAAAGACATTCAGCTTGTCTAATGAGCAGGAGGTTTTTGTATGAGCAGTAATAGGGATTGTATCACTGTGGTACACTTTTGGTGGCGGCACCAGACTTGATGTTGGAAGTAAGTAACAAGGTCTTCTTTATATTTGTTTATAATTGGAACATTTTAGGTTTCTCATTTTGTGTGAGAAAATAGCTTCACATTTTAGAATTGGAGAACTTTTGTTTCTATTTTGCTTTGAATTTAGCATTTCTATTAAATAATACTAAATATAATGTTTGAAAACGATAAATTGTTAGTTTCTTTGGGTCTGATTAGTATTATTGAAGCCTTAAAAACATAATGTGTCGGTTATTGAAGTTTATAGTTGTTTTGTGAACGGGACTCAATAGTTAAGGAGTAAAATAAATAATTGTATACTTGCATGTTTCATAAATCTGCTTTGTATAGTAATCATTTCATGACATATGCTCTTACCTTTCATCAATTATAATCTTGAATTAATGTGTATTGCCTTAATAAATACAGGTCAAAGAAAGAAAAAGATGCAGTGGTCTCTTAATTTTTTTCGGACCTGTATTTATTAAAGCAATACACATTAATTCAAGATTATAATACGTGAAAAGAAATGTGTTTTAGCCGTTAGTTAGTGAAGTTTATGTGTTTTTTCCCCCCAGGTAACACTGCTCCCACCCTGACCATCCTGCCCCCCTCTAGTGAGGAGCTGTCCAGTACAACAACAGCCACACTGATGTGTCTGGCCAACAAGGGCTTCCCCTCAGACTGGACCTTGAGTTGGATAGTGGACGGGAACAACAAGAATCAGAAGTCCAGTTCCAAGGTCCTGGAGAAGGATGGTCTGTACAGCTGGAGCAGCACCCTGACTCTCACTGCCCAGGAGTGGAACAAGGTGGGAGAGGTGACCTGTGAAGCCCAGAAGAGCTCCCAGACTCCAGTCACCAAGACCCTGAGGAGGGATGACTGTTCTGGTTAGGACCTGTCTGTCACATAACCCAATGAAGAGAGGTTGCTGGTTCATTTGCTTTTACTCTGTTTTGACATCAGATGTTTTGTCTTATTGATCACTTTCATGTCGACTAACTGTGAGCTTTGCATGAGTTCATGTGTCCATCCTCTCTGTAGATGGACATTTGATAGAAATGATATGGTCTGCTTGTACTATTATAACACACATTTGCTTTTATGCATTGATGAAAATAAAGATTTCCCTTTGTAGAAAATATAAGTTGTTGTCTTTCATTGAATTAAAGTATATTTTATTAGCAAATATTGAATGACAAATAAATAATAATAAAGCCAGATGTGGTTTATAAGAAGTGTTAAATGTTTTAGCTTATTATATATGTTCTTTCTTGCAACCTCATTATCAATCAATGAATAGTTCATACAAACACAAGATAGTAAAATGTTCGCAATTCATGCATTGATGAATAGATAAAAATAAAGATTTCCCTTAGTAGAAAATATGTTGCTGTGTCTTTCATTTAATTCAAATTTACTTCATCTCCAAATACTGAATGACAAATAAATAATATAATATCCAAGTTTTACAGCAGATCTTGCCACATGTTGACATTTACGCTTTGCATTAATCTATTTCTGAATGTTTCTGATATTCTTCACTAAAAGATATGACTGAATAGACTCAAAGAAGAACGATAAGAAACGTGTCAATATCTTGGTCTCTCAAAAATGTGATAATCACACCTGTGTTTAGCTAAAAGTATTTTATTACTCATATCACAGTGAAGTTATTCAGTTCTCTCTACCTCCAACCTCCTGGGAACAGGGTGAACATCTGGTGACAGTACTGCTCTATTCTGGGACATGTAGAACCACCCAACCCTGTCTATGTAAATCTTAGTTTCCCTCCCACAGCCACCTCCCACAGCCTCCATTCCCAGTGTGTCTGGTCTGTCTTTGTTTGGTGTACACTTTCTTTTTCAGTCTTTTGTCAGTCATGTTTCCTTTGGTTATAGTTCAAGTTGTTTCATTAAATGTCCCCGTTCTCTCAGTGCTTGTGTCCTGCCTGGATGGAAGATGAGATGCTGCTGAAAGTATAGTTGGAGGGCCAGTAAAGGGCATTCTTATCTCTCAAGATCAAATCCCAAAACCCAAGTGCACTGAAGAAGACATTGGCTTGCTTGGGCACTCACTTTGTGAGTACAATGGTGAAAACTGAATAAGGGCGTCAGCAAAATGACAAGATTTTTATATATTAATGACTACAATGATGATAATGTTGATGGAGAAAATACGATCTGAATAATATTTTCTAATTTTATTTAAAGTTGACCTTTTTGTGTATGTCTAAGTTGATCAGTGTTCCATGTCACTGTCTCTTCCCCCTCAACACCTGCAGTAGGTCCCAACTGTAACAGTTCAGTCACTGTGCAGTCTGACTGAGGGAGGTTTTTGTACGGCTCTGTATCACTGTGTGAACACATTTTTACTATTGATGTAGTGGTAACTCTGACAGTAGTAATCTCCTGCATCTTCACCCTGGACTCCACTGATAGTCAGAGTGAAGTCACTATAATCTCCACTGCCACTGAATCTAGATGGAATCCCAGACACACGTGTCTTAGCATAATAAATTAAGAGTTTAGGAGCTCCTCCAGGTTTCTGTTGGTACCAGGCCATACAAGGATAAGAGCCTCCTGCACCATCCACATTACTGCTGGTTCTACATTTCAGAGAGACTGTCTGTCCTGGGAGAACAGCTTCAACTGCAGGAGTCTGAGTCACAGTGACCTGACCTCTGGATTCTGAAAAATAAAATAAATACACTTAAGGAAATAAAACAGTAACAAATTATCCTAAATATATTTGTTTGTGTAGATTGAATAATTTTTTGACAATATTAATTACTAATACAATTACTAATCTTACCCATGAAGCAGAAAGCAAGTGTCCAGATGAAGATGGCTAAAATAGTCATGGTTGTTGTGTGTTCAGTTGTAATGAAGGACAGCTCTCAGTCATGAAGTGTTAAACTCACAGGGTTATAAACACTCCCAGATCACTGAATCATGTGCTGTCTATACAGAGCATCATCACTATGCAAATAAAATTCTGGTCTTCTTTCCATCAACCATTATTCAGTTTATGCAGATTATGAATACTGAGAGTCCATTACAAACTGGTGATTTTTCTCCCCAAATGTTCACGCAACAATCAACCACACAGGGGGACCTAGTGAATGACCTGCAGAGAGCTGGGACCAAAGTAACAAAGGCTACCATCAGTAACACCCTACACCACCAGGGACTCAAATCCTGCAGTGCCAGACGTGTCCCCCTTTTTAAGCCAGTACATGTCCAGGCCCATCTGAGGTTTGCTAGAGAGCATTTGGATGGTCCAGAAGAGGATTGGGAGAATGTCATATGGTCAGATGAAAACCTCCTTCCATCAGCAATGGCATTGAAGATGAAACGTGACTGGGTCTTTCAGCATGACAATGATCCCAAACACACCGCCCGGGCAATGAAGGAGTGGCTTCGTAAGAAGCATTTCAAGGTCCTGGAGTGGCCTAGTCAGTCGCCAGATCTCAAACCCATAGAAAATCTTTGGAGGGAGTTGAAAGTCTGTGTTGCCCAGCGACAGCCCCAAAACATCACTGCTCTAGAGGAGATCTGCATGGAGGAATGGACCAAAATACCAGCAACAGTGTGTAAAAACCTTGTGAAGACTTACAGAAAACGTTTGACCTCTGTCATTGCCAACAAAGGGTATATAACAAAGTATCGAGATGAACTTTTGTTATTGACCAAATACTTATTTTCCACCATAATTTACCAATAAATTCATAGAAAATCCTACAATGTGATTTTCTGTTTTTTTTCTTCTCCTTTTGTCTCTCATAGTTGAAGTGTACCTATGATGAAAATTACAGGCCTCTCTCATCTTTTTAAGTGGGAGAACTTGCACAATTGGTGGCTGACTAACATATTATTTGTATCAATGTTGTTAGCTAAGAGAATACTATAATGTGTAAAAAATTTAAAATAATTGTATAACATAAATACAGTATATTATTTATTTATAATAATGTTAATACAGTGTGGTAGCATATTGATAACAATGAAGAGCAATACCCGCCAGTTTCCACGTCCCAGTAATCATTAGTAAAATACTGCCTCTTGCAGGTAAAGTAGTGTTACTGCAGTTTGCTGTGTGGACTGAATGATGAAAAACTCTAGTGAAACATGTTTTTCTGATCTATTCTGTTTCACTTATATTCCACACATTTTTATTCATTTCTGGTATTTGTTCATAGTTGTCCAAACATGTAGGCTGAAGGAACCATATAATATAAATCCACAGTTTAGTTACCAGTTAAATTATTCTTTCTTATTTGTATAGAAATGTGTTCCTATGTACTTGTATTTTGTCCTAGTAGGCTATCATTGGAATGTTTATGGTCAATAGATATTTCTGTAAGGTGTGAATGCAGGGACAGAAGGGTTGCTTTTAATTTCCTAGCTTGCTTGATCCTTGAGATGACACCACTGTGTCCCAGGAAACAGATCAGAATGTGTCACTGACTAATAAGGGGTCTATTCTACAGGATTAGTTTTGTTTTCCTTTGGTCAGTTCACCAACCCCCACTACTTTAGTTTTAGGATATGAACCAGTGAAATTTTGGGAAAGGCTCTTGCATTTTTCCTAACCTCTGCATCAGGGACATCACTAGAAATTCTTGGATGGGGGGCTAAGCCTCGTTTTGGGGGATCTGGTCATACTACCCAAAACCTCTTTTCAGCACGTATTTTTAGAGTAAAAACGGGTGTAAAATCGATCAAAATAATGTAATTTTTGGTCAAGGTAGTCTAAAAGTATACTTGTCTCATAGTTTGTGTTAGACACTGATCTAATGTCATGAATTATAGCCAAAATAAAAAATGGAAGTCCACCCTGTCCTCATCCATCCAATACCAACAAAAGGCACATAAAGTCAACTATAATTCATTGTAAATGAACATGATACAGTACATATTATGTTTCTAAACGAGATTTCTCTGAATCATTTCAAAACAGACTTAGTCATTAGCCCATTCATCTCGGAACAAAGTCATTAAAAAACTGATCATAATATTTTTAAAAAACATTTAATAACTGGATCTCCCTTCCTCTGAACAGAATACGTTGCAGTATGTTAACTTCAAATCCAAACAAACATGAATCTGTGAAACACACAGTTTGCAACTTTGTTCTTTTTGTAACCGAATAATTGAACATAACTAATCTCAAACCCCCTATTATCGGTATATCCAACAGCAATGTTAAAAAAACATATTTGTAAATAACCATTAGGTTATATAATTAGTTTAATGTCTAAACAATTGTATATTTATATACACAGTTATATCTTATTAAATATATTTATTTAAATGTTCTACAAGGAAATATGGTATCCAAGTATATGTTTGTAATTTTCCAATAAGTTTGAAACAGATACCACTATTTTTAAGGCTGCATTCGCAGTCTTTTATTTTGAAGCCTACTACAGAACTCACCTTGAAGCTAAAGGACGTAAAAGGTGGAAGACATTAACAAGAGAAATGAAAGGGGAAAAGAACATATCAAACTAGCTAGAGCAAGCTTTCATGTTAGAAGACAGCCTAAGATTTTGTGTAACTAATGTTTAGCACCGGCTGATAAAGGCACAAGCTCTTACGGTCGTTTATAAGGCCTAAGTTGTATCTCAAAGAAAAGTTAATTAAATCCCTTTATAACACCAGTTTGAAAGTCTTTTATGACCTTCACATACAGTATAGCAGCTGATTAGCCGGGAACGATACAATCTTATTGTACCGAGTAATCATTTGATCAAGTCATCAATGCTTATAATGATTATTAGTGACATACAAATGTTAGCTAGCATGTCATTAATGGAAAATTAATATTTTCAGTAGTTGGTTAGTGACGTAGCAAAAAAATACGACCATATTATTGGCCACCGTCCGCAATTTTTGGCCACTTTACTGTATTGTTGAATTATATTATAATTTTTATTTATATTAAAAATGATCTTAGTCTTCAATGAAGTGTCAACTAGAAAGTAGTAGCTAGCTTCTGTTGAAGTCTAACACTTCCCCGAGTTGGTTTGTTGGAAAGGAGAATAAAACACCAGGAGTCAGGTCAATTCTCGTACCGCATATTCCATTTATTACAAAAGCTTTTGGAGACAAGTGTCGCCGCACAATGTCTAAGGATCACAGTCAAAACATAATTTTTATACTTCTACTACGCACAAAAAGATAGAGATGTTAACTTACAAAGCAAGTGTGCCATTGGCCCAATCCCAGTTCTATTCCTTATAAGGATAACTGCAAGTATCCCCTTGCCCCCCTTGTGGTTTCTGTGTTGTCTGTCAGACTATGTGGGTGTGTCTCTAACCTGTGTCCTGTTTCTCAAAAGACAGACATATTAAATAATTCTCTGCCCGGCAACCGCTAGAACAGGGTTTCCTATTCTCCTACTTGCACCTTCAGTTTCAACACAGTTACAAAAACAATTAATATTTTGTTTCATTGGTTACAACAGCTTACAACAGTTCACTAACTTATACAATCACTACATCTACAATTCCCCCTTTTGATCTCTCCCCAGAGAGATCACCCCTATTCGCCAAGCTCCAGTTGTCCCGGGTCATGCTGCTCCAGCAGAGGCATCAGCTTACCTGGTGGCGGTCCTGGAGCCTTCTCAATGGCTGTAGAGATCACTCTCATGGCAAGCCCTCTTATGCATGGGATACAACAACACCCACAAGTAACCATTATAGCCACTGGCTGAACATCGAGGTCATCCATTCCTCCAGCGGATGATCTATCCCAGAATGCTCGTGCATAGTTCGCGAGAGAGTCCTAAGGCCCTGCAGCGCCTTAGCAACCGACCCGTCCGGAGCTGTATTGTTAGGAATGAAAGTACAACACATGTCCCCAAACATCGCACAAACCCCGCCCTTCTCTGCCAATAACATATCAAGGGCTATGAGATTTTGCACCGCCATCAACGAGGTGGGGCCCAACTGTTCTGACAGGCCCTCAACCGCATCACGGGTAGAATTAGAGAGACGTAGGACATTATAATGGACATAGTTAATGCAGTCTACATTCTTGTTTGGAGTGACGGGGAAAAAAGCGGACAGAATAGGAATATTTTCAAATCCTGCCGCGAATTGGTCTGCGAGTTTGAATTCTTTGGGGACCCCTCTAGGGACCCCTATCGCATCTATATAAGTTGGGGAGTCCACAGTGAGGTCGAATGTATCACTTGAGCGACGGCCTATTACATGTCTATGCCGGCTCCGGGTAAGAGCATCGCTCCTTTTTGCTTGGAGTGCTTTAACTCGGTCACCTATCAGCACTAAGGGTGCTGCTAACCGTACCATCGCACATACCCCCTGGGTGCCTGTTGGGATTCTTACCAGGAGTTGGGTGCCCCCACAATAGTAATACAGGCCAGACCGGGCCCAGGGTCCGATAGTAGATCTGCTCTGGATCTTAGCATTACACCACTGCGCGGGGATTTCTCCAACGTTCACCACGGGTTTCTGACTGGTGAAGCGGAAACAGGTATATCCCCCTCCCCCTTTATGGGGAGTGAACGGTCCCGTCCTGGTGTTGTTAGCTATCGGAGGAAACACCCTTGCCAGGGTGGTGCAGTTCACAGAGGAAGCGCTATGTGTAAGAGCTAACATGCACTGATATCCCCAAGGGTCCTCTGAATACAAAGGAGCCGGCTCAGTGTATAGTTGAGGTCAGGCGGCGGCACATGCCACACAGTCCCCTAAATCTTGTTCTTTGGCATTTTGCAACATCCAATCAAGCCAGATATTACTCTCGTGATACCCCGTGGCTTTCTCGATCACCTCTAACGGTTTCAATTTGGTATAGTCAACCTCTACCACTTCCCCAGGTTGCACCTTACCTGCTGAGGTGTCCACAGTCCCCGTGACTGCCACAACTGGAGAGCTAGTGGTCGGCACCCTAATGTTAATCTTAATAAACGCTTTGGTGTCAGTTCCTGCATGCTCCACTCCGAGAACCAAATATGTTTTGTCCGCACCTCTGTATGGAGAGGTGTCCCAACCTCCGACAGACAAGGTAAGTGGATTCTGGGAGGAGCTGAAATCTCGTTGGAACTTAAACGAGCTCCACATAGTGGCATTTGGTCCCCACAGGAGTCCGGGCTGCCACTGTCCCGTATACGCTCTGACCTCGTCCCATCCCGGGCACCACCTCTCACCCGGCAGACGTCCCATCAGGCCACACATCCTATCTACATCTGGAGTGTGACACACGTACAGGTTGTAATCCCTCCACGAGCCGTTATATCTCCCGCAAGCTATGACCGAGCATAAGTCAAACGTGAAAGCAGTATGTGACCCTTTGATATAATCCAATTCAATACCCCTCCCTGCTTCAGGCAGGCGTCCTCTTTTTGTGTCACCTGCCTTCTCGCTGTGGAAATGGAGACTCGACGCCAACCAGGGAAACCTGTGGCAACATACAACACACATCATTATTCCACCAATTCCCATATACCATTTCATTCTACTATCATCTCCCCAGACCTTTCTCTGTAACCCTGTCATCTTGGTACGAGTGGTAGGAGCCACTCGGTGTCCTATACCCCCTTTTGTTACAGTATTCTTCAGTTCCTTCCCCTAAGAGTCTATTCCCCTGGCGCCGT
The DNA here is from genome assembly GCF_011004845.1 of Esox lucius. Classification (NCBI taxonomy): domain Eukaryota; kingdom Metazoa; phylum Chordata; class Actinopteri; order Esociformes; family Esocidae; genus Esox; species Esox lucius. The sequence goes on along the minus strand of NC_047589.1, from coordinate 5,642,997 downwards.
CCTTTGTCTCCTTCACTCGCTCGTAAACCCGCCGTGTCCTGGGGTCCGCTCCTGGCACCGGTCCGGCTGGTGTTGGTCCTTCTTCAGTCCACACTGGGGAAAGCTCCTCCTTCCCGGTTTGGATGAGGTCCGTTTACGACCTTCCTGGCTCCTGCGCTGGTGTACACTGGCTCCAATGGTACCATGTCTCTCCTTTGTCCCTCAGGCGGACCGCATGGCTCGTTCTCTCCACCACCTGATGAGGACCCGTCCACCTTGGCTCCGACCACTTTCGCTTGATGACCTTCAGCAACACCCACTCCGCCTGGGGCAGGTTCTGTTCCAGCGGGTGCAGGTTCCTCTGTTTTCCGACTCTCTTGGTGAATTCTGAAACGAGATCTCGCAATTCATCAAAATACACTCTGTGGTCTTTGGGCCACTTTTCCCCTTCCGGGACCGCAGGCCCCACGGCTGGTCCTGGAAACTGTCTCCCCGTCAGCAGCTCGTATGGGGTGAACCCAGTGGTCTGATTTAACGAGCATCGAATCGTCATGAGTGCCAGTGGCAGTGCATCCACCCAGTTCAATTTAGTCTGTGCACATATCTTAGCCAACTTGTTTTTTAAGTTTTGGTTCATCCTTTCTACCTTTCCCTGGGACTATGGATGGTATACCGTGCCAAAAGCATGTTTTAGGCCCAATAAGCTCTCTACCTTCTGTAAATCACTGTTCTTAAAGTGAGTCCCATTGTCTGACCTGATTTTCTCTGGGAAGCCGTGTCTGGGAATGTACTGGTTCACTAAACACTTGATCACTGTCTGACTGTCCTCCATTCTTGCCGGCCAGGCTTCTGGCCACCCTGTGAACATGTCCACACACACTAACATGTAGCGGCACCCCCGTACTGTTTCCCCCATGTCCGTATAGTCTATCACTATCTCTTGTCCAGGTCTCGTCGTCATGGGGAACGGCCCCATCTCAGGTTTGATCATCGGTTTTGGGTTGTGGTGTGTGCAAATGGTGCATGTCCTAGTGTAGTTACGTACCATGTCTACCATAAAAAAGTTCCTCAACATCTGTGCTGGCCCTACATGGCCCAACCCGTGGGCTTCTGCAAATTTATCTCCCCGCATGGCTGGTGGAAGTATTACTCTACCGTCTGGCCCTCTCCAGAGCCCGCTCGTCTCTGTTGCTCCTCTTTGTTGCCTAATTGTTTTCTCTTGTAGGGAAGCCCCCTTTTGATGTCTCACTAGCCCGTCTCTCTCAGGGCCTTCTCCCCACCCCACTTCCTCTTCTGCTCTTATCACCATCACTCGCGGAGTGTACCCTGCTGCCTGTTTTGCTGCTGTGTCTGCCGCTTGATTTCCCTGAGCTACTACACTATTTGAATTATCGTGTCCTTTGCATTTTATGATGGCTACCTTTTCGGGCAGGTCTAGGGCCTCAGCTAGTTCTCTCATCTCTGCCTCGTGTTTGATCGGTTTGTCTCCTGCTGTTCTAAACCTCGCTTTTAACCACTGTCCTAGCTCCACGTGCGCTGCGCCTACTGCGTATGCCGAATCTGTGTAAATGTTTACTCTCCTCCCCTTAGCCTGCCTGAGGGCCTCTATCACTGCTCTCACTTCTGCTCTCTGGGCTGACTGGAGCCCCTGGAGCCTCTCTGCTTTCAGTGTGACTAAACCCTCTGGTGTTAGTTTCACTACCGCAAACGCCGCCCTCAGCCCGTCTTGTTCGTGTCTGAAACAGCACCCATCAGTGAAGAAGTCCTCTGCCCCTGGGAGGGGTTCTGCCTCCAGATCGGTTCGTGTCTTACTCTCCCTCACTACCTCTTGCGCGCACTTATGTGGTAGCCCCGTCCCCATTCGGTCTGCCATATTTATCCCTTCATGTGTGAAAGTCAAATTTGGAGCCCCGAGAATTTTGCTTAGGTGTTGTTGCCTGAGGGAAGTCATAGTGAACATCTGTGAATTTACATACGCCACTACACTGTGTGTTGTGAGTATCTGAAGTTGATGTCCCATCACTATGTGTGCCTTTGTTCGGATTTGTCAAATACTATGCTTATGTACATAAGGATATTCCTATCTCCCCCTTTTTTCTGAAACAGGACCCCGTTCATGACTTGTCCTGTTTCAGAAACATCTAGGAAAAAGGGTTTTGTATAGTCGGGAATGGCCAGATCAGCTGCTGTGACTAGTTGTTGTTTCAGCAAAATGAAGACCTGGTCGGCCGGGCAAGTCCAATTGAGAGTGGCTTTAAGTTTACGCACACTTTGGCTTCACCCAGCTGTAAGCGCAACAGGTTCTCTTTCAGTCCCTGTATCTGTTTGTCTTTCTCTGTCTCCTCATCTTTAGCCCTCTGTAAATGATGCACTATGTGTCTTTCCCATACGTGTGATTCACTACCCGGCAAGTCAGGATTTGCCATCATTGCCTCTTTTATTTTCTCTGGAAGTCCCTCTAAGACCGCCCTTCTAAACCACTCCTGCTGCAGACCTCCCTTCCCCGGGTGGTGCCCTGTGTGTTTGGCCCATGTTTCTTTACATGCTTTTAGATACTGTCTAGGTTGTTGCTCTTTTTCCCAAGGTAACTTGGGCATCGCGGCCCCAGCGGGCAAGGGAAATCGTTCCCTCAGGGCCGTGGCTATGCGCCCGACCACCTGACTGAAAGGGGTGGCGTCAGGGCTCCGCCTAGTGGCGGCCCCTTTTTCTATCTCAGTCATAGCCTGGGCGGACATGGCTCGGGCGGCTACTGCCCTCCAGTCCCCCAGTGCCAACATTTGACCGGCTGTGAGTTTATCAAATTGTGACAACCATAGTCCACCTCCCTCTCCCATCGGGGGTAATTTATCTACCAGTGCCTGTACGTCTCCCAGCCCCAATGGTTTATATCGCGGTTCGCCGCCTCCCACTCTAAAGAGAGGCAGCTGAAACCCAGCACAACTAGCTTCCCCTGCTTGTGACCGCGTATACATTTTATTTTTAGTCCTTTGAACCGATTCTAATGCGTCATGTTGAAGTCTAACACTTCCCCGAGTTGGTTTGTTGGAAAGGAGAATAAAACACCAGGAGTCAGGTCAATTACCGTACCGCATATTCCGTTTATTACAAAAGCTTTTGGAGACAAGTGTCGCCGCACAGTGTCTAAGGATCAACAGTCAACAGATCATTTTATACTTCCACAACGCCCAAAAGATAGAGTCGTTAAATTCACAAAGCAAGTGTGCCATTGGCCCAATCTCAGTTCTATTCCTTATAAGGATAACTACAAGTATCCGCTTGCCCCCCTTGTGGTTTCTGTGTTGTCTGTCCGACTATGTGTGTGTGTCTCTAACCTGTGTCCTGTTTCTCAAAAGACAGACATACTAAATCTTTCTCTCCCCGGCAACCGCTTGAACAGGGTTTCCTATTCTCCTACTTGCACCTTCAGTTTCAACACAGTTACAAACACTTAATATTTCGTTTCAATTCTTACAACAGTTTACAACAGTTCATTAACTTATACAATCAATATATCTACAACACCAAGCACAGCAGTGTCGGTGCCATTGCATCCCCGGTGAAAGTAAATCCAAATGAAAGATAGCTTTCACTGTATTGCCTCGAGCTCACCGTCTTTTCTTTTTTCTTTTGTCGACCACTCATACTAGGGCCTTCATCTGGGTCCGAATTTTGTCCAGGGCCCTGTTCGGCATTTGCATTTTGTCTTCTCAAAAACTTCTCCATCACTGTCACTTGCTCGTCTTGCTGTGATCCCAAACTGCCACTGTCACGTGTCGCGACAAGGATGACCCTCCTTAAAGGGGAACCAAAGCACTCACAAAGTGTATAGTAGGCAAAAGCCAAAGCATGAAGAACTGTGTTTTGGGGAAATATTTGTTTTCTGTTTTTTAATAAATGAGTTTTTTTTATATCTGCCAAACTTTATTACAGCACAGACACCCGACAATGGTTAATTAGGTGATATTAGATAATTTTCCACGGTACACCTGACGATCTCTCACAGTGGTTGGGAAACACTGCTTTGGTAAACTATGTGTTTGGGTTTTGTATGTCAGATTTGATGGTTTTGTGGAAGTTGATAGGTGGCTTTGAGAAAGTATGGTCACTAGAAGTAATTTTTTAGGGTATTTTAGTTATAGCGCCTGTAGTTAGAAGAATATCGTTTTGTTACATGTCCTGACGACCATTCCCATGCAGCTAACCTATTGCGGGTCGATTTCGTGCAGGATATTAAGCAGTTGGACTGCTGGGAAATCTGCAATTCAGGTTGGACTTAAATATGCAGTTGAGGTTGGACCTCATCCTTTAAATTTCAGAGACTGTAGGTGGGAGTAGGAATTGCTCCTGTAAATTGCCAATATTGGTTTAAATTAGTTGTTACACTGATGAAGTTGTATATGCGTGCACCTATTGTGTTTGTTCTGTATGTGGTTGTGGCCCAAGTCAGGGGCCTTTGTCCATATCTGGTTATGGTCGACCTCGTAAATGCATTTGTCCATTTTGGTATTCCCTGTGCACGAGGGATCCGATTGGCTGCATTGTATATTCCTTGATGGAATTTTGATCTCGTGTACCGAGGTTGGTGTTAACTTGGAAGTTTTGTAATCGCAATGTTTGGTCTTCCGGTGTTGTGCTGGTGGTTGGCACACGTGGAAGTGTTAGCCTGCTTTCTTAGGATTGTATACGACCATAAGGTCCTAAATTTCATTAGAGGGATAGATTGGAAATTGGTATAATGGTGCTTCTCTAAGTAGGTTATATATGGTCTCGTGGTTTCGTAATGAGGGGTTAAAATAGTGTTTTCTCTCTCCTTGTATGGGGTAGTTTGGCCAATGTCTTTAATTTTAAGATAACACGCTGTTTTCCATGAAGACTGGATTCGCAGCCAATATAATCATAGCCTGCTTAATAGGGTAAAATGGCCACGGCCCGTTTCTTCCCTGACTAAATAAATCTGTAGCGTTCGATGTCCTATTTAAAATGTTCAATTGGGTTTGGTTAATTGATGTAGTTTAACTTAGTTTGTATTTCCTATGGTACCTGGGTTAATACTTGTGTTTTTGGACCTATGCCTGATGCTCGTTACTGGCGTTTTAAATTCTAGCCTGATAAACTGACTAATGTGGATCACTCCCTGATTGTTCCTTGATTTTAGGGACTTCATGCATCTGTTTTCTGTTAGCTTGCCTTTATTTTGAGAGTTTTTTCCCCCTACTGTTGCTGTGTTGATTAGATATGCAAATTATTTTTGGATATCGACTAGGATGTCGGCATGACGTATTTCTGCCTGTCCTCACCTGTGGTCATTTCCCCTACATGAGTATGTTTAGTTTTGGGATAATCAAACATTAAGTGGAAGCTACGTGCATCTTCCTCTCCATAGCCTTAATGTTGACATTTATGATTTTGAGACAAATTGTTGTGAGGGTGGAGACCTTAAGTCATCCAACATTGTTAATTGCTTGTACAATCTTGATGTCTTTGCATGACATCAACATGGACCTAGCGATTTTGGCTGTCCGCCACTATTTAGTATAACATAGACATACATCTAAGTTGAGAACATTCCCTAGACTTTAGGAGGTAAATTGAGTCACCTTGGTTTGGCCGTTGCCTGTGGAAAGGCTAATTTTTATATGCTAATTTGGGAGTTGTTTCAATATGCTTCCTTCACACGAGCGACCGTGTGGTACAATAGTTTTTTTGGTTTTCTTTGTGGGTGTTTTTCTCATTTTCGCATTTGTTTTTCTTAGATTTTCAGTTTGCAACTTTTTATTGGATGAATGTTAGATTCCTCCCACTTATGGATTTTCTTTTTCATGTCCGTCCTGTAATGGTTCTGCTTTCAAGCTTGGAGTCATTTTCCGTTGACTCTGTCGTGAAAGCAGGGGGGATTGTATGAAATGATTATCTATGATGAAAAAGAGTTGAACTTAGAGTTCAAAGCTAATTAAATAGATATTTAAAGAGTTACGTGAAGAGTTACGTGAAGAATTTAGTTTTTCTGTTATAGCAGAAAATTGGCACCTGTTAAAATGAGCATCCCTTCAGTGTTTGTCTAAGTTTGTTTTATACAAAATCTAACATGGTTATGGATGAGTCGAATACATCTTACCATTTTGAAATGGTTTAGCAAAAATAACTAATTTGATGGGATTTTTCAGTTTGTTTGATATTTGATTAGAAGTAATCATTTTAATCATGCATTATGGAATAAGTGGGTAAAAACGTGCAGGGAGCACATTTTGTTATTCCTTACATGTTTACTAAATGTTGCCATGTTTTAATTGATATTGAGAAAATAATTCTGCATCAAGTTATATTTCTAGAAAACCAAGTTGAGAAGTCTTAAATAGTCTAAATTGCATAAAGAGAGGTACATAACCCCTGGAGCGCTCAACTCACTGACACAAAAACAAGTGTGTTGGGTGGAGTGGGCTGTTTGAGATGGGTTTTTAACTTGAACTCTTTGGAAGAGAGACTTACTGGTGACATTATCAAAATTGGGTATTCTAATTTAATTGCTGTCCTAGTAAGCAATCATTGGAATGTTAACACTGAGATCTGATTACCATCATAGCACAATGTATCCTTTCATAATTTACACAAATGTGGGGACAATCACTGTTGTAGCAGCACATGGTTGTATAGTGGGATTGGGAGAAAAAGGGAGGTCAAATTTGAAGGAACCGAAAAATGATTCTTCATTGATTATTATAGACATGTATACCAATGTACTTTATTTTTGTTCTAGTAGGCTGTCATTGGAATGTTTATGGTTAACAGATGTTTCTGTAAGGAGGGAATGCAGAGACAAAAGGGTTGCTTTTAATTGCCTAGCTTGCGTGATCCTTGAGATAACACCCCTGTGTCATCGGAAAAGCCCCAGGGATTGATAAGAGGTCTATTCTACAGGACTAGTTTCTTTTTCCTTAGGTCAGTTGACCAACCCCCAACACTTGTGTTTTAGTATATAACCAGAGCGAGGGTTTGAAGAAGCTCTCTTGGATTTACCTTTTTCCCTATTAGTATCTTCAAACTCCGGAGTACTTTAATCTTTGATACTTGTACTGTAAATGTAATACTCTCTTTATACATGCAATCCATTGGTTACATTCATTCATTGACTATCTGGAATTAATCTCAAACGGGTCCAAATCCAGTTCCACCAAATGGAGGTCCTACCAAGATAATACCTAACAAAACTTAAAGAACTAAAGGACATGGTAGGTGTCTGTTCTCTTTAAATGTATATTCTCTAATAGATTCCCTGCCGTGTTTGGCAGTAGGGCATTGTAACCAGAACCCTGTTCATGGGAAGGCCCTGCAGTCTTTTGCAGTGGGGTATTCAAACCAGAACTTACTTTAAGGCCCTGCAGTCTTTTGCAGTGGGGTATTCAAACCAGAACTTACTTTAAGGCCCTGCAGTCTTTTGCAGTGGGGTATTCAAACCAGAACTTACTTTAAGGACCTGCAGTCTTTTGCAGTGGGGTATTCAAACCAGAACTTACTTTAAGGACCTGCAGTCTTTTGCAGTGGGGTATTCAAAGCAGAACTTACTTTAAGGACCTGCAGTCTTTTGCAGTGGGGTATTCAAACCAGAACTTACTTTAAGGCCCTGCAGTCTTTTGCAGTGGGGTATTCAAAGCAGAACTTACTTTAAGGACCTGCAGTCTTTTGCAGTGGGGTATTCAAACCAGAACTTACTTTAAGGCCCTGCAGTCTTTTGCAGTGGGGTATGTTGTGGAAATTTCTTTATACAATGTATTCTCACTGAGTAAAGGACTGAGTCCTACTGTTTAGATAGGTAGAGGAATGTGTGGGATCTGGTATTTGCATAGGGGGCATCTATTGTCTGTCCAGATGCAGATCAATGGGTTTTAGGACAGGATAGGAGAAGATACAACAGGGGGAGTAAGGTCAGTTGGCCCCTTTGGGTAAACACTACAGTAAACATTATGGCAGGAAGGATAAGGTGGGGGAAGATAGCATTTGACTTGTGTGATAGAACAAAGGGAAAGGTGTTTGACATGAGACAGATGGCAGCATCTTACCACACCCCTTTTCCTATGTAATAAATACTGTCGAAATGATGTTTTTATTTAGAAACTATTCACTGTTACCTTGTAACCTGCATACTTTCTCCTTGCAAGCAAGATTAAAACCGTTTATTGCGCAATTAATTTCTCCTGTCTTGCCTACCATTTTCATAGAACTATTTGGATTTTAGAAATTGCCATCACAGGTATTCAAACCAGAACTTACTTTAAGGACCTGCAGTCTTTTGCAGTGGGGTATTCAAACCAGAACTTACTTTAAGGACCTGAAGTCTTTTGCAGGATGGTGTTAAAATGTTGTGCTTAAATATTCTGGAAAGTCCTTTTTCGGTAAACCGTCATTTGCGATAAGGAGTTATAATTGGTTTCAGGGAGGGTCCTCACTTTTAATCCCAGCGCGGACTGAGGGTATGTTTTACGGAGACAGACACCGTGCCATGACATTGACCCATTTATAAATTATACTGCTATGTTCTGATATGAGAGATTTACAATTGCATTTACAGTGTTCTAACCATTTCCTGTCTGTATGCTTTAACCATGATGTCGTGTTGAGACAATAACGGTCTTGTGAGTTCAACTACTGAATGTTGTAGTAAAACAGTAGTGCATATTGTACTTATGAGCTTATCTGAAAAGCACAGTAAGAAAATGTCACGAGACATATTTAAATCTGTTTCGGGAGTGGCTTGTCAATGTAAATGGCTTACGGAGGAAGTTAAGTCTGATAAATTGAAGTGCAAATACGGTGCTTATCTGTGCGCTCTGTGGGCTTATGAATGTCAGGGAGTGATTGTGGAGAAAAACGTTAAACGTGCTGACGTGGATGTACATATGGATAATATGGATTAAGCCACCGATTGCTTGAGGAGTGATATTGATGAGTAGTCTGATTCTGGATTGAATCCTGAAGACTTAAAGTCTAGGCCGGACAAAATCAAGAAGCTGGAACAGAACGTGTTGTTGACTGAGAACAAATGCTCCAAAGTTTGTGATTACAATGATTCTCAGGTCTCCATTGCCCCAACCCCGTATTGGCGACATGCTCTTGCTCCTTCCCTCTGTCCGTCACTTGTTCCTGTAAATGCTACATTGCCTGTTAAGGATCTCCTCCACACGGGTGGCATGTACTGTACATGTGGCTCGGGTTGCCTTCAGCGCCTGTGAAGGACCCGTCCGCATGTATCAGGCTTCGGGGTGTCATGCTTATGAATACTCAGCCTCAGATTAAGTCCCACTCAGAATTCCTAACTTGGGACAATCATGTAGATGTAGGTATTCAGAAAAAAACAGCGCAGACCAGATATGAAATGCAAACCTGTGGCTGTTATTCCTGATGTTCCTGATCACATCCAATTGTCCCCCAAGTAATTCACCATGCCACATCTGCCAACAGCTTGGCCATTGGGCAAATAAATGTCCCCAAATAAAGCTACGTTATAGAAGAAAACACAATTACCAATTTGATCTCGCACAGATCCAACAACAATTGGGGGAATTAACAAAGGCTTTGAGCACCTATAACATTTGATAAAATGGGCCATTGGCCTTATGTAGATGCAGGCGCCGTGGTTTCTATTAACAACCATAATCTGCCGCATGCTTCCAACCTGCCACCCTTTTCAACATATCTGGTTAGTCCTTGTTAACTCTCACTGTTCGTAGTCTAAACATTTTGTTATGGATTTAAACTGCTTGTCTGATTGCCTTTTTCCGGTCTATATATCTCTAAGGTGGCCTGCCACTCCCTGTGTTGTTATGTGGTGACGCTGTTATGAATCTGTACAACAGTTGTTGTATCCCAGAGTTTTCAGAATATTCCAAAACCACTCCATGATGCACTAAAGGAGGGGGTTTCTGGCTCTGTTCCAGTTGAATAGTCTCCAGTGATGGAGGAATCATTTACTCTCCTGAATACCACCTTAGCCTGGTTCCCAGCCCTCAAGCATCTTGGAAATGTCATACCTGGACCCAAGTTAACTTGCATGGATCCAAGCAAACAGAACTATGGGACCTTTGACTAGTTTTCAGTCTTATGATTAATTGATACACGTTAAATAGTTGAGTACTTCCTACAGGTCACACTGAGAATAAGGAGGTGTGGAGACACATGGGAGCAGGGCAGGGGGATGATAGATGTGGCCTTTAAATTATTTGTTTATGTATCTTTCCGCGCATCACATTAAGTTAGCAAATGTATGTCACATGACCGGACATTTTGTTAAATCTAATACGCAATATGTTCTATCTCAGAATAGATGTTGGCCAGATGTGTAAGAAATAATGCAATAGTAGAGAATGGCTTGTTATAGTCTTATAGTATGATATTTCAGAAGGCAGAGAAGTTGTTGAGATTTACTGTGGTAATTGTTACTGTGGGTCTTTTGGTAATTTGTTGGTTAGTCAATAGAAGGTATATGGAAATTATATTTCATTATTTAATGTGACCTTTTGATATGTTGGTTGGTACATTTTATTCAGAAGTTTGACGTTGACAGACAATAGGAAAGATAATGTGTTAATGGAATTGTTTAGAATTGATACATGTAGCTTAATGCTCTGATTAGGCATGAATAAGTAATAGTGTTTAAACTAAACTAAATTATAGGAACTTACAATGGGCATAGTAGAAATTCTAAATTAAGTTTCAATCCGGAAGGCCTCCAGGTGGGTCTCACGACAATGTAAAATGATAATATTCTAATCTGGTAAAATTCAGTCTCATGGTTTTCTTACAAAAGGTTAAAACATGGTGTTTTCTATGAAGAGGGTAATTCAGCAGAAGCGATTTTACTCCCCACAATAAAATTAGATGTTGTATTTTAAATGCTTAATTGAGTTTGGTTAAATAATGTAGTTTCTCTTTGCTTACTGTGGTCTGAACTGAATTACACAGTTTGATTTTAGTGACTTCACACCTCTTTTTTCTGTCAACATCACTATTCTTATGAGTTTTCTTAATCTGCACCCTAATGTATTCTTAATGGTTTTTATTATTTCTTATTTCTGTAACAGTACCTCTGTCAAATGGATATTTATGTAAAGCACTTTGAATGACCATTGTGTATGAAATGTGCTATATAAATAAAATTGCCTTGCCTTGCCTAATGTTGAGTTGTTGCGTAGATATGACAAGCACATGTTTATAAACCACAACAATATTAGATGAGTTGGACAGTTAATCTAAATTATTTAGTTAGCAAAGGATATCTGCTAATTTGAAAGGATAACGTATCTTACTACAGACAGTCTGTGGACCATGTCAGATTTTTAATGTGTGGAAACTTTCATATCCACTAAATAATGCATTTGGCCTACGTTTCTTACTCACCATAACTGGGTAAAGCTATGGGCTCCAGGTAGGGGGGGCAGACCCCCTAGGGTGGCCCCTACAATTGGTTTCCATTTAAATCAAGGTAGCCTATGGGTTAAATGTGTGTTCAGACTGTTCAACATTAGCTTATTCAGTTTTGGGATAATCAAAGATAACTAAAGTGTACTGTTGTACAAAGATTACTATAGATGGCTAGCTAATAGCTATACAGCCTACTTATAATGAAATGAATGACTCCAATCACTCCATGGCTGGTTCCTTTCTTTGGAAAACAATAACAGTATAAAAGGGTCACGTTGTTCTGACTCTTATCAGTGTCAGTGCTTTGATAATGTTAAATAGCGACATCTGGTGGTTTTTGGAGTCATTGCGCTTGTAAAGAGATCGTCAACAGGTGTACATGTAAAACTAAATGCTCCACCTCAAGTGTTATTTGTCTATCCTTGGAATAGATCCATCAGTGAGTATGATCGCTCAGTTGTTTAAGTATTTAAAATATGTGTAGACGTTCTACTACTGTTGTTTAAAGGCATTTATTTTTAGTGAAAATCGGGTTAATGCTAATCGCGATGCTAACCGCTAGCATAGATTTAGCTGGGCTTTATATACAGAGTTAGCAGGCTGTTAAGCCTCCTTTATCATTTTTCATTTGCCTGTGTTTTTATTTAGCCAATTTATAATTGTTCTTTGAGTGAATCATATGGTAATATGTGCTGTGGTTATTATATTTATGTTGATAATGCACATATTTGACTGTAACATTTTATTTTATATTGTATTGCAGTTTTACAAAAAAGAAAACAATCAAGATTTCAGTAAAGAAAACACTCAACCTGGAGTCAAGCCTACTGAGTCTTATTGTTGATGTTCGCTATCTGTCTAACAATACAGTGACGTATCTGCCAGGACAGAATAGTAAAATGATGGACACACAGCGGGAATAGACAACAAATAACTTTGTGAACAGCATTCAGAAGCATATACCTACAGACTCGATCAAGATATTACAAAGATGAGTGACAACAATGAAGGATCACATCAGTCTCAGTTCCAGACAAGGTCTAGAGTTTCCGCTTCACTCAAGTCCTCCAGAGCCTCAACTCGGACATCTGCCAGCGCCGCTGCAACGAGGGCAAGGGCCAAGGCAGAAGCAGCAAAAATAAAGGTGTCTTACGCAGAGAAAGAGGCAGCCATTATGAAAGAAAAGGTAACCATTGAGGCCAATCTTCATGTGTTGCAGCAAGAGAAGGAAGCTGCAGCAGCATCAAAAGAGGCAGCAATATACGAAGAGGCAGCAGCAGCAGCTGAACAGATGGAAAGAGACCCTCTTGATGAGTTTCAGGATTTTACCTTTGAAGATCCAACAAAACGCACCAGAGATTATATAGAAAGTCAACCATTTGAACAACATGCTAACCGGGAGCTTTATGATGGTACGCCACAGCAGCCAATCCAAAAGGATAAAATCTCTCATGCAATATCAACGGGGGCATCACATACAGTATACAGACCACTTAAAGATGAAGAAAATCACAAACCCATTGTAGATGAGCGCTACGCGCCTACACATGCCCATAAGGCTCCTTATATCCCAAACAACTACCTAGCATCTACCTTTCAAACACCTAATCGGGTCCAGCACAAGATATACTCACCGTCAACTCCTCCGACCACTGACCTAGCTCAGTATCTGATGAGAAAGGAAATGGTTAGCTCTGGGCTCCTTGCCTTTGATGACCGTCCATAAAACTATTGGGCATGGAAATCGTCTTTTCTAGCAGCTATAAGGGAGCTAAAACTATCTGACCAGGAAGAGCTTAACCTCCTCGTAAAATGGCTTGGGCCGGAGTCATCAGCACAAGCCAAGCGGTTAAGGTCAGTGCATGTTAACAATCCTTTAGCAGGAGTGAATATGATATGGCAGCGCTTGGAAGAGATTTATGGAAGCCCAGTGGTTATTGAAAATGCCTTATTGAGAAGACTAGAGACCTTCCCAGTCATCTCTAACAGAGACATACACAAGCTCGTGGAATTAGGTGATTTGCTAAGAGAGCTAGAAGCAGCTAAAGCGGAGGGATACTTGCCTGGACTCGCATATCTAGATACATCAAGGGGTGTTAATCCAATAGTGGAGAAGCTTCCTTTCTCCCTCCGGGACCGCTGGATAGGGCAGGGATCCAAATACAAGGAGGAGTTTCATGTCCCCTTCCCACCATTCAGTTTTTTTGTCAACTTTGTATGTTCCCAGGCAAAGACCCGTAATGACCCCAGTTTTGCATTTAGCCTCTCCTCTACCCCAAGCCACTCCAAAGTTGAAAGGTCACCAAAATACCTCCCTAGAACAACAGTGACAGTCTACTACAACTACCTCTCCAAAGGCCAGTGCAGCAGCCATGGATGAACCGGATAAGCAGTGTCCCATACATAATAAACCACATCCGCTATCAAAATGTTGTGGGTTTCGAGGGAAACATCTTGATGAGAGGAAAGCATACTTGAAAGAGAATTCAATCTGTTTTCGATGTTGTGCCAGCACCAAGCATATGGCCAAAGATTGCAGGTCAACACTTAAATGTAATGAGTGTGAAAGCGACAGACACATATCAGCGATGCATCCTGGAACTGCCCCATGGTTGCTTGGTGAGCAGCTGCAGCACGCTGCTGAGGACGAGCAAAGCGGGGAGTATGAACCACGAACACCTCCTATAGTCACGTCCAAGTGTACAGAAATATGTGGTGGCTCTGCCAAGGCCCGATCCTGCTCAAAAATCTGCTTGGTCAAGGTTTATCACGCCAACAATCCAAGTAAAGTTCACAGGGTGTATGCAGTACTAGATGATCAAAGCAACCGGTCGTTAGTAAAATCACAATTCTTCGATCTGCTAGACATTAACAGCAGTGCATCCCCCTATACTCTTAAAACATGCTCTGGCACAGTGGAGACTGCAGGGCGAAAGGCAAGTAACATTATAGTGGAGTCAGTTTATGGTATAAGCAAAGTAAAACTTCCTACTCTGCTAGAATGTAGCAACCTACCTGACGACAGATCAGAGATCCCAACGCCTGAGTGCACTAAATATTTTCCTCATCTCTCTCCTGTGGCCGATAAGATCCCTCCTCTTGACACCAGTGCTCCTATTCTTCTCCTCCTAGGAAGGGACATTTTGAGCGTGCATAAGGTGCGTGAACAGTGTAACGGGCCTCACAACTCACCGTATGCTCAGCGCCTTGACCTTGGCTGGGTCATAGTTGGAGAGTTATGCTTGGATGGTGCTCACAAGAACGAAGAGGTTAATGCCTACAAGACACATGTCCTTCCTAATGGACGCTCCTCTTTCCTTGAGCCATGTGCCAATAAGATTCACATTACGGAGAGAGTACAGGGTCCAGTGCAGCCTAGTCTTCAAACGTCTTATAACACCAAGGAGATCTTTCAGGAGACCTGTCGAGATGGTTTGGGGGAAAGTGTGTTTCAAAAAACACCAGAAGACGAGAAACTAGCCATGTCAGTAGATGACAACAACTTTCTCAGAATAATGGAAGGCGAAGTGTACATGGATGACCAAAATCACTGGGTGGCACCCCTACCCTTTCATTCGCCTCGCAAGCCCCTTCCAAATAACAGAGCACAGGCCACCCAGAGACTCTCCACTCTCCAACGCTCATTCAGAAGGAGACCTGACATGAAACAGCACTTCTTTGACTTCATGCAGAAAGTTCTTGACAACCAGCAGGCAGAACCGGCACCTCCATTGCAACCAGGGCAGGAATGCTGGTATTTACCTACCTTCGGTGTCTATCACCCGCAGAAGCCTGGAAAAATCAGGGTGGTTTTTGATTCCAGCGCAGTGTTTAAGGGAACGTCATTGAATGACATGCTCCTCAGCGGACCTAACCTTAACAACACTCTGGTTGGAGTTCTACTAAGGTTCAGGAGGGAGCAAATAGCCATCACAGTCGATATTGAACAAATGTTCTATGGGTTCAAGGTCAGAGAGGACCATCGTAATTTCTTGCGATTTCTGTGGCACAGAGATAATGATCCTGATAAGGAGATTATTGACTTCTGGATGACTGTACACGTGTTCGGAAACAGCCCGTCACCCGCTGTAGCAACGTATGGACTGAGGAAAGCTGCAGAACATGGAGAAAATGAACACGGCAAGGATGCAAAGGATTTCGTCTACAGAAATGTTTACGTTGATGATGGTCTTGTCTCAGTATCAAAGGAGGTGGACGCCATTGATCTCCTGCAACGCACCAGGGCCTTACTAGCTGAGTCCAACTTGCGACTTCACAAAATAGCCTCAAATAGTTTAAAGGTTATGGAAGCCTTTCCTCTAGAAGAACGAGCAAGTGACTTTAAGGATCTAGATTTAGGAGCAGACCCGTTGCCCTCCCAACGCAGTCTGGGTGTAAGCTGGGAACTCCAGACTGACAGTTTTACTTGTGTCAAGAGATGTGAAACCATTCACTCGGAGAGGCATTCTGTCAACTGTAAATAGTCTTTATGATCCTCTTGGATTTGCTTCCCCCATTACAGTGCAAGGCAAGGCACTTATAAGAGACCTTTCCTTCGAGCAGTATGAATGGGATACACCTCTCCCAAAGCAAAAAGAGGCACAGTGGAAAGCATGGACTTACTCTTTATCTGAACTGGAACGGATTCACATCCAGCGAACATATGTTCCAGTCTCCATGTCAAGTTGTAAAACTATAGACTTGTGCGTTTTCTCAGACGCTTCTACTATGGCAATAGCGGCTGTAGGCTATCTGCGTGCTTTGGATTCTGATGGAAAATGGCATGTAGGGTTTGTAATGGGTAAATCAAAGCTGGCTCTTTACCCCATGCAGACTGTGCCACGCCTAGAGTTGTGCGCCGCAGTCTTGGCAGTTGAACTGGCAGAACTGATCCAATCTGAAATAGATGTAGAGTTGAAAGCAGTCAGGTTCTATACAGACAGTCGTGTTGTGCTGGGCTATATCCACAGCAGATCAAGAAGGTTCTATACCTATGTAGCTAACCGAGTAACACGCATTCGGAACTCAACCAAACCAACACAGTGGCAGTACATGCAAACCGATGAGAACCCTGCAGACCATGGAACTAGGCCGATTCCAGCGGCTTACCTGGCATCATCCAGTTGGTTACTTGGCCCTCAATTTCTCTGCCAGCCAAACACATGCCAAGAGGATGAGGCAGAATTGTTCGAGCTAGTGCAGCCAGATACAGACAAAGACAATTGGCCTGAAGTCACCTCTCTTGCGACCAAAGTCACAGGGCAGTCTCTTGGATCACAAAGATTTGAAAACTTCTCTACCTGGAAGAGTCTAGTAAGAGGTATGACAAGTCTCATTCATGTGGCAAAGTCCTTTTCTGGTGAGATTAAGAATGAGGAATGTAAGGGATGGCATCAATGTCGGCAGCCACACACCACTGAGCGCTGTCAAGCTAAGACAAATATCCTCAAGGCAGTGCAAGAGGATGTGTTTCAGGAGGAGCTTAAATGTCTAACCCAGGGCATCGCAGTTCACCACCAAGGTCCTCTTGTAAAGTTGGATCCTTTCCTTGACAAGAATGGACTGCTTAGAGTGGGAGGTCGGATACACAAAGCAGATCTAGAAGATCAAGAGAAACACCCACTAATCCTTCCAGCTAGACATCATGTAACCACTCTATTAGTCAGGCATTATCATGATAAAGTGGCACACCAAGGTCGCCACTTTACAGAGGGTGCAATACGTGCCGCTGGAGTCTGGATAGTAGGAGGGAAGAGGCTTATATCCAGCATCATATTCAAATGTGTCATCTGTAAGAAGTTGAGGGGCAAGCCTGAAGTTCAAAAGATGTCTGATCTGCCCACTGACAGGTTGGCTGCGGACCCGCCTTTCACCCATGTAGGACTTGATGTTTTTGGTCCGTGGAACGTTGAAACCCGGCGGACACGAGGTGGTGCTGCTGAGAGCAAAAGGTGGGCTGTCATTTTCAGTTGCCTAAGTACGAGAGCCGTCCACCTTGAAGTAATTGAGTCTATGTCGACTTCAAGCTTCATCAACGCCTTGAGGCGCTTCCTGTCCATACGGGGACCTGTCAGACACCTCAGGTCAGATAGAGGTACCAATTTCATTGGTGCATGCAGAGAGCTTCAGATTAACACTGGCGACCCTGAGGTCAAGAACTACTTGCAAGACCAGGGCTGTACATGGACCTTTAATGCACCTCATTCTTCACATATGGGAGGAGCCTGGGAGAGATTGATTGGAGTGGTTAGACGGATTCTAGATGCGCTGCTGGCGAAGGATGGAGCTACCAGACTTACCCATGAAGTACTAACAACCTTGATGGCAGAGGTTATGGCCATTATGAATTCAAGACCACTGGTCCCAATCTCTTATGATGCAGAGATATCTGAGATACTCTCGCCTGCCATGTTACTAACCCAAAAGGGAAGTGTTACTCCTGCTCCCCCAGGGGATTTCAAGTTGGACCACCTATGCAAGGGACAGTGGCGCTAGGTCCAGAGCTTGGCGGACTCCTTCTGGAAAAGGTGGAGGCTGGAGTACTTAGCAACTCTTCAGCCGCGGAGAAAGTGGACCAAGGAGAAGCATAATCTCCAGGACGGTGACATTGTACTGATAAAAGACGTTCAAGCAAGACGCAATCAGTGGCCTCTCGGATTGATAGTCGAGGCCATTCCCAGCTCTGACAACAGAATCCGCAAGGTTATGGTGAAGACCTTTAGTCAAGGGACAGTTAAGGAGTATCTTAGGCCTATTAGTGATGTTGTGTTACTGATACCAAAAGAAGAAGAGTAGATGGTGGTATAACATAATTATACCAAGCGGGGAGTGTTCTGACTCTTATCAGTGTCAGTGCTTTGATAATGTTAAATAGCGACATCTGGTGGTTTTTGGAGTCATTGCGCTTGTAAAGAGATCGTCAACAGGTGTACATGTAAAACTAAATGCTCCACCTCAAGTGTTATTTGTCTATCCTTGGAATAGATCCATCAGTGAGTATGATCGCTCAGTTGTTTAAGTATTTAAAATATGTGTAGACGTTCTACTACTGTTGTTTAAAGGCATTTATTTTTAGTGAAAATCGGGTTAATGCTAATCGCGATGCTAACCGCTAGCATAGATTTAGCTGGGCTTTATATACAGAGTTAGCAGGCTGTTAAGCCTCCTTTATCATTTTTCATTTGCCTGTGTTTTTATTTAGCCAATTTATAATTGTTCTTTGAGTGAATCATATGGTAATATGTGCTGTGGTTATTATATTTATGTTGATAATGCACATATTTGACTGTAACATTTTATTTTATATTGTATTGCAGTTTTACAAAAAAGAAAACAATCAAGATTTCAGTAAAGAAAACACTCAACCTGGAGTCAAGCCTACTGAGTCTTATTGTTGATGTTCGCTATCTGTCTAACAATACAGTGACGTATCTGCCAGGACAGAATAGCTATGTTTATCAACATTAAGCACTGGTAAATACTATCCACTGCTATGTTTATCAACATTAAGCACTGGTAAATACTATCCACTGCTATGTTTATCAACATTAAGCCTTGGTAAATACTATCCACTGCAATAGTGAGAAATATCTTTCCAATTCCAGTCCTAACCATCTAGTCTTGTAACATCAATGTATCTGATTAAATTCCTCCATTAAAATAGTAAGCTTGTGACCATGGAATATAGCCAGTTGAAAGAAAATTGCAAGTTCAGTAGTGTAACGAGGACGCGCATGGAGGACGCGCGCCACCCCTCCCGACGTGGTGTTCGGCGCTTGTCATCGCCGGCCTTCTAGCCACGCCGCTCCTCCTCCCACGGCACTGTCCTGTCTTGTTATTGCACACACCTGGTGTCCATTCCCTCATTAGATCGCTTAAATAAATTCCTGTGTTTCTGGCTGTCTTTGTGTGGTATTGTTCTATGTGCGGTGTACGTTTGTATTGAGCTGTCTGCACGCTTGTTTTGCGCCTGAGAGTTACGCGTGCCCTTTTGTTAATATATCTATTGCTATTGAAACTACCTCCCTGCGTTGGCTCCTTATTTCACGCACCTACTACACCGGTTACAAGTAGGCTATGTTGAGCTCAAACCAGATTAGTTCAAATAACTTTGCAAATCAAAGCAAATGTGAATGACACATATATTATTATTATTGTTATCAGGACAGTTTCTTCTTACAATATTATTTCAGGTACAGTCAGTATTTTATATTTTATCACACTGATCCGAGATCCGCGGCCACCATGTTTGATCCTACTCAGGATCTTATGGACAACTAAATTGCTAAAACCACTAATATTAATAGTGAAATTACTGACACATTTTAATTCTATGTTTACTCCTTCATTAAATATAATAGCAATTGACTTATATGTACTCAATTTCTGTTTTAGCATTCACACTTTGTGTCTTGTCGTATCATATCATTGGAATGTTAATGTGTTAAAGAGGTTGATCTAGGGTCAGAAATAAAGGACCAAAAGGTCATGCCATAATTACCCTACCCTATGGTGCCAGGAAGAACAGATGGGAATGTGTCCCTAGTGGATTGGGGGACTATTTGTCAGGACCAGTCATTTGGTCTTTCATTAGGTTAGCTATCCAACCCACACAACTTTAGTTATAAACCAAAGTAAGTTGTTGTAAACGTTCTTTCATGCTTTTTGCTCAGCTTCTCTGTATGCATCTTAGCTCTGGCAAAATCTAAAATTCCTGGAGAACTGCTATCTTTGATAATTCTAATGCAATTGTATACTCAACCTATACATTTTATCTGTTAAATATCTATAAAACAGCCCAAAATCCAGTTCCACCAATACAAAGTGGTCAAACCGAGTCACTTTCAGGGATGGGATACTCCTGTCCTCAGATTGGAGTGGTGTCACTTATTCCCAGTCTTAAGATAAAGGATGAAAACCAGAAGAAGGACGTTTTAACTACAGCCCCTGCAAATTTAAGAGGTTGTTCCACATCAGGCACTCAGGGATTAATTGTTTTTTCAAAGACAGGCAGACAGATTTATCCACCATTGTCACACCCTGATTTGTTTCACCTGTCTCATTATTGTCTCCACCCCCCACCAGGTGGCGTCTATGTTCCCGTTACCCCTTGTCTGTTTATGTCTATTTTCTGTTCGCCCGCTGTCGGATCGTATTATTTTTTCATGTGTTTACAGCATTTGTTTTCCCATGTTACCTGTTACCCGTTTTCTGCTCTGCCTTCCCAGTACCGGTTCCCTTCTGTCCCTGACTCTGAGCCTGCCTGCCCTCCAGTACTTCTGCCTTTTGGATCACCCATTACGACCTTTGCCTGACCCGACCTCGAACCAGCCTATTCCTCTGTACCCAAATAATCTGACCCATTGTCTGAACTCTGCCTGCCTGCTGCCTACCAGACTGCCTATCCCATAATAAACATTGTTGCACGACACCTGCTCTCTGCCTCTGTGTGGAAACACAACAATGTCTGTCACAAACAAAGACCAGAGTTACATACCAGGGAATAGAAAAGCAGACATTTCTAAAATGTACAGTAGTTCATTAAATTCCATAACAGTCCACTTTTGAAAAATCCCTTGCAAATCTACAGAAAAACTATGGGTGTTATGAAAGAAACCAGTGATTTGGCAGACCAATCTCAGCATATCCAGCCCCTTCCTTATCTCAGCCAATCATATCCAGCAGGAAAAGTCCTACATTTTCCTGGTTAAACGAGGGTTTGCTTTTAAAATTGTATTCGCATTTACACTTTGCATACTAGTTTGTCATTAAGTCACATTAACCCTCCTGGCCCCCTTAAGTACTAAGGGATTTTCGGACAGATGTTACTACTTGGACATTTTGGGTCCTACATTAATTCTGTGACAGGTATCATGAAGTATAATATAACTGTGTAATCATTACCCACTCAGCTACAATACAAACACATAAAAACCGACTTCTGGGACACCATTTAGAAAATGTATGTGTTGGAAAGGCAAAAACAATGTTCTACAGAGATGGTATGATAATCTTTTTTTGAATCAATAATGAAGTTAAGTTTCAATGGCATTTCCTGTTACCACTATGCCATTACAGTCATATTTCATTGTTTTAGGCTGAAACTAATGAAGAATATTAATAATACAAGAAATATGTGTTCCCCTCAAACATTTGGATTTTCTGCCTTTGATATCAAACCGTATTTCATTATTTTGGCAGAGACACTTCATTCTGTTTTGATCTAATGACACCAAACGGCCACCAGCTGGCAGCATAGGACCGGTAGCGCAGTTTGTATTTACTTCTCGTTTTAAAATCAGTAAGACACCCAAATTTTTTCCAAATGCCAAAGAACATCCCCATAGTATGTTGACAGAAGAAAATTTTTATATCATATTTACTATATAAACAACGTAATACTGTATGAGGGGCCGTATAAGACATTATTCATTCTGGTACTCTCACATACATACATTCTCCTATCACTTACATATATTTACACTCTCACATACATACATTCTCCTTTCACTTACATATATTTACACTCTCACATACATACATTCTCCTTTCACATGCATATATTTTCACTCTCACAAACATACATACATTTTCACCCTCACATATATACATTCTCCTTTCACATACATATATTTTCACTCTAACATACATACAGTTTTTTCTCTCATAAGAATCTATTTTTAACTCACACATTCATTTATTTTACTCTTATATTTCTGTATTTTAACTCACACACAAATATATGTTTCTCTCATATTTCTATATTTAACATACATATTCATACATTTTTGATCTCATGCACATGCAGTCACAATTTTAAATAATATATGTATATAAGCAGAAAATGTATGCATGTGTAAAGAAAATATACGGATGTGAGAGAAGAATGTGTGTGTGTGTGAGAGACAAAGTATAGTGGAAACGGAAGGAGTATAGTAGAAATGGATGGCTAAAGGAGTATAGTAGAAACGGATTTCTCGCACAGTGATTGGCTGTCAACCTCACCCTGTGATTGGCTGAGAAACTCGAGCTGGGTCATGTTCAGGTCGCGATCAACATGGACGGAGATGAGATGAAAGCTTTGCAGCAAGCCATTGGAGTTTTAAGAACTATTTTAACATCCTCTGATACTATTTCTTCCATTGAGAAGAAAATGACATGCTCATCTGTACCTAACGTTGTTCACAGCACAGCGGAAAAGTGAAATGAGACAACTTTTCAAACCAGGGGGCAACTCACAAGTCAGTGCTACAGGCCGAGAAGCTCACGCTACACAAGACCAAACCGGAGGATCACGGCAGTCTTTGCGATATCAAACGCAGCAACACTTTGGCAATTGGGTCTCTCGTCTGAGGAAAAGGTAAGAATAAATAAGCTCTATTTTTGTGGTGCTGATTTGTATAACTGATTTGACTGTATATTGTTAAGTGACCGTGCTTTTTTCCCCACCTGTCTATTATATATTATATATTGGATATGTTTTTCTTAAGATTTAATTTCAGTTTAGTAACTATAAACAGTTTGTGGAAATATACAAATAGTTTTTTGTGTTTACAATGTTCAATCTAAGACCAGAAATGGACTAAATTGGCTTCTTCTTTGTTGGAGTAACATAGTTTATAATTAGGAGGGGATACTGGTACTTTGGGAGATTTCACTCTAATAGATGGATGGTAGAAGTAACTCTCAGAAATATAAAGACAAACTTAGATTTTTCCAGAAACTGGATGATGATCCTTTCAAGGATGATAGCAGCGATGACAACAATTGGAGTTCAACTCACCAACGGTGGTCCTCATCTCTAACGCAAGCTAGACACTCTTGTGCATCTTCAGACAGTTAGACAAGTCCGACAAATGCCTCGCCATCAAACAATACTTCTGCAGTTCAGTCTTTTGCCTCATCACTTGGACGTGAAAATCTTGACAAGCCTCAATATGCCACCAAGTTCCCCATTAAACAGAAATACATGCGAAAGACTTGTTTAGCTTGAACCTAACCTGGATTTTAGGGGCCCACCTACACAATGATGCTATTCAAACTCATCCTGTTTTCTTCTCAAGTGCAGTTTCTCATTTTGGGAGTAAGTAGCAATGAAAATGACATTAGATTTTTTTTTAACAATATATTGGAATGTGTTGAAAATATCCAAAGAGGAGCTACAGAATTCTTTGTTCATGAGAGAACAATTTTCGGTCTGATGTCCAAAAAATCCTTGATCTTCGTTTGTTTCGGGAGTTCATCAAATTGTAGTAGAACAATGTGATAATCCACATGTTGTATTGTCCAATTCAGAGCATATAGCTTATACACTTTGAACAAGAGTTGACGAAAGAACAAAGTCGCTAAAATTAATGTTCGCATGGTACAACAGCGTGGAATCCAAATGGCGTCAAGATGCTCATATGGTCTTGCCTTAAACATGCGCAATTCGTTTCTATAGCGCCATCTACGGACACGGCGTGTTTAAACACAGTAAAGAACTGTCCCCCATGAAGCAAAAGTTGAGGCTATAGATCAAGTTGAGATGGTAGGGAGAAAATGGCCATTAGTCTGTGAAAATATTATGGTAAGCAATGGCGAGATGTGTTTACTGTAAATGTCTACACAAAGTCCTTTACACAAGCAATATTGCAATAGTCAAAGTCTATTTAATTTAAAAACTACCAATGTTTACCAAAATTCTGTACACTAAGATTTAACAATATTAAAATAAATCAATCAGTAGAAGAATAAAAGGGGTACAATAGCATCTCTGCTGGAAGAAAATGGCAACACAAGCAGATAAAGCAGACTAAAGCACACGCCCTCTTTTTGGCGGCTAACCGCCAGTGTAACACAGTCGGGCCACTGGTGGAAAGAGAAGGAAAGAGCACTGGGGGTGTGGTGTCAGGTTTAGGTAGACAACTGTCTCCACTCACATAATCATACACATAGAGTGGGAAAGAGCACTGGGGGTGTGGTGTCAGGTTTAGGGAGACAGGATGAGAAACAGAGGACACAGTAGGGCCAAATGTAACAGATATATCAAGTAGTGAACATTACCAGTGAAGGAAGTGAACTCAATCTCATCTCAAAGAACTTCCGGTCGTGCCTCAGCTTTATAGACATAGAGGACATAATTACTGTAATCCCATTGGCTAATTATTGTCGCTCTTGGAATGAGCATGACTTCCTGTGTACAAATAAACAGATGTTATTTTGTTATCTAAACATAAATAAGCATACATTCATACACTTCAACATCCTTCATATTAGTGTATGTACTGCACATGTCTTATGTTTCAGACCAGGATCAGGTTGTATTCATGGTCTGTAATCTGTTCATGAAGAAAGTTAATTTAATGCTAGATGATCACATCAATACTGGGGATATGGGGATTTGATTTGAGGGGCTGATGCTTCTGTAACCTCAACTTCACTCATATAGACTGATAATGTCAGTTTGGATACATTCATTAACTTTATAGATTCACTTTCAGAACATGACAAATGTAACAAGTCACAACCATGATGATGATGACAACAACATAGGACCCTGCATCCCACTGATGGTTTGTATATGAAGCTAAACAGAGTCGGTCCTGGTTGGTCCCTGGATGGAAGATGAGATGCTGCTGAAAGTAGGATTAAAGTAGCAGTAAGGGGCACTCTTTTATCTGGTCTGAAGATCAAAACACAAAAGCACTGAAGAAGACATTGGCCTACTAGGGAGTTCACTGTCATATGGGAGAGTAAAATGTTGTCCTGACTCTGGTCACTAAAGATCTTGCAGAACCTAAGAGTTGGGGTGTTAACCCTGGTGTCATGACTAAATGTTCATTCTGGTCCTGTTTTCACAACATCATCCCCAGTTACCAACTTCCTCTTGTTACAGAAAATATATATTGCCTGTTTTGAACTCCCTCTTCCATGTATGTAAGACGCTCTGAATAGGAGTTATAGCTAAATTACAATATTTGTAAATGTTAAAAGACAGTAAGGATAATAATGATTATGATGGAGAATGTGATGTCTATGATAATTTCGAATCTTGATTTAAGTTGATCTTTACTGACCAGTGTTCCATGTAATTGTCTCTGCCCCCCAGACACGAGCACAGATAGAGCCCAAGGGGTGCTTGAGCCCCTGGCCCTTCTTGTACATCGGTGCCCCCATTCTACCTGCAGGTGTCATTCACTCAGACAGACATGTGTCGTCCATCTATGTGATGCACATTGAAACTGATCTGTGTGTAGAAGCGGACAGGTGAATGGCTGCTGGCATATCTGGGGAGCCCTTATTGGTCATTTAAGCCCCCTTATATAGGTCTGTGCCCTGACTACGATGATGATGAAGAACATGTGATCTTATTATATTTTCTAATCTTATTTAAAGTTGACTTCCTCTACTGACCAGTGTTCCATGTCACTGTCTCTTCCCCCTCAACACCTGCAGTAGGTCCCAGCTGTAACAGTTCAGTCACTGTACAGTCTGACTGAGGGAGGTTTTTGTACGGCTCTGTATCACTGTGTGAACACATATACACTGTTGGGATAGTGTTCACTCTGACAGTAGTAATCTCCTGCATCTTCAGTCTGGACTCCACTGATGGTCAGAGTGAAATCACTCCCAGATCCACTACCACTATATGTAGATGGAATCCCAGAGTTAAGAGTACTTCCTTGATAAACAAGGAGTTTGGGAATGGATCCAGGTTTCTGTTGGTACCAGGCCATACAAGGCAACAATGAACCACAGTTTGGATGCACATCACTGCTGGTTCTACATTTCAGAGACACTGTCTGTCCTGGGAGAACAGCTTCACTGGCAGGAGTCTGAGTCACAGTGACCTGACCTCTGGATTCTGAAACAGAGAGGATGAAACATCATCAGGTAATATTAACATATACTGTGTAATTTAGTTCACTTAATGTACTTCATTATAGAAAAATGAAAGCAAATTTCCCTTACCCTTGAAGCAGAGGAAAAGTGTCCAGATGAAGATGGTTATCAAAGCCATGGCTGTTGTGGGTTCATTTGATTTGAAGGACAGCTCTCAGTCATGAAGTGTTAAACTCACAGGGTTATAAACACTCCCAGATCACTGAATCATGTGCTGTCTATACAGAGCATCATCACTATGCAAATAAGATTCTGTTTTTCTCCCTATCAAACATTATTCAGTAAATGTAAAACATGAATACTGAGAGTCCATTACAATCTGGTGATCTTTCTCTCCAAATGTTCACCCAACAATCAACAATGTAAAATTAACTGCTGTAAAAGGGAATAGATAAATTGTCTGTTTCTGGTTTAAAAGCTATAACATGTGATTTGTATCAATGTTGTTAGCTAAGACAATACTATAATGTATAACAGATAAAATACAGTATATTATTTATCAATATTCATTTTAATACAATATATTATTTCTCAATATTGATGTTAATACAGTATATTGATAAATATAAAGAGCAATACCAGTGTCACGGTACGGTGAGGTTCAGCGCCATCGTGCCGTGCATCCCCTGTTCCCGTCACTCACAAACACATCCCGGACTTGTTTCCTGTCACATGTCTTCAGTTATTCACACCAGGTCCCCATCGTTTCATTAGTATGTGTTTAAATGTGTCCCCTCTGCTCCCCACATAAGTTGATCATTGTTATGTTGTTACTTTCATTTGTACGTCCCACAAGTAACCAGTGTGTGCCTCCGTTTTGCTGTCAGCCACTTTACTTTCTTACGTTTGTTGTTTGTACTCTGTGTTTGTGTTTTTAGTCCTTAAAAACCAACTTCACCTGCATTTGGCCTGTGCTTGGTTCCTCACCACTGCCACCATTACAACCAGTCAGTTTCCACCTCTCAGTAACCATTGGTGAAATACTGCCAGCTGCAGGTTAAGTAGTGTCACTGTAGTTCGCTATGTGGACTGAATGTTGGAAAACTGTGTTGTATTGTTTTACTGATCTTTTCTGTTTCATTTAGTTCACACATTTTTATTCATTTCTGGTATTTGTTCATAGTTGTCCAAAAATGTAGGCTGAAGGAACCATATAATATAAATCCACAGTTTAGTTACCAGTTAAATGATTCTTTCTAATTTAGTATATAAATGTACTTGTACTTGTTTCTGTAAGGTGTGAATGCAGGGACAGAAGGGTTGCTCTTAATATCCTAGCTAGCCTGATCCTTGAGATGACACCACTGTGTCCCAGGAAACAGATCAGAATGTGTCACTGATTGATAAGGGGTCTATTCTACAGGACTAGTTTTGTTTTCCTTTGGTCAGTTAACCACCACCCACAACTTTAGTTTTAGGATCTAAACCAGAATGAGATTTTGGGAAAGGCTCTCTTGCATTTTTCCTAACCTCTGCAAGCTTCTTTGCTCTTGCAAACCTCTTGAATCTCCATGGACCTTTTATCTTTGATATTTGTACTGTAATTGTAATACTCTGTAAATGAATACATTTGTTTGTTATATTTATTCATTGACTATTTGGAATTACTCTAAAACGGGTTGAAATCCAGTTCCTTCAATTGTAGGTCCTACCAAGATATTACGAAACAAAACTTTATGAACTTTAACAAGGTAGGTGTCTGTTCTGTTAAGTCTAGTAGATCTTCTAGATGTTAGCCGGGAGTTTGGTCCAAGGGAAATCTCCACTGTGTTTATTGCAGTGGGGCATTTAGGTACCAAGACCCTGTATTGTGTCCCGGGTGCACCAGAACCCTGTTCCCTTGGGTAGTCCATGGAATAAAATCTGTTTGGGGCATGGCTCGTCAGTGTAAATGGCTTATGGAGAAAGTTATGTCTGACAAATTGAAGAAATAGATTGGAGGATAGCAGCTATCCCTCCCCACAAAGCAAACAATCCCAACGGTGATACATGGGACCGTATATGGTCTGTCCTTCGCACACAACTTGGCCATGGCAGATTGTGTAGCTATGGTTGAGGGATTAGTCCCTCCAGGTTATGTTGCCCAAGTACAAAACATTGCGATGAATGTCAATAACCCTCAGGACGTAGTTGAGTATCAGCAGTGTTATACAGATTGGTTCTGGCAATATGAACTTCTCTACTCTGTCAACACTGTTCCAAAGTCCAACTGAATAATTTTACACGTATGGAAATCATAGAATTGTGTGTTCCCACCGTGATTATACAGAGTTAATGGGGGTTCCCGAGGACTTGGATAATGATGTAATTTTACATAATGTGCAATGAAATATGAAAGACGAAATGAGGGACAACTACACGAACACATTGCCACAAAATGATACCTGGTCTGATTTTCTGAACTGGGGCAATAGCGCAGACAATATATGCAGGATCCGCAGCATAGAGCTGGCATGAATCTCAAAAATGTCAAACCTGTGGCTGCTATTACTGGTACTTCTGACCTTATAACTTCTGGTACTCCAATTTCCTATGCCATATTTGCCAACAAATTGGCCATTGGGTGAATAGATGTCCCCAAAGGAAGACACTGGGTAGGGGTAATCTGAAGAGTCAAATTGATCTTGCTCAGCTCCAGAAACAATTGACTGAGATAACAAAGGTTGAAAACCCCTTGGGGAACCCCATGTCAGGCCTCTATCGGTGCAGAATTCCTGAATCTCTGTCCCTATCTGTTTGCTTAGGAGGCCAGGAAGACACTTGCGGCAGAATTCCTGAAACGGGTTCTATTGCAATATTTGTGTTTGGATTTTTATTTAATAAAGGTCCTGATTCAGAGCTTTGTAATGGGGTGTATAATACAATACTGTTTGATGAAGTTATGGGAAAGATACTGCTATAAAAGTTGTTATGCTCTTAGTTCTGAGAAAAGAGGATTGAAAGATTCACATTTGCCAGACAGCTTATCTTTGTTCACACCCTTTCAGTGTGGCTCACACCCTATTAAGCCTTAAACTCACCCAACTATTTACACACACTGGCCTTGTGCTAAACTGGTCTGGTTGGTCTCTAATAAACACATACTATATCAAACCAAATAATAAAATAACGTCACACACATTTCTATCCAGAATGGGAATCGCTAGAATCATACGGTTTTCTTTAGCTAATTCTAACAAAGTGATCTGTACATAGTTTGTGTTCCTATGGCGATCACAGCCTGTGTGAGGAAAAAGTAGAGTTACAACAAAACTGGCCACCATTACGCGCGTCATCAAATGGAGAATCCAACTCTTACTTTGTAGGTTTAAAGTCCTTGTTGCCCAATAACAAACGGCGCTTCTAAGTCATAACGCCTGGAAACATGGTAGGAATGATGGAAAGGCTTGTGGGTCATCTTGGAGATGACCAACGTTGTTTTTGTTTCGTTTATGCAAGATAGTTCTTTGTTTTCAACCCAAAATGTTATTGAACATATACAGTGGGGAGAACAACTATTTGATACACATTACAGGTTTTCCTACTTACAAAGCATGTAGAGGTCTGTCATTTTTACCAAAGGTACACTTCCACTGTGAGAGATGGAATCTAAAACAAAAATCTAAAAAATCACATTGTCTCATCTCATCTTCATCTGCTTATCCGGTATCTGGTCGCGGGGGCAGCAGCTCCAGCAGGGGACCTGTTGTGGAAATTTCTTAATACAGTGTATTTTGACTGATTAAAGGACTAAGTCCCTCTGTTTACATAGATAGATGAATGTGAGGGTTCTGGCATTTGCTTAGGGGGCATCATTGACTGGTGTCAGCTGATGAAAGGGTTACTCTTTATCTCCTTATCTGTTTGAACTCACCAGGGCATCTATTGTCTGTCCAGATACTGTAAGAACTCTTTAAGTTGAAGAAGGTATTTATGGCGGGAAGGAGAGCTGTCCTTGGTGTGAACCTTTGGGTAAACGCTACAGTAAACATTCTGGCAGGAGGGATAAGGTGGGGGAAGATAGCATTTGACGTGTGTTATAGAACAAAGGGAATGTGTCCTGATTGATCTGGAATGTCCAGGATCTGTCACACCCCTCTCCTGTCTTTAAATACTGTCGATTGCCTGTTTTCATTTAGAAACTATCCACCGTTACTTTGTAACCTGTATACTTTCTCCTTGCAAGTTTCATTAAAACCGTTTATTGCGCAATTGATTTCTCCTGTCTTACCTACCATTTTCGTACAACTATTTGGATTTTAGAAATTGCCATCACAATTTGGGGGCACGTCCGGGGTCCTAATCCTGATCGGTTCGAGTCTTTTTCCACAGCAGGTTTACCGTGCACGGCCTGAGAACAATCTCTGGACTCTATTATCCTCCTAATAGGCTATCCTGTGAGGAGTTGAGAGAGAGTACCTGACTGGAGCTGAGACTCGTGCCGGATCAGTACAGGTTTCCTGCGGATATTGTATTTGGAGGTAAGAACGCAATTCGGTTTAAAAACTTAAAGTTGGACTTTATAGTTTAAAATCTGCAGTAAAAGGTTGGACCTTTTATAATATCTCATTTGTGGGCTGACGAGCTTGACTTCGCTTTCTGGTCGGTTGAGATAAACTAGATTTACTGGGTAAATCGGGAACATGGGAAAGTGCGGCAGTAAACCATTGAACGTCCCTCATAGTTACGTTGGCCCGGCTGAGGTAATGAAGGATAAGTATGGTGTTTGGACATGTGAACAATTGTACCTCTGGGAGTTTTTGGGTTTTCCAAAGAATGGCAGCTTTAGCCAAAGACAGTTGCATGGGTTGAAAGAGAAGTTGGAGGAATACGAGCAGGGGAAAATTAAGAAAATACAGAAGGGGAGACGGAAAGTAGATTGGAAAGCTTATGGTATGTGGAAAGAAGAGACTGATAAAAGATTTAGGCAGAGTAGTGTAGGGACTATTGATCAATGTGTTCTGGCTCCTCTTACTAAGGTTGATGTGGATCTGGATTGCCCTCCGTCTGGCCGCCCTCCTTCATATTCTGCTGCCTCACCACGAAGGTCCACAGCAGATCCTGAACCACAAGCAGAAAAGTCGCCGGAAATGTCGCGAGATAGTCCCACTCCTGTTCGGGAGACTTATCCTGCACTCGCGGCCGACTTTTGTGCGACATCCCCAATTGCCTGGAGAACCAGGAGCGTCACGTCGTCTGGGAAGCCTGAAGGCCATTTCCCGATGGTAGAAGTTGCTAATCCATCCGTGGGAGGTGACGTACAGGGGCCCCCTACTATTTTCGTCTACCGGCCATGGTCGCCTGCCGACCTTAAAGACGTGGCCGCCTCACTACCCAACCCGGAATTGGAAGGAGGAGAAGAATTCAATCGTGTTTTTCTCCAGATGCTTGAACAATATAGACCAAATATAGTTGAAATCGAAATGGTCATGATGAAAGCCTTACAGCTCAGATGGGGAAGGGTGAAAGGAGACTGGCCCGTGCAGAATGGCCCGTATAATTGGGGTGCTGGTTCTCAATACAGGATAACCATCATGGCGCTGTGTGGACGGATAGGTGCCTTTTTCCCGAGACGGATGAACTGGGAGAAAATTTCTGTCTGCAAACAGAAGCTGGGGGAAAGAGTCACAGACTATCGTAATAGACTTGAGAAAGAATTTGAAATTCACAGCGGGATGGGCAAAAAACCAGACGGGGCTAATGATTCTCCCTGGGAACAACAGTGTAAGATAAGACTGGTGGCTGGGTTGCTCCCAGATTTGCGGAAACATGTCAAAGAGCACTGCGTGGCCTTGGACGAGGGCCGCATGGAAATCGTTTGGCCGTATATCAAGCACGCCGAAAGAGTCTACGAGGACCAAGAAGATAAGAAAAAAGACGACAGGGAGAAACGCGAAGCGAAACTACAGATGGCCCAAATAGGTTTCTACAAAGGCTATGACCAGAGAGGCCGAGGACGTTGTAGAGCTAGAGGTCGGGCACCGATTCGAGGCGGAGGACGAGGTTATGTTAACCGCTCAAATTCGGACAATGCCTGCCTCCGTTGTGGTTCCCTTGAACATTGGGTTCGCGATTGTCCTGAAAAAGACCCAAGAGAGGATGGACGAATGAATAGGGACAATTTTAATTCCGGTGGATTTACGGTGAACAACCCAAGAGCGCATAGGACTGGAAATTACCAGGGTGAGGGGTATTGACGGTCAGGCGGGGCGGTCCAGAGCACATCAGCCGGTAAGATCGACCCATTACATGACCCCGCACATATTGATGTTATGCAGACACTTAATGTACAAGCCTTTAGCGAGAAAGTAGAGTATCAGGTTAAACCCACGATGTTTCTTACAATTAATGGTAAACAGATAGAATTTTTGGTTGACTCCGGAGCGGGATATTCTGTCCTTAGAGCCCAGGAATGGGACCCGCTTCCAAAATTAAGTGGTAGAACTATAATTACAGTAGGGGCTAGTGGGGGACAGACCACTGAGTGATTTACAACCCCTCTGTCGGTTGTAGACGACGAGGGTAAGCATTATCCAAAACATTCATTTCTGTTTTCCAATTGTTGTCCAGTTAATTTGTTAGCTAGGGATTTGATGACACAGTTAGGGATCACACTAGAATGTTCAGACAAAGGCATGCGAATTAAACATACTGTTTTGCAAGCAGTTCAAAATAGTGTTCAGT
Organism: Esox lucius; assembly: GCF_011004845.1. Lineage (NCBI taxonomy): Eukaryota > Metazoa > Chordata > Actinopteri > Esociformes > Esocidae > Esox > Esox lucius. The sequence goes on along the minus strand of NC_047589.1, from coordinate 5,610,060 downwards.
CTGTTGATTATTGTTATTCATGGGATTTAGAAAGAACAGGGCATAGAGCGGTTTCACATGAGTTGGTAAATAAGGCGATGAATAGAGTAGACACTGGTTTGGCTTTGTTTATGGATGTGAGTGACTTGCGTTGCTCGGCGAAGGTTTCAGAAAGTCAGGATGTTGGTTTTGAGAAGGTGTGGTTTGATAATGGTAAAAGTGATTTTTTGGCAGGTGAATATGTATACTGGTCTTTGGGGGGGTTTTGTGCCTGGTCTGTGCGGAATGCGAGAGAGGTGTCTCGCTTTTTTGATATGGAGGGTTCAGACCCCCATGTTCCCCTTGCTAAACCTGTGTTTGGCACATGGGATAGCCTGGGTCCTTGGGTGAAGGGGTGCAATACAGTAGTGGACTGGGTCCCTTGTCACATGGTTGGAGTGGAATTTTCCGCGGCAGCCCAGGCCTATAGAGAGAGGTTTGGGTGCACCGTTTTGGGTAAACGGGAAGTACATCTTATGCCGCATGAGGACTGGGTCCGCCAGGTCTGTGCAGTCCAGGTGGCTGCTACAGATCCTAGGTTAGTGGAAGTTCCACCCTCCTTGTGGGCACAGCATAAATATGATGTTGGGTTAATTAACAATGCACAACCTCTTGTAGTTACACCTAGAGGACCCCATAGACCATGCCAGGCTCAATATCCACTGAAAGCGGAGGCTATTGAAGGGATAGCTCCCATGTTTAAAGCATTGTTAGAAAAAGGCATAATTGTTTCATGTCCAAGCAGCCCCTGTCGCACTCCTATTTTTCCAGTTAAGAAAGCCAAGGTTGCTGGACAACCTGTGGCGTGGCGATTTGTACAAGATCTTAAAAAAGTTAATGAGGCAGTTTATGCGCGCGCACCGATTGTACCTGATCTATATACGATTATGACTCAGGTTCCGAGCAATAGTAATTTTTTCTCAGTGGTCGACCTAGCTAACGCTTTTTTTAGCATTCCTGTGCACAAGGAATCGCAATTTTGGTTCGCATTTGAATTTTCAGGCCAATTATACACGTGGACGAGATTACCTCAAGGTTATTGTGAATCTCCTGCCGTGTTTGCGGCCGCGCTAAAAGATAACTTGGAGGGGTTCCAATTTAAACATGGTAGTACCCTTATCCAATACGTTGATGATCTTCTTGTCTGTTCCCCAGATAAAGATACGTGTGAAAAAGACACTGTGCTGTTGTTACAGTACTTGGCCTTGCAAGGTCATAAAGCCAGTTTGAATAAATTGCAGTTTGTCCAGAAGGAGGTTATTTTTCTGGGCCATAAACTTACACCGGAGGGTAAATGTCTCAGTACAGATAGAATAGAAGCAATTGTTGGTATCCCAAAACCTCTTACTAAAACTCAACTTCTGTCCTTTCTGGGCATGACAGGTTTCTGTAGGCAATGGGTTCCTGAATATGCCCGTTTGGTACAGCCCTTGCAGGATATGGCCTATGGCCAGAAGCTTGCTTCACATGATAGGGTTGTGTGGACTCCTGAGGGGGATGCTTCCTTTACTTCTCTGAAACAGGCCCTAACTACCTCTCCTACTTTAGGGCTCCCCGATCCTAAAAAGAAGTTTATCCAAGCAGTGTGTGAAAAGGATGGTTATATGTCCTCTGTCTTAATGCAGAAACATGGGGATAAGCTGAGGCCAATTGCATACTTTTCTTCTAAATTGGATGCTGTGGCACAAGGCCTTCCCTATTGTCTGAAGGCTGTGGCAGCGGCGGCTGATGCTGTTCTGCGTTCACGACCTCTGGTGTGTTATCAGCCGCTTGAGCTACGGGTTCCTCATTCTGTTGCCTCTATTTTGTTGGAACACAAGACTAGTCATCTGTCTGGGGCTAGGTTTCTACATTACCATAACATTTTGCTGTCATTGCCCCATCTCACTGTTGTAAGGAGTCCTGTTTTAAATCCAGCCTCTTTCCTCCCTACGGAGGTGGATGGCGAGCCGCATGACTGCCTTGCTGCTATTAACCAACAGTGTACCCCTCGTGATGACTTGTCTGATGTACCTCTGCCGAATTGTGATCTTGTTTTTTATGTTGATGGGTCTGCCAGTAAATCTCCTATTTCCACTGTTAATCATGTTGGTTATGCCATTGTCACGGATCATGATGTGATTGAGGGTCACAGACTGCCACGTCACCTCTCCGCTCAAGCAGCGGAGCTGTTTGCTCTCACTCGAGCTTGCATCCTGGCTGAGAGTCTAAGTGTTACCATTTACACGGACAGTAGATATGCCTTTGGTGTTGTACATGATTTCGGTACGTTGTGGAAAATGCGGGGGTTTATTACGTCTACTGGTACTCAGATCCAACATGGGCAACTTATTCGTAACCTGTTAGAAGCTGTCCTGTTACCTAGGGAAGTGGCGATATGTAAATGTGAGGCCCATACTACTGGCAGAGATGTTGTTTCCCTTGGGAATCGCAGAGCAGATGCGGCTGCCAAAGCTGCTGCCCAGGCCCCTCCTCATTCTGCTCTGCAGATGACCCATCTGACCCCCACGGTTTCCCTCTCTGATCTTGTTGAAGCGCAATCTCAGGCTTCACCTAAGGAGAGAACCGCCTGGAGAAAGGCGGGGGCGTCTTATGTAAATACGGTTTGGATTGGTCCTAACGGTAACCCCTGTTTGCCTAAATGTCTTTTCCACTTCTATGCGGTGCTCTCACATGGCAGAGATCACGCTTCAAAAGGGGGGATGGTGAATATTGTAAATAAGTATTGGTACACACAGGGCTTTACGAATTATGCTCAACATTTTTGTTCAAAATGCCTAGTGTGTTTGAGGTTTAATATAGGGCGGGGACAAGCAGTTCCCCAGTCCAGCCATCCTCCCCCTGATGGCCCATTTGACCATGTGATGATGGATTTCATTGAGTTAAACCCCTGCGAGGGTAAGAAATACTGTGTTGTGTTTGTTGATATGTTTTCCAAATGGGTTGAGGCTTTCCCGGCTGGGAAAATGCTAAAGAATTATTGACTGAAATAATACCCAGATGGGGCATTCCTAAGAAACTTTCAAGTGACAATGGATCACACTTTGTGAACGAAGCCATTCAGAAGATGTCTGAGTATCTAGGAGTTGATCTGAAGACCCACTGTGCCTACCACCCGCAGAGTGGGGGGGCAGTGGAGAGAGAAAATGGGACTATTAAAATGAAACTCTCAAAGTTGGGTGAGGAGACGGGGTTGAACTGGGTTAAAGCACTCCCCCTTGTGCTTACATACATGAGAGGAAGGCCCAGGGTGAAAACAGGCCTCTCCCCTCATGAGGTCATCACTGGAAGACCAATGAACACAGGCTTAGGCGCCCCTACTCACACAGACCTCACCTCAGAACATGTGAATGATACAATGTTAACATGCTGCACTAATCTGTCAAAGGTTCTGAACAACATCCACAGGAGTGTGAAAGCTGCTCTACCAACTCCCATTGACGGCCCGCTGCACGACATCGAGCCTGGGGATTGGGTAGTCATCAAGGACTGCAAGAGAAAGCGCTGGAGCAAGCCACGCTGGTTGGGTCCATACCAGGTTCAACTGGTCACCCAGTCTGCGGTCAAAGTTGCTGAACGAGGTACCTGGATCCACTCCACACACTGTAGGAAGGCTCCAGCATTAGAAGATACGGCGAAAGAATAGGTAAACTGAAGTTACCTAAGGGCGGCGTGAGTTGTGGTGCTAGTAACCAACAACTCCAACACATCCTGCAACCATGGAGCCAGAGAGACAAGGACCATGGAACCCCTTCAGGAGATTCGGAGGAATGAGATGCACCATCGGGTGCTTGCTGATTTTGAGTATTATCATCGTCATACCGATAGTGTGGATTCCCAAACCACATTGTGATGATCATGGACAGATTGTAAATATGACACCTAATGAAACAAGGAAAGAGACATTTGTACACCATGAGAAGAGGCCCGAACCCCAGATACAGACAGGGTCTGATTTTGAACAGACTTTATTAATCTCTTGTGACATGATGAGCTGCCCCCCGGATGGGGATTGCTATGTACTGACAAGCCCAGTGTTGAAGGATGATGAGTGGTATTGGACTCACCTGAATACAGGGCGGAACACTATGTTCCCCTCACACCATTTTCCCAACGATGTGAATAGGTGGAGATGTTATGATGATGATTATTGTGCTGTTAACATTTCCAAACCTCTAGGAGTAATCCAGGATTACTGGTGTTTCAGTGCCATCGAGGGTACCACCCCTTGCAGATCACCTGACTTCCCTAAAGGTAGACCCGCTATGATATGTCCCTTAACAGTTGCACGTACTATTGTAGTTCCTACTCCTGCACCACGTCGTTCTGAACCAGGTAGAGTAAGGAGAGCACTGTTAGAGCCAGACAACATAGCCCTTAGGATAATGGTTGACTATGCAAAACACAAGAACATGACCAATTGTTGGATTTGCCAACACATACCAACATCTTCACGTTCTCCTATGTTAACCCCTATCCCATTTTCAGTAGCAGACTGGCAGAAATATGGTTGGGCGGATGTGGCGGCCCAAATGATACCATCAGATAAGGACTGTTATACCCCATCTGCCATTCCTGACCAGCCGAGTGGGGCTAATTTAGATTTGGTCTATATGGTGATAGCAGAATTTAACAATCACCGTCGTCCTATGGGGGTAAACATTTCCAAATTATTTAAGTTAACCTACACTGAGCGAATAGGAAAAGGTGGCTTAATTGTAAGGATACAAATGACCCTGGTGCAGACAGACTGTCGCACTAAGGAGGATAGAATCAGAACAGGTAGGACCTGTACTCCCTTACCCTCAGGTTTCTCTGTTCGTATTGATGCAGTGGTTAACTCTATCCCATGGGAAACATACGTGAACATAGATTCGATGACCATCAATTTGTATGACTGTTCTACTCCCTTGATATCCGAGAAGCTCAGGTTTCGTGATTGTGCCCAGACTTGGCCATCAATACCTGTTTATGAATTGCATAATGTCTCGCTCTGTATTGCAGATGCTCCAGGAGCCACACAGAGTTTGGGACAAAGTGATTGTCCCACCACGACTCAAGCCAACTTCACGGCTCTAGGAGCTTTGCCGGAGCAGGTCTATATAGTCTGTGGTGGGAATGCATACAGTTGCATTCCTAGGGACACAGGTGGAGTATGTTACATGGCGTACTTGGTCCCTTTGATCAGGCGGGCTGACCATGGGGAAATGGGAGCTTTACATCTATCCCAAGCTCGCCGTAAGCGAACACTTACTAGAACTCAACGTATATTCAGTGTGTTGATCCCAGGATATGGCACATACACCTCACAGGCAGAGATAATGGCCCTGTCCAAAGTGTTGGAGAAACACATGAATTTGACCAGTGATACCATTGCAGCAATAGGCATGGAGTTAAGTGAAACCCGCTCAGTTGCTTTGCAGAATAGGATGGCATTAGATTTGATTTTGGCTTCTCAGGGCAGTGTCTGTAAGGTGGTGGGATCCGAGTGTTGTACATACATTTCAGACGCATCACAAAAGGTAAATGATTTGGTACAGGAGACTAAGGAAGGTGTAGAAATACTTCATACAGTTCATGGATGGGACCCATTCTCAGGGTTGACTTCTATGATTGGTCCCTGGGGGATGACAATATATAAGTTATTGACTACTGCCTTAGCCGCTATTGCCCTATTGGCTGTTTGTGGTATATTCTTGTCTTGTTTAATCAAACTATGTGTTTCTAAATTTGCCACACAGGTATTGGTCCAGGAACGTGTAAATGGGGAGTTAGACATTTCGGAGGTGTTTCCGTTCCCAAACTACTGGGATGATGATATCATAAAAAATCATGTTGTGTAAGATTGTGTTTGAAGATTAATGAGTTGATGATTTATGTCTTAGGAATAAAATTGGTTAAAAGTTGCATGTGACAACTACATGATCTTTCATGATATAGGGCGGATTGTTGTGGAAATTTCTTAATACAGTGTATTTTGACTGATTAAAGGACTAAGTCCCTCTGTTTAGATAGATAGATGAATGTGAGGGTTCTGGCATTTGCTTAGGGGGCATCATTGACTGGTGTCAGCTGATGAAAGGGTTACTCTTTATCTCCTTATCTGTTTGAACTCACCAGGGCATCTATTGTCTGTCCAGATACTGTAAGAACTCTTTAAGTTGAAGAAGGTATTTATGGCGGGAAGGAGAGCTGTCCTTGGTGTGAACCTTTGGGTAAACGCTACAGTAAACATTCTGGCAGGAGGGATAAGGTGGGGGAAGATAGCATTTGACGTGTGTTATAGAACAAAGGGAATGTGTCCTGATTGATCTGGAATGTCCAGGATCTGTCACACCCCTCTCCTGTCTTTAAATACTGTCGATTGCCTGTTTTCATTTAGAAACTATCCACCGTTACTTTGTAACCTGTATACTTTCTCCTTGCAAGTTTCATTAAAACCGTTTATTGCGCAATTGATTTCTCCTGTCTTACCTACCATTTTCGTACAACTATTTGGATTTTAGAAATTGCCATCACAGACCCCAAACTTCCCTTTCCCGAGCCACATTTGCCAGCTCTGACTGGGGGATCCCGATGCGTTCCCAGGCCAGTGTCGAAATATAATCTCTCCACCTAGTCCTGGGCCTACCCCGAGGTCTCCACCCAGCTGGACGTGCCTGGAACACCTCCCTAGGGAGACGTCCTGGGGGCATCCTTACCAGATGCCGGAACCACCTCAACTGGCTCCTTTCGACGCAAAGGAGCAGCGGCTCTACTCAGAGTTCCTCACGGATGGCTGAACAACACCACGGCAGGACTCAGTACAGCATGGCTGCGACTAGAAGAATGTTATGGCTCCGCAGAAATAATAGTGAAAACTCTCTTTGAGAAGCTGTAAATGTTTCCCAAGATCAGCAATAAAGACCCCCTAAAACATAAAGAACTTACCTGGGCTACTTACCTGGGCTTTCGTACCTTGACTTATTTCAATGTTGAATCTCATAGTGGAAAAACTACCATACGTGCTGCAAGAGAAATGGTGGTCAAAGGGTAGTGAATACAAGCTTCAGAACCAGCTTCATTTCCCACCATTCTCTATCTTTGTTAATTTTGTATGCAGAGGCCTATGTACGCAACGACCCCAGCTTTACCCTCAGTTCGCCTGGTGCCACAACTGCGAAAATGGAGTATAAAACTGTGGAGTATGTTCACCCCAAAATTCTTGTTTCCTCTCACAAAACAGAGATCACGCCCACATTGTCCATCACTGCAGAGACCTAGAACAGCAAGATAAATGTTGAAAAACGGTGTCCTATCCACAAAAAGCCCCACCCACTCAAACAATGCAGAGGCTTTAGAGCCAAGTCTTTGGTGGAGCACAAGGCATTTTTTAAAGAAAATAGGTCATTCTTCAGGTGCTGTTATTCAAGCAACCACCTAACGAAAGACTGCAAGCTAGCTATTAAGTTCACAGAATGTGACAGCAGTGGACACATCGCGGCTCTCCATCTAGGCCCATCTCCATGGACAGTTGAACACCCCTACATGGAGCATGGCGGGGAGGACAGAAGAGAGTCATCACCAGCTGTTAACTCCAAGTGCAAGGATGTTTGCGGAGAAGGCAACAGCTCCCGTTTGTGCAAGAAAATCTGCCTCATCAAAGTGCACCAAAAGGGCAACCTAATGAATCAGTCAAGGTCTATGCAAAACTCGATGACCAAAGTAACCGGTCACTTCCCAGGTCAGAGTTTTTCAACATTTTTGACATTGAGGGAACCGTCTCATCATACACTTTGCGCACATGTGCTGGAAGAAGGGCTATTGATTTTGTACCCCAGCCGTTAGATGGAAGTTGTGGTGTTATTCTTTCCACACTTATTGAATGCAACCACATCCTAGATGATCGGTCGGAAATTCCCACGCCAGACACTGTTAATCACCACCTCCATCTTAAGCCGATTGCTCACCTTATCCTGCAGCTTGACCCAGATGTCCAGATTCTACTTCTGCTCAGCCGGGACATTCTTCAAGTGCACAAGGTGAGAGAACAACGTAATGGGTCTCACAGGTCTCTTTACGCTTGTTTGTTTGGGCGCAGCACACAGGCCCACAGCTGTCAATACTTACCGCACTCATATTCTGGAAAATGGCCACCCATCTCACTTTAGCCCATGTCAGAACCGCCTTTATCTGAAAGAGAAGCTCTCATCATCGGTACATTCCCACCAAAAACACCTCAACCCATACAAATGCCGGCTTTAAATTCAGGAATGTCCTCTTTGGGTAGCACTATATTTGAAAAGATGAAGACAACATGGTTGCTCCATCTATTCAGGACAGGTTGTTTATTCAGCTAATAAACAACGAGATGTTCATCGATGACGCAAACAGTTGGGTGCCCCCTCTTCCCTAACGCACACCCAGACCACGTCTCCCTAACAACAGGGCAAGTTGTGAGTCATTTTGAGTCTCTCTGCCACACACTGGAAAAAAAGACAGAAATTAAAGACTTGTGTGTCTTTTATGCGGAGAATCTTTGACCAAGATCACCTCGAGCTGGCTCCACCATTGAGAGAGTGCGAGGAGTGTTGGTACCTACTCTCATTCAGAGTGTATCACCCACACAAGCCAGGCCAAATAAGGGTCATATTCGATTCTAGCGCTCGCCATCTCGGCATGTCACTCAAAGACCTGCTTCTGACAGGACTTGATCTTAACAATAGCTTGGTTGGAGTCTTAATACGCTTTCGTCAAGAGCAAGTGGCAGTCACAGCGGACATTGAACAGATGTTTCACAGCTTCATTGTCAAGGAAGATCACAGGAACTTCCTTTGTTTCCTGTGGTTCAGAGTCAATGACACTACCAAAGATGTGGTTGAATACAGAATGAAAGTCCATGTATTCGGTAACAGCCCATCACATGCGGTTGTGATCTACGGCTATGTGGATGATGGACTAACGTCGCTGCCTTCGGCCACAGAAGCTATTCATCTGCTCAAGGCAGCCCACGATATGCTTGCAACAACGAACCTGAGGCTCCTCAAAATCGCATAAATAAACTACTGTCATGTGAGCATTCCCATCCAGAGATTTTGCAAAAGATTTGAAAGGCATTGACATAGATGTTGACTTCCTCCCTGTCCAGCGTAGTCTTGGTTTGGCTTGGGACCTCGAGAAAGACACCTTCACATTTCGTGTGCCCAATTGTGAGAATCCATTCCCGCGTAGAGGAGTATTTGCAACTGTGAACAGCTTGTTCGACCCCCTAGGCTTAACAGCACCAATTACTATCCAAGGGAAACTCCTACTGAAAGAACTCACACACGGGTCAGTCGATTGGGATGCTCCACTTCCATCTGAGAGAGAGTCTGAGTGGAACACCTGGAAAAACATGTTGCAGAACCTTGCATAGTTTCAAATTCCTCGTGCCTACACAGCAACTTCCTTCTCTAATGCCCGACGTAGATAAATTCACATATTTTCTGATGCCTAGTTAGCACCTCTGTCAACTCACACCATTTCCAGACTGGAGTTGGGTGCCGCAGTCCTGGTGGTAGACGTTGCAGAGCTGATCATAAGTGAACTGGATGTCAAACTTGACACGCTCGAGTTTTATACTAACATCAAAGTTGTGTTTGGGTACATCTATAATGAAACTAGGAGGTTTTATGTTTACATCAGCAATCGGGTGCAGCGCATAAGGAACTTATCTCACCCTCAACAGTGACATTATGTTCCCACCAACCAGAACCCAGCAGAAGTTGCTAATAGGCCAGTGACTGCCGCTCAACTCTCAGACACTATTTGGTTCTCAGGACCTCCTTTCCTCCTGCACCCAGTTGAACCAGACACACAAGAAAACTCCCCTGACCTCATCGATCCCAATTTTGACATAGAGGTGAGAGCCCTTGTCCCCACATGTAGTGGCTTGAACAACAATCTTGGTTCTCATCACTTCGAAAGATTTTCTACATGGAAGTGTCTCATCAAAGCAATATCGACGCTCATCCACATTGCGCAGTGTTTCAGGGATTCTACAGTCAAGCATAAAGGAAGGTGTGGTGGGTGGCACCACTCAAAGCCTTCAGGTGAGGTCTCATCACAAGCAAGAGGTCATCATTCAGTGCATACAAGAAGAAGTATACAAAAGTGAGATTGCCTGCCTTAAAAAAGGAAAAGAAGTTCCCAAGAACAGTTCTTTGAAGAAGCTCAGTCCTGTACTGGATGATAAGGCACGGCTGCGGGTAGGTGGTAGGCTTCAGCACGCCGAACACGACCTGTCACAGAAACACCCTGTTGTTATTCCTGGCCACAGTCATGTTGCCAATCTGCTCACAAGACACTACCACGACAGGGTTCAGCATCAAGGACGTGTCTTCACTGAAGGTGCTCTTCGGTCTAATGGGATATAGCCAAAAGGTGTGTCACCAGCATTCTACATCAATGCATCACCTGCAAAAAGCATTGTGGGAAGGTAGCAGAACAGAAGATGGCAGATCTTCCCCCCGATTGACTTAGTATGGAACCACCGTTTACAAATGTAGGTGTAGATGTTTTTGGCCCTTGTAACATTTCTACTCGCCGCACTCGGGGAGGAACCACAATGGGCAGTGCTTTTCACGTGTCTCAGTGTGCGTGCCGTGCACTTTGAACTGATTGAGACCTTGGACACTTCCAGCTTTATCAGTGCCCTCCGGTGCTTCTTTGCTGATCCGTTCTGACTGCGGCACACATTTCAAAGGAGCATGTAAAGAGCTGCAGATGATATTGCAAGACACCAATGAACCCAGCCTCCAGCACTATATTAGTGGAGAAGGGTGCACCCTAACCCACCTCATTTTTCTCATATGGGGGGTGTGGGAAAGAATGATTGGTATCTCGAGAAGGATCCTAGATGTCATGCTCTCACAAATCAACCCTTCATGTCTCACTCATAAAGTGCTCTCTATCCTCATGGCGGAGGTTACGGCTATTATCCTGACCGACGCCGATTCACCGTTCCTTCTGACTCCTAACACAGTTCTGACACAAAGGATCTTTCTCCTTTTGGGAGAAGTGGAGGCTGGAGTTTCTTTTTACACTTCAAAGCCGCAGTAAAAGGCAGGATAGTCGACTGAACGTCAAAATGGGGGACGTAGTTCTTCTGAAAGATGATCAGGTGAAAAGGAACCAGTGGCCTATGGTACTTGTCACTGATGCCACTCCAGACCGCGACGGACTAGTCAGAAAGCTTGAACTTAAAGTCATGAGAGGTGGGACTGTAAAAGCCTTCCTGAGACCTATTACAGAGATAGTTGTACTTATGTCTCCGTAAACAGGTTTTTTGTTTGTCATTTACATCTGTCTTTCAGACCGTAAGTAATTGCCAGTGGTATTATGTTCAATACCAAGCGGGGAGTGTTATGATAAGCAATGCAAGCAAATGCTCTTTAACACCATATAGTGGTTATTTGTATAATGGATTGGCTAAAGTCAATGAGTTCTAATTCTAGTAAATTTGTCATTGGTTAATTTGGTCGCAAGGCAAGGTCAAGTGTCATCCTGTCTTAATCATCTCCATTTTACTTAGCTCCATCCTTTATCCAAGAAAGCATATTTCTGCTCTCTTTTGCCATCCACCTTTGTTGTTCCTTGGAGAAGCTATGCTTGTAAGTAATGTTGCATGTTATCTTCGCTAAAAATCAATCTGGGTGTATATATATTTTTTGTTATATTTGTTTTTACATTTCTGTAGTTTGGAAGGAAAATAGCTGACCTCATGATTATTTGACAATAGTGATAATTCAACCTATCTAGCTCAACTGATGGTTAGGAACAGTTAGGAAACAACTCATTTAAAATATGTCCAAAAACAACAGCCAGAATGTTTTCCTAATATAAAAAAAACTATAAAAACAGAAAAAAAAAGATCTGTGTTCTGGGTGAAAATCACCAGTAAAACATTGGTTACCAATAAAACATTATTGGTTATGCTGGACATCTGTTATGGACATTTTGACCTAAGGTGCATTTGAGAAATGTCTGTCTTTCCATTGACTGGTATGTACATCTTTACTTTTATTGTGACACACATGTCTGTATAATATCAGAGGATTATTAGGTATTTGGGCCATGTCCTCCTGCCTAGACAAAGAAGGGTGTCAGTCTTTTGTTCCTCAGGAATGTGGTCCTTGGGGGGGAAGTAAGATCAGTTGGACCCTTAGGTAAACACAACAGTAAACATTATGGCAGGAAGGATAAGGTGGGGGGACAGCCCGCCCTTTGGGTAAAACCTATGTGAGTATCGGGTATCGCACACCTGTCAGAACCAGTTGGGTTCCCTCACGTATAGACTCTTGGGAATTAGAATAGATATTCTCTCACATGCAACAAAATTTTGAGAGGACTGCCCCCACCCCGACCTCAGACATGTACACCTCCACAGTGAAGGGCGTAAGGGGGTCTTGATGTATCAGGAGGGGTGCCGTTGTGACCCAGTTCTTAAGATGGAGGAACATTTAGATTCTGAAAATAGAATGAACACAGTCACATGAAAGACATTTAAAATCATGTGTTCACTAGTTATGAGTAAAAACAATAATGTTACTATATAAATGACTTTCTGTAGAAGTAACTACTTGAAAGCAGAAAGCCAGATTACAATGGCTGTAATAGTCATCGTTGTTGTGGGTTCAGTTGTCATGAAGGACAGATCTCAGTCATGAAGTGTTCAACTCACAGGGTTATAAAAACTATAAGAGCCTCTTGGTAGATGCGTTATGCATATTATTGTGTCTAATCAATTTCAGTTCAGGATCCCATTATTAGAATGTCTTTGACATTTTATAACTTCAAACAGGTCATATTATTTTACGGTCAGTAATATATTTTAAATTGTATGACTCACAATAAGATTTGTATTCTGTTGATCAAATATAACTGGTCACCCAAGACTGGCCTCTGTTATAAGTTCCTCAATTGAATCAGCTACTTCTCTAAATGTATGTTGGTATGATTCTTCTGATAGTGTTGTCAGTCCTCTGTGACTTTACCTAAACTGTTATATCAGAGACCAACATCTTTAATAAAGGAATATACAACATGGATAACAATTATCATGGCTGTTCTCTTTATGGACCATATGGAGGAATACAAACACGGAATCTAATAATGGACTGTACCTACAGGATAGAGGAATACCAGATAAACAGTAGAAGGAACAAATATAAATATCTGGATTAAAATATATATTTCCTTTATAGAAACAGTCCATATGAAGTGTCTTTTCTATCTGGGAAGGTATTAAAATATATTTGTACTAAATGTGATTCTACATGAGTGATGTTCACTGTTACAGCTGTATCATCACAGAGAGGTTTTTGTATGAACAGTAATAGGGATTGTATCACTGTGGTGGACTTTTGGTAGCGGCACCAGACTTGATGTTGGAAGTAAGTAAACAAGACAATTAACTTATTTATTTACCTTTTGATATTTGTTCCATGTTTTGGTCTTATTTTGTTTATTTGACCAGGATATTGAGGATTTAAAAATGTTTCATTGATCTAGAATATTTACCATTGCTTATTATAATGAGGCACATTTAAATATGAATGTTATTCGATCTACTTAATTTGATCAAAATGTACGTGCATTGTTTAAAAAGTACGGAATAAGCTTACATATTTTATTAATTGTATGAATAAATATACTGTACAGATATGGATATGTTTTAAAAGATAGGTTTTTGTTCAGGTTATTTTGTTAATAATATAGTCAATTTCATTTTTTGAAACTCAGTCTAAAGACAATCAGCTTGTCTAATGAGCAGGAGGTTTTTGTATGAGCAGTAATAGGGATTGTATCACTGTGGTACACTTTTGGTAGCGGCACCAGACTTGATGTTGGAAGTAAGTAACAAGGTCTTTATATTTGTTCATGATTAAAAGGTTTTAGGTTTCTCACTTTGTGTGAGAAAATATGTTCACATTTTAGAATTGGATAACTTTTTTTTCTATTTAGCTTTGAATTTAGCATTTCTATTAAATAATAATAAATACAATGTTTGAAAACGATAAATTGTTAGTTTCTTTGGGTCTGATTAGTATTATTGAAGCCTTAAAAACATAATGTGTCGGTTATTGAAGTTTATAGTTGTTTTGTGAACGGGACTCAATAGTTAAGGAGTAAAATAAATAATTGTATACTTGCATGTTTCATAAATCTGCTTTGTATAGTAATCATTTCATGACATATGCTCTTAGCTTTCATAAATTATAATCTTGAATTAATGTGTATTGCTTTAATAAATACTGCTCCGAAAAAAATTAAGAGACCACTGCACCTTTTTCTTTCCTTTCCAAAAAAGTTTAAAAGGAAAGTTTTGAGTGAGGAACAGAAGTGTTCAATTTGTCTCTTAATTTTAACCCTTCTATTCCTCACTCAAAAACTTCCTTTTAGACTTTTTTGGAAAAGAAAGAAAAAGGTGCAGTGGTCTCCTAATTTTTTTATATGTATTTTAGCCGTTAGTGAAGTTGATGTGTTCTTTTTCCCCCCAGGTAACACTGCTCCCACCCTGACCATCCTGCCCCCCTCTAGTGAGGAGCTGTCCAGTACAACAACAGCCACACTGATGTGTCTGGCCAACAAGGGCTTCCCCTCAGACTGGACCTTGAGTTGGAAAGTGGACGGGAACAACAAGAATCAGAAGTCCAGTTCCGGGGTCCTGGAGAAGAATGGTCTATACAGCTGGAGCAGCACCCTGACTCTCACTGCCCAGGAGTGGAACAAGGTGGGAGAGGTGACCTGTGAAGCCCAGAAGAGCTCCCAGACTCCAGTCATCAAGACCCTGAGGAGGGATGACTGTTCTGGTTAGGACCTGTCTGTCACATTACCCTGTGAAGAGAGGCAGCTGGTTCTTTTGCTTTTACTCTGTTTTGACATCAGATGTTTTGTCTTATTGATCATTTTCATCTAGACTAACAGTGAGCTTTGCATGGGTTAATGTGTCCGTCCTCTCTGTAGATGGACATTTGATAGATATGATATGGTCTGCTTGTACTGTTATAACACACATTTGCTTTTATGCGTTGATGAAAATAAAGATTTCCCTTTGTAGGAAATATAAGTTGTTGTCTTTCATTAAATTCAAGTATATTTTATTTGCAAATATTGAATGAGAATTAAATAATAATAAAGCCAGATGTGGTTTATTTGAAAAGTTAAATGTCATAGCTTATTATTCATGTTCTTATTGGGAACCTCATTGTCATCAATAAATTGTTCATACTAACACATTATATATAAAATGGTCACAATTTATGCATTGATGAATAGATGAAAATAAAGATTTCCCTTAGTAGAAGATGTATGTTATTTCATTGAATTGAAATGTACTTTATCTCCAAATATTGAATGACAAATAAATAATAATAAATCCAAGTTCATATGTCTTAGCTTATTGTTTATGTCCTTACCTGGAAGATACAAACATTTTCACAGCAGATGTCTGGCCACATGTTGACATGTACTCTTTGCATTAATCTATTTCTGAATGTTTTTGATATTCTTGAATAAAGGACATGACTGAATAGACTTATAGTAGAACAATAAGAACAATTAATCACTACCTTGGTCTCTCAAAAGTGTGATAATCACACCTGCATTTAGCTATATGTATTTTATAACTCATATCACAACTTAAAGATAGTGACAGTTTTCTCTCCGTCCAACCTCCTGGGAACAGGGTGAACATCTAGTGACAGTGCTGCTCTATTCTGGGACCAGCAGAACCACCCAACCCTGTCTATGTAAATCTTAGTTTCACTCCCACAGCCACTAGTCCAACAGTTGAGAATGTTCAGCTTCTGAAATCCCCTCAATGGGTCCAGATGTGAGGGACTGATTTTAACCTCTGTGGTGGATTTAGGGATGGAGACATACCAGATACGCCACTAAGTAATACATTACAGATAACATGTGTCCTTCATATTAAACAGTGTATATACTGTACATGTATGTTGTGTTCAGACCAACATAATGTCACATCCTGGCATAGCAGGCTTGTCGTGCCAGTGAGATCCAAAGCCCTCTCTCCCTCGTTTGGATCACAGACACCTGTTCTGTTGTTAATCACCCTCACCTGTTTCCATAATCATTGTTCCTATGTAAGTTCCTCCATTCCCAGTGTGTCATGTTTCCTTTGGTTATAGTTCAAATTATTTTATTAAATGTCCCTGTTCTCTATGCGCTTGTGTCCTGCCTCATCAACTGTGACTAGTAAACTGTTCATGACAGTTCATTAAATGCTAGATGATGACCTTCACTCATGTAGGCTGATAATGTGTGTTTCAATACTTTCATTAACTTTGTAGATACACTTTCAGAACATGACAAATGTATCACGTCACAACCATGATGATGATGACAACAACATAGGACCCTGCATCGCACTGATGGTTTGTATATGAAGCTAAACAGAGTCGGTCCTGGTTGGTCCCTGGATGGAAGATGAGATGTTGCTGAAAGGAGAGTTAAAGGACCAGTAAGGGGCAGTCTTCTATCTACTATGAAGATCAAAACACAAAAGCACTGAAGAAGATATTGGCTTGTATGGGCGCTTACTTTTTCATGGAGAGTAAAATGGTGTCTTGGCTCTAAAGATTTTGCAGCATTTATCCTAAGAGTAGGGGTGTAAATCCTGGTGCCATGGCTATATGTCCAATCTGGCCCTCTTATGACCACATCATCCCCAGCTAGCAACTTACTGTTAAATATTTAATTGATTAAAATAACTAACAATTACAATATTTGTATATAATGACTACAATGATGATAATGATGATGGAGAAAATATGATCTCCCAGGCCCACTCCCACTGAATCTAGATGGGGTCCCAGAATGGAGTGTGTTTCCTGGGAGGATCATGAGTTTGGGGTTTTGTCCTGGTTTCTGTTGGTACCAGGTTAGACACTGATGGCCCCATGACTGTCCATTGGTACAATTACCATCCACATTACTGCTGGTTCTACATTTCAGAGAGACTGTCTGTCCTGGGAGAACAGCTTCAATTGCAGGAGTCTGAGTCACAGTGACCTGACCTCTGGATTCTGAAACATAAAATAATACACACACATTAAAAAAATGAACTACAGTAACAATATATCCCATATATACATAATAACTCTTAACATTATTCCTTTGTGTAGATTAAATTACTTTTCAACAATACATTCAAAAAATTGTACCCATGAATTAGAGAGCAAGTGTCCAGATGAAGATGGTTATAATAGTCATGGTTGTTGTGTGTTCAGTTGTCATGAAGGACAGCTCTCTGTCATGAAGTGTTAACATTCCGTACAAAGGTATTTTGTTGGATAAACTGTTCTTATTGGAGGACAATGGACTGTGTAATGGTTGGCTATGATCACTGACAGCCTCATATGTGTCCAGGCATAAAAGACTGTGTTAACTTCATAATTATTGAACATGTAAGAACAATGGAAGATCAACATCTTGGACGCATGCTGAATAAAGATAGTTCCCCTCTTACAACCGGTTTCATTTATTTTGTTTATGGATCAAAAATGGACAGAATCTAACACTGGGTGTGAATATGAGTACGAATGAAATTATATCCATCCATCCATCTTCTTCCGCTTATCTGGGGCCAAGTCGCGGGGGCAGCAGTCTAAGCAGAGATGCTGTGATGGCAATTTTATCGATCAGAACTCTTTAAGAAGGAAGTACAGTGACGAAATATTCTTGGCACAAATTAACAGTTTATTTATTATTTGCAAATAAGAGAGACGCGTCCAACGCTTACATACATAATCATCCGAGGAGTCTCTAACTCCATACATGAACAATCCGTATTTATTACATAGAAAAAGGGGTGTGGTAAGATGCTGCCATCTGTCTTGTCAAAAGAGTTTACCCAAAGGGCGGGCTGTCCCCCCACCTTATCCTTCTCAACTCCTGAGGAGACACAATGTCTGGATAGTCAACAGAGACACTAAAGGGTTATACAGATTTACAAGTACCCCTCTAATCCACCTGTGCCGGTCAAGGATGTCTCCTATTCAAACACCAGACCCCTCTCGGCATCTTTAACTAGTAACTCATTCATACATGTATAGGACGACAAAGAATACATCCTTCTTCTAGGCAGGAGGACATGGCCCAAATACCTGATAATCCTCTGATATTATACAGACATGTGTGTCACAATCAAAGTACAGATTTACATACCAGCCAATAGAAAGACAGATGTTTCTCAAATGCACCTTAGTTAAAAATTTCCATAACAATGCCCAGACTTCGCTCTCCCTAGACACTTCCTCCAGCTCTTTCGGGGGACACCGAGGCGTTCCCAGGCCAGCCGGGAGACATAGTCCCTCCAGCGTGTCCTAGGTCTTCCCCGGGGTCTCCTCCCGGTGGGACGGGCCCGGAACACCTTCCCGGGAAGGCGTTCTGAAGGCATCCGGAACAGATGCCCAAGCCACCTCAGCTGACCCCTCTCGATGTGGAGGAGCAGCGGCTCTACTCTGAGCTCCAACCGGGTGACCGAGCTTCTCACCCTATCTCTAAGGGATCGCCCAGCCACCCTGCGGAGAAAGCTCATTTCGGCCGCCTGTATCCGGGATCTTGTCCTTTCGGTCATGACCCAAAGCTCATGACCATAGGTGAGAGTAGGAACGTAGACTGACCGGTAAGTCTTTCTTCACCACGACAGACCGATACATCGACCGCATTATTGCAGAAGCTGCACCGTTCCATCCTTCCCTCACTCCTGAACAAGACCCCTAGATACTTAAACTCCTCCACTTGAGGCAAGAACTCTCCACCAACCTGAAGTGGGTAAGCCACCCTTTTCCGACTGAGGACCATGGCCTCGGATTATGTTCTGTTCATTTAAAAAATAGTCATGGGCTCCATAATAACATGACACATTTGAATATGAATGTTATTTAGTGTGTTTATTTTGACTGGAATGTACTTTTATTTTAATGATAGTAAGAACTTCTTATGTCTAAAACTTTGTATTTGTTGTATGAACACACATACTGGACTGAGTTGGACACACAACAATTAAAATAACAACAATTTATTGTGAATTAATGAGATTAGAAAGGCATTGGATCTCACTGACATGGCATGACAATTAAACATTTCATCACAGACTCACAAGTGTGATCATACCTGATTTTAGCCCTTTTCTTAAATGTTCACACATAATATTACTAGTACCACAACTTCAAGACAATTACAGTCTTTTCAACATACTTGGAACAAGGTGAACATTTAGTTACCATACCAACCAGCCCTGTCTATGGAAATCTCAGTTTTACTCCCACGGCTACCAGACTAGATGTTGAAAACTGTTTGATATAACCTGGACTGGTCTAGATGTGAGTGCTTGGTTTTAACATCCATGGTGGTTTTAATGAGGGAAACATACCAGATGTGCCACTAAAATGGGTATTATATTTCTTGTAGATAGCGTATATACAAAGCATGTTTCTCATGTTTCAGCCCAGCATCAGGTTTGATTCATGTTCAGTAACCTGTTTATGAAGTGAGTTAATCTAATGTTGGATAATCAGAAACGATATATGAATATGTGGATTTGATTTGCATGGCTGATGCTATTGCACAATGTGGTGGAACTTTGAACATGAGAACAAAAGTATGACATTTCGTTGTTATTAACACTGCTCTATAGACAGTTGGCTGTGGTGTTTTTCTTTGGAATTAGTTTATGTTATTGTTTTCTAATTCATTGCCATGTACTATAGCATTAATAGTTGGTCAATTCTATATGAATGAATAGAAGTAGGGAGAAAAGACTGAGCAGATTATGGATGGTTTTTCCATTTATAGGGATGACTGTATACTTAAGGGGGAGTAGCCAACTACTATGGGCCCATAAAACCAGCTTGTTGTATCTATATACTTTGAACAACTTGAGTATCACCCATCCTGTTTGGCTGTTATCTTTTCTTTTTCACGAAAATAATTAAAGACCTCTATAGAACTTCAGACTCAAGACCATTAATTTCTAGAACAACACATTTGCACTTTCCGATCATGTGTAATTTAACAAACCATGATAGTGATGATTGTTAAAATGATGATAATTATGAGGTAAAATATCTAGATGAAGATGGTGCTGAAGGTCATTGTTTTGGAGATTCCTGACAGGTGACAGGTCAGATAATTTCAGAGGATGTATCATCACCTCAGCATTCTAAGTTATGTAGCAGACAATCTTATCCACAAATTGCAACACTTATCACAACTGTCAGCATGAGTGTATCTACTTGTGGGAATGAACCCCTCCAACACTGGTGTTGCAAGTGGCATTATTTACCAACTCTAGTGTGTTTCAAATGATGATGGAGAACATGTGATATGAAGAATCCTTTCTAACCTTATTCAAATCTGACCTCTACTGACCAGTGTTCCATGTCACTTTCTCTTCCCCCTCAACACCTGCAGTAGGTCCCAGCTGTAACAGTTCAGTCACTGTGCAGTCTGACTGAGGGAGGTTTTTGTATGGCTCTGTATCACTGTGTGAACACCCAGACACTGTTGGGATAGTGTCCACTCTGACAGTAGTAATCTCCTGCATCTTCAGTCTGGACTCCACTGATGGTCAGAGTGAAGTCACTCCCAGATCCACTACCACTATATCTAGATGGAATCCCTGACTGAAGTATATTAGCAGAGTAAATTAGGAGTTTAGGAGCTCCTCCAGGTTTCTGTTGGTACCAGGCTAGACACTGACGGTCATATGATGACTGACCATTCCAACAGCCACCATGCACATTACTGCTGGTTCTACATTTCAGAGAGACAGTCTGTCCTGGGAGAACAGCTTCAACTGCAGGAGTCTGAGTCAGAGTGTACTGACCCCTGGATTCTGAAATAGAGAAAATAATAATTGTAGATCATTAGATATTAGTAACATTTTCTAAACAGTCTTTCAGGTTACTCATATATTTTACTTTTCATTACATAAAGATTAAACCAAATGTTCTTTACCTTTGAAGCAGAGGACAAGTGTCCAGAGGAAGATGACCATACAAGTCATGGTTGTTGTGTGTTCAGTAGTAATGAAGAACAGCTCTCAGTCATGAAGTTTTCAACCCACTGGGCTATAAACACTATATGAGGAACTGGGCAGATGGATTATGCAAATTATTGTTTTGAATCTATTGTGGGGTAGGCTTCAATTATTTGAATATATTTTACTTTACATGTGTTAGCTTGTATACAAACAGCACCTTCTTCACTAAGATCATAAAACTTACAGTTATGCTCATAAGTTTGCATACGCTGGCAGATATTGTGAAATCATGGCATTGATTTAGAAAATATCACTGATCATGCAAAAAAATAAGTATTTTATTTAAGGACAGTGATCATATGAGGCCATTTATTATCACATAGTTGTTTTGCTCCTTTTTAAATCATAATGGTAACAGAAATCACCCAAATGGCCCTGATCAAAAGTTTACATACCCTTGAATGTTTTGCCTTGTTACAGACACACAAGGTGACACACACAGGTGAAAATGTCAATTATAGGTGAATTTCCCACACCTGTGGCTTTTTAAATTGCAATTAGTGTCTGTGTATTAAAAGTCAATGACTGTGTTAGCTCTCACGTGGATGCACTGAACAGGCTAGACACTGAGCCATGGGGAGCAGAAAAGAACTGTCAAAAGACCTGCATAACAAGGTAATTAAACTTTATAAAGATGGAAAAGGATATAAAAAGATATCCTTATTAAGAAGTGGAAAATTCAGGGATCTCTTGAAACCAAGCCAAGGTCAAGTAGATCAAGATACTGTAGATTTCAGCCAAAACTGCCAGAAGAATTGTTCGGGATACAAAGAAAAACCCACAGGTAACCTCAGGAGAAATACAAGCTGCTCTGGAAAAAGACGGTTTGGTTGTTTCAAGGAGAACAATATGACGATACTTGAAGGCCTATAATGAACAGAATACCATCCCCACTGTGAAGCATGGTGGTGGCTCACTGATGTTTTGGTGGTGTGTGAGCTCTAAAGGCATGGGAAATCTTGTTAAAACTGATGGCAAAATGAATGCAGCATGTTATCAGAAAATACTGGCAGACAATTTGCATTCTTCTGCACGAAAGCTGCACATGAGACGCTCTGGGACTTTCCAGCATGACAATGACCCTAAGCACAAGGCCAAGTTGACCCTCCAGTGGTTACAGCAGAAAAAGGTGAAGGTTCTGGAGTGGCCTTCACAATCTCCTGACCTTACAGTTTTTGTCAACTGCAAACACTAAAACCCATTGGCTGAACAAAGTTCTCAGTTGCCTGAACTCATTTAGGTAATTGTGCAGTCTGTTGTCAATACCTTAAACCATTTCATATGGTAAAACACAATTTGCAGATCTCACAAAACTCTAAAGACATTCTCATTACACCTTCTGCACTCTAATGCACATGTCATCCATACTGGTAAACACAAGTGGCAACAATCAAGAATAAATAGAGAACATGTCATTGATTGAACTCAACCACTCAAAATTAATGTTTTTGTAACCAGGTTCTAATGAGCCTTCAACATTACTTGCAAAAAACAAATACCTCAAGGTCTGGGAACACCACTTTAATAATTTTTTAGTAATGTCCTGGTTCTTGGTTTAAGATAAGATAAATATCAAAATGCACTGACATTAGATAATTTGTCTTTGGCTGTAAATGATTATTATTGACTTCACCAGAGAATGAAAACAAACAGTTACTCTTATCAAGAAAATAGTATTATTGAAAATGTTCAACAGTGCATATTACACTCCAATTTCAAAAAAATATATATGTTCTGGCAAGTACTACATTTTAAGTTTTGCTGCAGCAATAGTCCCTTAAATTTAGTTGTGCACAACCCAGTACCTGTTTGAACTCAGTCTAAAAAAAATAAGTATCCCACACGATCCTAAAACAAAATCCACAGGAGGGAGAGACCTTACTGGCGAGGTAGTAGAAATGGTAATCCAAACTCAGGCCTGCAGTTCAGAATCCAGTCTGCTGTCCTTCTACGCTCTTTTCTTTTCCCGCCACAGCTATACCATACCATACCATACCATCTTCTTCCGCTTATCCGGGGCCGGGTCGCGGAGGCAGCAGTCTAAGCAGGGATTCCCAGACTTCTCTCTCCCCAGACACTTCCTCTAGCTCTTCCGGGGGGACACCGAGGCGTTCCCAGGCCAGCCGGGAGAAATAGTCCCTCCAGCGTGTCCTAGGTCTTCCCCGGGGTCTCCTCCCGGTGGGACGGGACCGGAACACCTTCCCGGGAAGGCGTTCCGGAGGCATCCGAAAAAGATGCCCAAGCCACCTCAGCTGACCCCTCTCGATGTGGAGGAGCAGCGGCTCTACTCTGAGCTCCTCCCGGGTGACCGAGCTTCTCACCCTATCTCTAAGGGATCGCCCGGCCACCCTGCGGAGAAAGCTCATTTCGGCCGCCTGTATCCGGGATCTTGTCCTTTCGGTCATGACCCAAAGCTCATGACCATAGGTGAGAGTAGGAACGTAGATTGACTTTCTTCACCACGACAGACCGATACATCGACTGCATTACTGCAGAAGCTGCACCGATCAGTCTGTCAATCTCCTGTTCCATCCTTCCCTCACAAGTGAACAAGACCCCTAGATACTTAAAATCCTCCACTTGAGGCAGGCACTCTCCACCAACCTGAAGTGGGCAAGCCACCCTTTTCCCACTGAGGACCATGGCCTTGGAATTGGAGGTACTGATTTTCATCCCAGAGGCACTGTCCCCGACCGCCACGCGATGTTGCACAGGCGTGTCAACCAAGACAGCCCCACAACATCCAGAGACTTGAGGTACTCAGGGCGGATCTCATCCACCCCCGGTGCCTTGCTACTGAGGAGTTTCTTGACCACCTCAGTGACTTCAGCCCGGGTGATGGACGAGTCCACCTCTGAGCCCTCATCCTCTGCTTCCTCAATGGAAGACAGCGGGATTGAGGAGATCCTCGAAGTACTCCTTCCACCGCCCGACGACATCCTCAGTTGAGGTCAACAGCTGCCCACCTCTACTGTAAACAGCGTTGGTAGGGCACTGTTTCCCTCTCCTGGGGCGCCGGATGGTTTGCCAGAATCTCTTCGAGGCCAGCCGATAGTCCTTCTCCATGGCCTCACCGAACTCCTCCCAGGCCCGAGTTTTTGCTTCCACAACCACCCGGGCTGCAGCCCGCTTGGCCTGTCGGTACCCGTCAGCTGCGTCAGGAGTCCCACAAGCCAACCAGGCCTGATAGGACTCCTTCTTCAGCTTGACGGCATCCCTTACTTCCGGTGTCCACCACCGGGTTCGGGGATAGCCGCCTCGACAGGCACCGGAGACCTTACGGCCACAGCTCCGAGCGGCCGCTTCGACAATGGCGGTGGAGAACATGGTCCACTCGGACTCAATATCTCCAGCCTCCCTCGGGATCCAGTCGAAGCTCTGCCGGAGGTGGGAGTTAAAGATCTCTCTGACAGGAGACTCGGCCAGACATTCCCAGCAGACCCTTACAGTACGCTTGGGCCTGCCGAGTCTGTCCAGCTTTCTCCCCCGCCATCGGATCCAACTCACCACCAGGTGGTGATCAGTTGACAGCTCCGCCCCTCTCTTCACCCGAGTGTCCAAGACATACGACCGCAGGTCAGATGAGACGACAACAAAGTCGATCATCGACCTGCGGCCTAGGGTGTCCTGGTGCCACGTGCACTGATGAACACCCTTATGCTTGAACATGGTGTTCGTTATGGACAAACTGTGACTAGCACAGAAGTCCAATAACTGAACACCACTCGGGTTCAGATCAGGGGGGCCGTTCCTCCCAATCACGCCCCTCCAGGTGTCACTGTTGTTGCCCACGTGGGCGTTGAAGTCCCCCAGTAGAACAATAGAGTCCCCAGTCGGTAAACTCCAACACATGGCGGCAGAGCTGGGGAGCTATAAGCAAACCCACACCAGCCCGCCGCCTCTCACCATGGGCAACTCCAGAGTGGTGAAGAGTCCATCCTCTCTCAAGGAGTGTGGTTCCAGAGCCCAAGCCGTGCGTAGAGGTGATCGCGACTACCTCTAATCGGAACCTCTCAACCTCACGCACTAACTCAGGCTCCTTCCCCGCCAGCGAGGTGACATTCCACGTCCCCAGAGCTAGTTTCCGTGTCCAGAGATCGGGTTGTCTAGGCCCCTGCCTTCGACTGCCGCCCGATCCTCTTCGCACCGGCCCCTTATGGTCCCTCCTGTGGGTGGTGAGCCCACGGGAGGGTGGCCCCACGTCGCCCGTTCGGGCTGAGCCCGGCCGGGCCCCATGGGGGAAGGCCCGGCCACCAGGCGCTCGCATACGAGCCCCAACCCCGGGCCTGGCTCCAGGGTGGGGCCCCGGCTGCGCCATACCGGGCGACGTCACGGTACTCATAATTTTATTCATCATTAAGGGGGGTTTGAACCGCTCTTAGTCTGACCCGTCGCCTAAGACCTGTTTGCCTTGGGAGACCCTACCAGGGGCATATAGCCCCAGACAACATAGCTCCTAGGGTCACTCGGGTACTCAAACCCCTCCACCACGTTAAGGTGGCAGTTCTTGGAGGGGCGCCACAGCTATGTCAACAGAAAAGGTTTTCGGACAGCTCCAGCATCAAAAAAATATATATCTTTCACAGCTAAATGTTCGCCGTTTTCTCCCTCTGCAACAGGTTTCGAAAAGAAAGAAAAAAAACGACACCAGCTACATACGTAATTTAACATTGGCCACATACGTCTTAACTAATAATATGCCAAAACATTATAAACAGATTAGCAAATTGACATTGAAAACAAGACCCACGCTTCCTCCAGAACTAGTAAAGCGATCATTATGACTGTGTTTCCCTCATTTCAACTGTACGGTAACATCGTAATTTTCAAACTTGTACAGGATAACTGTTAGGAATAAACACATTATATGAGCTTACCTATGTCAACAGAAAATGTTTTCAGACACCAGCATATTTTTGTTTTCTTTGCCCCAAAGTGTTTGCCACTGCTGAAAAGTGTTGAAAATTGAAATGACTCAATTAAAACAAAGTGTCATGACCTGAGCTATGTGTCTGATTAATAAATTAAAATAGGAAACTCATACTTTTTGTTTTATTTTACTCATATGTAGGCTATATCTGAAGGAATATTTTAACTTCAGTACAAATTAGCTTGGATGAATGTACAAAATATCCTATTATGATGACAAATATTGATCACTCAATCACATCATCCCTGCTTTGAAGTTTTAAACACAACCAACAGATTTTGGGGTGGGTTACATTTTCAGAAAATGGAGCAAGGTTTCAGAAATTGTGTTACAATTGAGAAAAACTGTAATATCATCGAGCCACTCTGGGGAGTTCTCAAAAGTGCCGTTCAAGCAAGACGACCCAAGGCTTTGCATGACCTGGAGGCATTTCGCCAAGACGAATGGGTAGCTATAACCTACAAGAATTCAGGGCCTCATAGACAACTATTACAAAAGAATGCACTCTGTCATTGAGGCTAGAGGGGGCAATAGACAGTATTTTCTGGGTCTCAATCCACAGATCCGCGGATGGAGCACTTTGTGTACATTTGCATAAATAAACAAGAAGCAACAAACTAATGTTATGGACATATATTTGATAGTGTACCGTGCAGTTGCCACTAATCTTCTCAAGGAGAATTCGTTGAAAGGTACAGGACACTTGAAATCGATTCAGCAATAAGACTGGTTGGAGCCCAGACACTGATTTTGGCTTAAAGGACAATTGTGAGGTGGGCTGAGATATGATGGATCACACACACAGACTGTCCCACAGCTGCAAGTGGATTCTACTCCCTGGGGTGCCGCACGTCTACAGAGATATATGGTTCCTGACAGCTGGACTAATTCTAGTGCTGATGATTCTGCCATGAGATGAAGAAGGCAACCCCCAACCGATGGGGGGAGATGTGGAAAGCAGCGGTTCTGGACAACGTTTTCTGGGGCACGGAAGACCAACTGCAAGACATCATGCCACGCTGGTACATCTTATCTGCTGTCCAGGTAGCTGAGAGAGGAACCAGGGGTCGACGACACACACGCTACAGGAGGGCTTCAGTGTTTAAAGATAAGGTGTTGTATTGAAGTCACAGGGCAAAAGTGAGAATTTTGGTGCTAGTAACCATCACTTCCGACCCGGCCTGCAGCTATAGAAAACAGATTCTCCTGACCTGGCTGATGTAAAGGATTCATTTATTACCATATCCTTATTTATCAAATTAAATGTAATATATGGACTGTTTTAGATTAGGCCTGAATTTGCTTTAGACTGTTTATGGTTGCCACAGATAGAAGAAGACCTAGGTCAGCATGCCCTGTTCTTAGAAGTGATTATGGCCACAACCAAGGCGCCAGGACTCAAACCTATCTTACCTATGATCCAACTACAGATGGCTCCAAGGTGAAGTCGCCTGTGTCTCCTCTGTTTCTTCCATTTGGGCAGGACAGAGACCAGGGGTAGCTCAGATCAGGTCTGTTAACTCTGACCTAGAACTATGGTTGCCATGACAGTGTAGGGTCCTATCTTGTTTTCCCATTAGTATGACAACTTGTTTTTGTATGTGTCTTATAGCATAAGAGATAATACTTTTGGGAGCTGACAAGGAGGGGTATAAAGAGGTGAAAGCAATAATGTATAATCAGAACAATTGTTATGACACTACCCTGTTGATCTCTGTACTCATGCTCTGTTTTGTAAAAGTGATTGTTCTCATGGATCCACATAATTAAACTGAAATAATCAACTTGAACCACTATAGCATTTTGGTGAGGGGCCATAAGAAAATCTCTACGCTGTTAACAGAGGTTTGAATGGCTGGCATTGAATGTGTGTTTGAATGAATGAGAGAGAGACAGAAGCACGGAAGCATGGATTATTCTGTGTGCGCTCAGGATCAGTTGGATGTGTGTGTGAATGTGAATGCGTGCTCAATATAATTATTGATTGGGTTGTGTATCTTATTACAATTGTGAATTTTGCCTAAAATGCCGACCATACTTGTGTTTCTTTGATCTGTGTTCTGATGAAAGACAATAGCAACATCTATATGCCATAAATCCTCTAGTTAGACTATAAACAATTGACTATGATCCATTGACTTTATTCAACGTATTTTCTTGTTATGACATAAGGAAATAGCCGGACATTTTAACTCAAAAGGTTCCGTCACGGCTCCCTATTCTTCTTTGGCGCTTTCTAGTGTTTGTTTGAGGGACGTCCAGCATAACCAGTGTTTTAGAAATGAAACAACAACATCACTGACTAGAACTGTTGTAATTCACTAATGCTTTATCGATCAGTGACATTCCCCATAACCCCCAAATGAGCACTGGTGTGGCTGTGGCCATACATACGCCATTTATGCTGGTGATTTTCACCCAGATCACAGAATTTCTTTTACAGTTTTTTATTGTTTTTTTCCTATTAGGAAGAAATTTGGGCTGTTGTTTTTGTTGTGTTTTTGGTTAAAAAGACGGATCATTCTTTTGGTGACGTTTGGAAAAATATTATAGCTGTTGGATATTTCTGGCAATTTGGCAAATCTTATTATTACTTTTTA
Source organism: Esox lucius (assembly GCF_011004845.1). Taxonomy (NCBI): domain Eukaryota; kingdom Metazoa; phylum Chordata; class Actinopteri; order Esociformes; family Esocidae; genus Esox; species Esox lucius. The sequence continues at coordinate 5,581,421 of NC_047589.1, read as the reverse complement.
ATTCCATGTTTATATTATTCAATGTGCGGTAATAGCTGATTAAACACTTGAAAGATACAGTCTTTGTCACGAGCATTCTGGTCCCATTCTACTTTAAAAATGGCACTAAATTGTGTCCTGACTGGATTAAAAGCAGTGTAAGGCCCAGACAAGGAAATTCAGTCTTCATATAACTATGAAATACAAAGGGTACAGTTTGATCATTTGAACATAATACAAACAGACATGCTAAACTCCATGGTAAGGAGGCGGTTACACACATTACAGAGACCCCTGTTGAATACATGCTAAACTCCATAGTAAGGAGGCAGATACACACATTACAGAGACCCCTGTTGAATACATGCTAAACTCCATGGTAAGGAGGCAGATACACACATTACAGAGACCCCTTTTGAATACATGCTGAAACTCCATAGTAAGAAGGCAGATGCACACTTTACTGAATGGTGGAAAATGACAAAATACAGCGTCAACCATTTCCCACCACAATGCACCTTTGATCCTGTAATATTGGCTGAGGTACACAGAGCCATATACCGCAAGAGCCATGAACCTGGTCTATTTTATAAAATAAAGACTTGAAAATGTGGCAAGTGTGATGGCAATTCCATCGATCTACACTCTTAAATGAGGAAGAACAGAGACAGATTTTATTTAGAAGGTCCAACCTTAACTGCAGATTTTAACCCTCACGGTCCAACCGCAACTGTATTGTGCTCTTACCTCCTTAGTACTAAATATAAGTCTGGGTACCTGTACTGATGAATCCCAAAAATCATATAAGCCGGGCGCCCAGACTCTCACCCCTTTCGCAGCCAGTCCACGAGCGGGGGAAGGATTTAAGGCTCCAGAGACCTAGTCTCCGACCGTGCACGGTTGACCCGCTAGGATATGATTACGAGACACCAGGGTAAGTAACCAAGGACGAGCACCCAAAGTGTGATGGCAATTCCATCGATCTACACTCTTAAATGAGGAAGAACAGAGACAAAATTCTCTTGGCACAATGTAACAGTTTTGTTATTATTTGCAAATAAGAGAGACGCGTTAAACGCTTACAAACAATCAGTCTCTAACTTAATACATGAACAGTTTGTATTTATAGAGAAAAAAGGGGTGTGGTAAGTTGCTGTCCTAAATCAAACAGAACACATTCTATTACTACCTAGGCTTCACACAAGGAGCAAGCTATCCTCCTCCACATGGGTAACCTCTTCAACTCCAGGAGAAGATTTACAGCATCTGGACAAACAACAGATAGACACTGATGGGTTATACAGATTGACCGATTTACGAGTAACCCTATAATCTGCTGATACCAGTCAATAATGACCCTAAACACCAGATCCCCCTCTCCTACATTCCTAAGAAGCAAAGGTCTGGCACCCTTCTTGGTCTAGGCAGGAGAACAGGGTCAAGGTACCTAATAATCCTCTGATATTATACAGACGTGTGTTACATACCAGCCAATAGAAAGACAAACATTTCCCAAATGTACCTTAGTTCAAAATGTCCATAACACTACCTATATGCATGGAGGAGGAAGGTACGAGGGCTAACACACAAGGAGCCCTGTAATCCCCAGAAAATGAACTAGCCTGCGCATCACTAGCCTTGGGAAATCCAGTCAATGACCAAACCGCCACCTCCCTTGGCCGACCAGCTTTGAGCTCTACACCTTCTGCTCCAAACTTCCTGCCCCCACCAGCATATACTGACTTATCAACACATATAGCAGCAGCCACCAGGAAGCCTTGCGTGAGGATTTCATGCTCTTAACCATTAGCGTTGTGCTCCAACATGCCAACCCACAACAGTAATTTCAACAGGCCCTTCCCCAGCAACATTACATTGTTCCTCGGCCAATGGTGAACTACCAACAGCAACCAATAGAGTAAATCCGAAATCCAAGACCTCCTCCGGGATATTTGATACAAAATTAGCAGTATCCTGTTCAGCAATACAGAGGTAGGGGTAATTGGTTCCAAAGGGGAAGAGGAAGGTCCCACCCCATGTACCTAACAGGCCCGGGCCCAAACTGGCCCTGTCACCAATGGTGAAACATTGACATTTGTCTAGATGTTCAGTGATTTTCAAAGTTTAAGACTTAAAATACTTCAAAGTGAGTTGATGGTACGTGCTACATTCATGATGACATTTACAGAACAGTTATGTGATGGTAATTCTATCGATCGACTCTTAAAGGAGTAAGAAACAGAGACAAAATTCTCTTGAAACAATATAACAGTTTATTAATTATTTGCAAATAAGAGAGACGCGTCAACCGCTTACAAACATAATCGCCCGAGGACTCTCTACCGTAAGACAAAACAATCCGTATTTATTACAGTTAAAAGGGGTGTGGTAAGTTGTTGCCCATCTGTCTTGTGTAACATTTACCTAAAGGGCGGGCTGTCCCCCCACCTTATCCTTCTCAACTCCTGAGGAGGCTCAATGTCTGGACAATCAACCGAGACACTAAATTGTTATACAGATTCACTGATTTACGAGTAACCCTCTAATCCGCTGGTGCCGGTCAAGGATGTCTCCTAGTCAAAAACCAGATCCCTCTCTGCATCTTTAACTAGTAACCCATATGTACATGTATAGGACGACCAAGTATACATCAGTGCAAGAATTTCCACAACAATCCATCCTCTTGATACCATGTCAAACCTTGGTATCAAACCTTAAACAGTTCACTCATTAAGATGTAGACTGCAACAAAACAGTACTTTTTAACAACATGACCCAGTCAATATCATTACCCCAAGGATTAGAGAACGGAACAAATCTGAAATGTCTGGATCCTCATTTACATGCTTTTAGACCATTACCTTCGTTGTAACTCCAAGATCACACATTTTCATTATACAGAATTATAACATAGTACACCAAAACCTTTTATGTTAAAATCATTTGTCAATGGAAATGAAATTCAGGTGACACATATATTGACAGTATGGGGTATGTGGCAATGACACATGGGTGTGTAAACACCTACCACTGAATACCTCCTTCAATGCATCACTGGTACAAAGTCCTCTCATGCCAATTACTTGATTCACTGAAAAGTCCTCTCATGGTTAGATGTACTTACAAAGTCATCACAAATGTTCAGCTCCTCCAAACGTCAGACAGTCAGTTATGAACCATTTCTTGGCAGGCCGGTGTAACAGAACGTAAAAGTCAGATGTATATTTCAATCAATCACTTAATTCAAACCATAAGCTGTCCAACAACTTCGGCAATTTACAGGAGCAATCCCTACTCCCTTCTACAGTCTCTGAAATTGGTGGACATAAAGCGAGGTCCTCCGAGCACAGCAGTAGGCCTAGATGCGCAAGAGATATAGCCCCTAAGCCATCAGTGCCCTACCTACGTGGTTGGAAATCAACCCGAGGCCTGCTCACCGCTAGCCCATAGGACCGAATCTCCCCTACCTATAATACAAGTCGCACAGGGAGACATATGGGCACAATTCCCCTACAGTCGAAAAACAAACAAGACAATCTTCTCGCATTTCACACAGACAGTTGCACAGAAACCAATTCCACCAACAGAGAGCTGCTCAACATCCTGCACGAATCGCCCTGCAATAGGTTAGCTATATATAGAAATAGTTATTCTACAAGTGTTGCATTTATAATGACAATTGGTTTTTCCCAATTTAGGCTAAATATCCTCTGCTGGTCTCTATAAGAAAAAATCTTTCAGTTCTGTGAATGAACAAGCATGGTAATGGTGGGCTGCATCCCAACCCACACAGAAAATACAAATATTGTTGCAATGCAGAATACATATGGAATGTGATAAATATATGGCGAATGCATTTAACTTTATTCAAAATGCGTCTTTCAGGAAGGAATAACAACCTTTTATGTATTTCACCTTTTATTCTGAGATGTATTTAAAAATGTATACATACATTTAACTTAATTCAAATTACATTTCAGGTTATTCCCAGAGGCATCAGGTTTTAGTGGACTGGTCCTGGCAAGGTCTGTGGTGTTCCTTAGGTGTAACCCAGGGATGTTTTTTTGTTGCTGAAAGCTTATATTACAGCCAACAATAGGACAATTTTCTAATTATCTAAACAAATATAGCCCACTTGTCCTCACACAGTCAATATACAAACAACACTTTCAAAATGTTAATCTTTAGTTCTAGATTTATTAATTATATTTTCTTAAATACATGAATTGGCCCATTTTTGTTATTTTAAGTGTTTCCCAAATATGTTTAAAACAATAATAAATTATTTAAGGTGTATTTGTTTTGAGGTGGTGGCAGTATACTAGATCCCTCTCACCATTGGTTTGTTGATCTGCTTTATTTTAATGCTTCTACTGTCACGTTACGGTGAGGATCAGTGCCACCGTCCCGCACACCTCCAGTTCCTGTAACTCCACAAACACATCCAGGACTTGTTTTGTGTGTGTTATGGAAATTTTGAACTAAGGTGCATTTGAGAAATGTCTGTCTTTCCATTGGCTGATATGTAAATCTGTACTTTGATTGTGACACACATGTCTGTATAATATCAGAGGATTATGAAGTATTTGGGCCATGTCCTCCTGCCTAGAGGAAGGATGTATTCTTTCTCGTCCTATACATTATACAGATTTACAAGTACCCCTCTAATCCACCCGTGCCGGTCAAGGATGTCTCCTATTCAAACACCAGACCCCTTCTCGGCATCTTTAACTAGTAACTAATTAACCCTTTAGTGTCTCTGTTGACTATCCAGACATTGTGTCTCCTCAGGAGTTGAGAAGAATAAGGTGGGGGGACAGCCCGCCCTTTGGGGTAAACAGATGGCAGCATCTTAACACACCCCTCTTCTATGTAATAAATACGGATTGTTCATGTATGGAGTTAGAGACTCCTTGGATGATTATGTCTGTAAGCGTTTGACGCGTCTCTCTCATTTGCAAATGATTTAATAAACTGTTAATTTGTGCCAAGAGTATTTCGTCTCTGTACTTCCTTCTTAAAGAGTTCTGATCGATAAAATTGCCATCACATGTGACATGCCTTCAATCATTCACACCAGGTCCCAATCATTCCAATAGTAAGATTAAATTCTGGTTTATGAATATAGGTTTAAACTAATTACAAAGTATACAGATTAAAAGGATTCTCCCTTTGTTCAAAATGTCTAAAATCATCTCCTATGTTCTACTTATCACCAAAGTTTTTTTTATAAACAGCCCATACAATTCTGTAATTAAATCTCAAATGAAACACCATCTGTAGTATCCTCACAGACCTCCTGATATACACCCACACCTGCACTGACATACCACGTACAAAACAGACTAATAACATCCAAGACTAAGTTTTAATTGGAAGACCCTATGTTTGACTAGTTTGTCCCAACCCCTTTTCACCAGGGCACATGGCGCCAACGTGCCAGACTGGTTATAAGTGTAGGAGAGGGGTTTGCTGGTTTCCTGGCCCACCAAAAGTGACAAAGTATTGTTAGAATGAGCGGATCACCTTATTAGAATGAGCGGATAGTCTTAAGAAGCAGTATGTGGTTATCTCTGTGGTGAAAAATAAAACCTTCAGGAAAAACGTTGTGTTGCTTAATGGTAGGAATGTACATGTACATTTATGGACATACGGTGTGCAGTATAATTAATAAACAATGATTGGTTTATTTACATTTATTTTACTCCATGACATTGCTTACTGTAGTCAAACATCTCTGACTTTGTTAAATAAAATGTGCATGTTTTTAATGTTCTGTTTGAATATTGAATAAATCCACGATGTTGCATTTATTTTCTGTTCCAAAACATATCCTATTTGCACTCAGTAAATCTGGATGTATTTATGTATACTGCCTTGAAGGATATTAAATAAATCAAGTTGCAGTTGAAAGAAACGCAGATGTTGTTGGACATATACAATGAAAATGTTGTCACAGACCCACACAGTGAGGATAAAGTAATACAGATATTCAGGCATACTGTACGGAAATACTGAGTAAACATTGAATGAAAGTATAAAATTGGTAACTGGTCAATTAAAAGTAAATTTATACATCGTAAGACAGTTTCTTATACTGTGATGATGATCATGCTGTAAAGTGAATTGTCTATTATGTTTATGTACAGCAGGATGGTGAATTTAGGGGATGGAATTGCCACTTTGGGACATAATATTTTTTGGGGGTTTAAAACCAGGCCTCATTGTGCCCAATCAAGCTTCATAGAGCTCAACCAGGCTTCGTAGTGCCCAACCGGCTTCACAGGCCCCAACCAGGCTTCGTAGTGCCCAACCGGCTTCACAGGCCCCAACCAGGCTTCATAGTGCCCAGCCAGGCTTCACTGTTCCCAACCGGCTTCACAGGGCCAAACCAGCCTTTGTTGTGCCCAACCAGGCTTCTTAGTGCCCAGCCAGGCTTCATAGTGCCCAACCAGGCTTCATAGTGCCCAACCAGGCTTCGTAGTGCCCAACCAGGCTTCATAGTGCCCAGCCAGGCCTCAAAGTGTTATTGTCATTACAGGATTGCAATCTCTAAAAGAGGAACAATCTGTACACATTGATATATAAACTAAGCTATTCTATTGGATAAAGACTTGCAGCTAAATTCACAGCGTAGGATTAAATTAATCCACAGAACACTAAAAAGCAGATGGAAGAATTTAGGGATACTAAACAATTCTTGATTGTGCATTATAAACACGATTGTGTATGTTATTTTGTCAGAGACCAAAATTCTGTAATAACCTTTATGTAAACTGTTTGCTAAACAAAATATGGTTATTGTTTATAAAAACTTGAAAACAGTGAAAGAGTTAATTACATCAGTAACAAACGGCCTGTGATTCAACAACAGTTGAAGTACCATTCAAAATCTCTAGAGAGCCCAAGTCCTGCCCATCAGCCCACAGTGCCCATCTGCAGCCAGGCCCTTCTCGTTAAATATTGATTTCTCAAAGAGTTCAGAAATCAATATTTGGTGGAATAACCCAGATTTTTAGTCACAGCTTTCATGCGTCTTGGCATGCTCTGCACCAGTATGTCACATTGATGTTGGGTGAATCTATGCCACTCCTGGCCAAAAAATCAAGTAGCTCGGCTTTGTTTGATGGCTTGTGACCATCCATCTTCCTCTTGATGAAATTCCAGAGTTTTTCAATGGGGTTCAGAAGATAACATTACTCCATTCCTCTACAGTCCAATCCTTATGGTCTTTTGCAAACTTCAGCCTGGCTCTTCTTTGCTTCTCATTGATGAAGGGCTTTTTTCTAGCTTTGCAAGACTTCAACTATGCCCTTAGGAGCCTGTTTCGAACCGTCCTCGCTGTGCACTTCACCCCAGATGCTGTTTGCCATTCTTTTTGTAGGTCACTTGATGTCATCCTACGGTTGCTGAGTGACATTCGAATGAGTTGACGGTCATCTCAGTCAGTGGACAGTCGGTTTCACCCTCTGCCAGTCTGTAGCTTTGTTGTCTTTTGCTTGGCCTTGTTCTTATGAACCGCTTTCTTAGAAATTTTCAGGATGGAAGCAACCTGATGCTCACGGTCTCCCTCTGCCAGTAAAGCCAGATTTGAACCCTCACTCAACCGTTGTCATGCTAACTAGTTATTTTTTATATTCAAATTACCTTTGAGGTACTACTTGCACTGTTTCTGCCATCCAGCTGGTCCTATTGCAAGAGGATAGTGATGACCACAGCAGTGGTTTTTATACTTTTCCTCGTTAAATTAGATTTGGTTCAGGTAATCACCTAATCAGTACCTCATTAAGTTAAGTGAGGTGTGCCTCTTAGTGGTCTCTTAATTTTTTCCAGAGCTGTATTCTACATAGCCTACTGTTAGCTAGTGGATGAAAGTTAACTAATTCAAGGGAATATTGAATATACTTACTGAATTAATGTTACCCATTGGAAAAGTATTTGGCCACAAAACGCTTGGTAAAGTTCAGCAGTGGAATCTAAAGGCGGTTGAGAGTGCAGAAAACGGTGAGCTAAGGAAATAGCATATAGTTGGCTAGCTTAGCTAACTTGCTTCTCTAGACTCTCCATCCAATAAACCCAGTATTATGTGTTGATACATTTTGTCTTCTAGTTCTGTAGCTGAGTTTTGTGTGTCTACCACACGACTTAATCCATATGCACGCTTGTTCATTTGAGCCAATGTTACAGGAGAAAACCACATATTTGCACGAAATGTAGTAGCGCTGAGGTTGTATTGGTAGTTTATAAATACATATATTTCGAATAACCGAAAACTATTCTAATAATAACATACTATTCAGATAGTAAAAACGTGTCCAGTTGACATCCCACCCAGTACATTAACAGACACTGCCTGTCCTGGGAGAACAGCTTCAACTGAAAAATAAAAGAAGTACACTAATATCAAAGAAATTAAATATATTAACACATTGTCCTGAATATACATATTAATACTACTGTACATTATTTCTGTGTGTAGATTTAATTATGTTTAACAATACATGTAATAAATGTTACCCTTGAAACAGAAAGTAGTGTCCACATGAAGATGGCTACAAACGTCATGCTTGTAGTTGCTTCAGTTGTCATGAAGGACTCACTCATGAAGTTTTGAACTCACAGGGTTATAAACACTATAAAAGCACCATAGCAGATTCACCATGAAAATTATAGTTTTAAATCTCAGTCTCAGTAGGTTTCCATCATTAGAATGGATTTCAAACTGCAGTAGATTTATTACAACAGACAGGAAAGCTTTTCATCACTAATATATAGCTCGTTATGTCCTACTATTGTATTTTATTTTGATAATAAATATAATTAGCTGTCTGTTCATTTATGCTCTGTGTTGTGAGTTCCTCAAATAATTAAGTTAACACTACTCTAAACTTAAGCTGATAGGATTCCTCTAGTATTTTTTGTAATTTCCTTGTCTTTACCACCAATGTTACATTTAAAATCAACATCATTAATAAATTATTATACAACATGGATTACAATCACCATGACTGTTCTCTTTATGGAAAATATGGAGGAATTCAAACACTGGATCTAATAGTGGACTGTACCTAGGTTAGTGAGGAGGGCAGACTGTTCTCTGTAGGACCCATCATTCACATACCCTTGGGGAGAGAGGCTGCTGGTTCTCCCTCCTTTGTAAAACAATTTTGTCGTTGTTTCTTGAACTACATTCAAATAGACCTTTGTCACAAACATTAAATGACACTGAAATAAACATGGAACCAGATTGATTCATGGGATTCATTTGAAAATGTAAATGTCTTCACTTACTAATTATTCCTGTTCTTACTTGAAGCCACATTGTCATCAACAAGTTATTTATACTAACACAAGATACTAAAATGTTCACAGATTAACAGCAGAGGTCAGACCATGTGTTGAAATCTACTCTTTATATTAATATTCTTTTGTCTTGACTAAAATACATGAATGAATAGACCAAAATAAATGGCATAACAGCATTTAGTCAATATGCTGATCTCAAGTGTGGTAATCATACCTGCATTTAGCTTATTTTCTATTCTTATTTGCATCACAGCATAAAGATCATCAAATCATAGTCTTCTCTACCACCAACCACCTGGGAACAGGGTGAACCACCCAATCTGGTGACAGTGCTGCTCTATTCTGGGAGAACCACCCAACCTTGTCTATGTAAATTACAGTTTCACTCCCACAGCTCCAAGTCCAACAGTTGAACAGTTTCACTGGTTGAAATCCCCTGGACTGGTCCAGATGTGAGGGAGTGGACTAGTTTTAACCTCCATGGTGGTGGTAACTAAGTTATTCTAGTGAGGTGATGAAGTTGCAATGCACCTTTTGATGTTCACCCCACGTGGTCATTCCTAGCAACATTAAACTGCAATGCATTTTGTATTGTGTGTAGTGTTTAAAGTATAACGTGTGACATATGGAGCCATGGGACAATACAGGGATGGAATGTGGCCAGCAGGTGGAGACAAAGCCCTGACCTGTTGAGCACCTTTCTCCCCACAGGTCAACACACCTGGGTTTGATCAACCTCCTGGCTCCTGCAGGTCGTTGTTTAATCTGTCAGGCTCCAGATCAGTCTCCTGGGTCCTCCCTAAAAGGAACTCAATGTGACCAGTTTGTTTAGACACTTTACAAGGAAACGTTTGTCATCCTGTGAGGAACTGTTGTTTTACTTACCTGCACCAATATTATCCCAAGAAGGATCATTTTTGTTGCTCCAATAAAACTTAATTATTAGCATTTCTCCAAGATATTTGGCTTGTTTTTATTTAAGGCCTGCTCCCAACAAACACCCACACACCATGGTGATTGGCTCCACATGCTATAGTGGTACAGTGCTGTAGTGGGTGTTAAAACTGTGTAACATAATAATATAGAAGATAATGGATGATGACTGATGATGATGCAGAACGTGATCTAGGAATGTTTTCTAACTATTCAAATATGACCTCTACTGACCAGTGTTCCATGTCACTGTCTCTTCCCCCTCAACACCTGCAGTAGGTCCCAGCTGTAACAGTTCAGTCACTGTGCAGTCTGACTGAGGGAGGTTTTTGTACGGCTCTGTATCACTGTGTGAACACCCAGACACTGTTGGGATAGTGTATACTCTGACAGTAGTAATCTCCTGCATCTTCAGTCTGGACTCCACTGATGGTCAGAGTGAAGTCACTCCCAGATCCACTGCCACTGAATCTAGATGGAATCCCAGACTGAAGTGTGTTAGCATAGTAAATTAGGAGTTTAGGAGCTCCTCCAGGTTTCTGTTGGTACCAGGCTAGATAATTGTTGTTATACACATTACTGCTGAATTTACAGTTCATAGTAACTGCATTTCCTGTTATAACAGATTGAACTGCAGGTGACTGAGTCAGAATGTACTGTCCTCTGGATTCTGTAAAATAAGGACACCCATATTAATGGAAATAAACACAGTAACACATTGTACATAATATACATAATAGCATTGCCATATATCATTCCTTTCTGTAGATACAATTATTTTTCAACATTACATCTAATAAATCTTACCTTTGAAAAAGAGGACAAGGGTCCAGATAAAGATGGTTATAAAAGTCATGGTTGTTGTGGGTTCAGTTGTCATGAAGGACAGCTCTCAGTCATGAAGTGTTAAACTCACAGGATTATAAACACTCCCAGAACACTCAATCATGTGCTGTCTATACAGAGCATCATCATTATGCAAATAAGATTCTGGTCTTCTCTCTATTCACCATTATTCAGTAAATATACACCAAGCAGATCCATCACATTAGTCTTACATGGAAATGATGTCATAGGACATGGATATCTTTAAAGTAATCTATTTTCAACATTTGATGATAACATTAAACAAGGCAATACTGCTCACATTCCAATACAGTACATGACATGAACAAAGCATTCATCTAAGCATGACACAAGATTCATGGCCTGATGACCTTGAACCAAATAGAAGGTAGAGAGAAAGAAAGACAGACCCAGAGTGAGAGAAGGGGTACTTTCACCGACACCATTAACAGGAAGAGTGAGGTAGACTTGCTTTTATAAACCTCTGAGAGGAGTTTGTAGTCAAACTTGAGTTGATCACATATTCCAAATACAGCATGTGATCCCACAATCTACGTCATAGAGGTGACAGAACAGGAGATGGTGAGAGACCCTGAGCCAAACACAAACACAAAAGGACCCTTACATACAGTGTCTATCAGAGCCAGGGGATATTCTTCACCTTCTACATAGGTACATTAAGCTCTGGTAAATACTATCCACTGCTATGTTTATCAACATTAAGCCCTGGTAAATACTATCCACTGCTATGTTTATTAACATTAAGCCCTGGTAAATACTATCCACTGCTATGTTTATTAACATTGAGCCCTGGTAAATACTATACACTGCTATGTTTATTAACATTAAGCCCAGGTAAATACTATACACTGCAATAGTGAGTCATATCTTTCCAATTCCAGTCCTAACCATCTAGTCTTGTAACATTAATGTATCTGATTACATTCCTCCATTAAAATAGTCTGCTTATGACCATGAAATATAGCCAGTTGAAACAAAATTGCAAGTTCAGTAGGCTATGTTGAACTCCAGATTAGTTCAAATAACTTGTCTGGTTACTGCAAATCAAAGCAAATGTGAATTACACATATGTCATTATTGTTATCAGGATTGTTTCTACTTATAATATTATTTCAGGTACAGTCAGTATTTTATATTTTATCACACTGATCCGAGATCCGCGGCCACCATGTTTGATCCTACTCAGGATCTTATGGACAACTAAATTGCTAAAACCACTAATATTAATAGTGAAATTACTGACACATTTTAATTCTATGTTTACACCATTAAATAGTATAGCAATTAACTTATATGTACTCAATTTCTGTTTTAGCATTCACACTTTGTGTCTTGTCGTATCATATCATTGGAATGTTAATGTGTTATAGAGGTTTATCTATTGTCAGAAATAAAGGACCAAAAGGTCATGCCATAATTACCCTACCCTATGGTGCCAGGAAGGACAGATGGGAATGTGTCCCTGGTGGATTGGGGGACTATTTTTCAGGACCAGTCATTTGGTCTTTCATTAGGTTAGCTATCCAACCCCCACAACTTTAGATATAAACCAAAGTAAGTTGTTGCAAATGTTCTTTCATGCTTTTTGCTCAGCTTCTCTGTATGCATCTTAGCTCTGGCAAAATCAAAAATTCCTGGACAACTGCTATCTTTGATAATTCTAATGCAATTGTATACTCAACCTATACATTTTATCTGTTACATGAATTTTTGACTCTTTAGAAATATCTATAAAACAGCCCAAAATCCAGTTCCACCAATACAAAGTGGTCAAACCCAGTCACTTTCAGGGATGGGATACTCCTGTCCTCAGGTTGGAGTGGTGTCACTTATTCCCAGTCCTAAGAAAAAGGATGAAAACCAGAAGAAGGACATTTGAGATGAATAGCCATGTTCTTTAACTACAGCCCCAGCAAATTTAAGAGGTTGTTCCACATCAGGCACTCAGGGATAATTTTTTTTTCAAAGACAGGCAGACAGATGTTTCCACCATTCTCACCCCTGATTTGTTTCATCTGTCTCATTATTGTCTCCACACCCCACCAGGTGTCTTCTATGTTCCCGTTTCCCCTTGTCTGTTAATGTTTGTGTTTTCTGTTTGCCTGCTGCCAGATCGTTTTGTCTTTTCATGTGTTTCCAGCATTTGTTTTTCCATGTTACCTGTTACCCGTTTTCTGCTCTGCCTTCCCAGTACTGATCCCCTTCTGTCCCTGACTCCGAGCCTGCCTGCCCTCCGGTACTTCTGCCTTTTGGATCACCCATTATGACCTTTGCCTGACCCGACCTTGAACCAGCCTATTCCTCCGTACCCAAATAATCTGACCCATTGTCTGAACTCTGCCTGCCTGCTGACTACCAGACTGCCTATCCCATAATAAGCATATTTCCATGACACCTCCTCTCTGCCTCTGTGTGGAAACACAACAATGTCTGTCACAAACAAAGACCAGAGTTACATAACAGGGAATAGAAAAGCAGACATTTCTAAAATGTACAGTAGTTCATTAAATTCCATAACAGTCCGCTTTTGAAAAAAGTCATTAGTTATAATGTACAAAAATTATTTTGACTCAGTGTCCCTTACTCCGAGTGTCGATACATGGAATTACCATCACAATTTGGGGGCTCGTCCTCGGTTACTGATCCTGTGGTCTCCTACTTTTTGGGATTCCTTAGTACAGGTACCCGGACTTAAATTTCGAACTCGGGAGGTAAGGGCACTTTCTTTTTGCGTTAGGGCGCGAGTATACTTGGGGTTAGGGCTCCTTTTTGCGTTAGGGCGCGAGTATACTTGGGGTTAGGGCTCCTTTTTGCATTAGGGCGCAAGTATACTTGGGGTTAGGGCTCCTTTATGAATTAGGGCGCATGTATACTTGGGGTTAGGGCTCCTTTTTGCGTTAGGGCGCGAGTATACTTGGGGTTAGGTCTCCTTTTTGCGTTAGGGCGCAAGTGTATGTGTTAGGGCACATTTGAATTCTGCAGACAAGGTTAGGGCCTTTTTCATTGTTTGAGTCAAGAAAAGTTCCATAAGTGGGGAGTTGTACACACCAGGTGTACACATCCGTAATCTCCGGTGTTTGCGGCTGAGACCAAAGAAGACTACAGACCCGGGGTTGAGGAAGAAACTTTGCTAACCGCTACGTTTAAATGTATGAAGCTACCACTAGACATTCAACTGGACATTGGATTTGGGAAGATGCCTGTGCGAATACAACGGCTGTACAGACGTATTGTTCCTGCAAGAATAGAGACAATTTCGGCTTCTCTTTGGCCTTGCCGCGAGTGATTCAACAGGAACACGCAGGAACGCTGAACCGCCTGAGGGAGGGGTGCGGACGGTCAGACAGGACCAGAGGAGCATCAACCGGTGAGATTGTTCCTTAATACAGTTTTCATATGCTTTAGTAAACAATGTGGTTGGTTTTTGTAAGTCAGATTTGATGGTTTTGTGGAAGTTGATAGATGGATTTGAGAAAGTATGGTGGATAGGAGTATTGCAGTCATGGCGGCTGTAGTTAGTGTACTGTCATTTGTTCCATGTCCTGACTACCATTCCCATGCAGCTAACTTCTTGCGGGGTGATTCGTGCAGGATTTTACATAGCTCTCTTTTGGTGGAATTGGTTTCTTTGCAACTGTTTGCGCGGAATGCGAGAAAGGTGTCTCGTTTGTTTTTCAACTACAGGGGAATTGAGCCCCTATATCTCCCCGTGCAACCTGTGTTATGGGTAGGGGAGAATCGGTCCTATGGGTCGCTAGGTGAGCAGGCCTCGGGTTGGTTTCCAACCACGTAGCTAGGGCACTGATGGCTAAGGGGCTATATCTGTTGCGCGTCTATGGCTACTGCTGTGCTCGGGGGGACCTCGCGGATTTTGTCAAGGCTCTATGTCCACCAATTTCAGATTGTAGGAAGGAGTAGGGCTTGCTCCTAAATTGCCAAAATTGTTGGTCACTTTATGGTTTGGATCAGTAGTTATGCTACTGACGTTGTGTATGCGCGCACCAATTGTCTTTATTCTGTATGTCATTATGGCCCGAGTCCCGGGCATTTATCATTATCCGTTTGTGGTCATCATCTAGTAAATGCATTTGTCCATTTTGGAAATCCCTGTGCACGGGGGTTCCGATTGGCTGCATTGTATGTTCCTTGGTGGGATATGTGTATTTGTTCAAGGATGTTGTTACCTTGGGAGTTTTGAAATCGCAAGGTTTTGCTTTGTTTGGTGTCCACTGGGGTGTATGCGAAAGTAATGTATTAAATGTAATAAATGGGATAGATTGGTAATTGCCCCTCCAAGAACTGCCACCTTAACGTGGTGGAGGGGTTTGAGTACCCGAGTGACCCTAGGAGCTATGTTGTCTGGGGCTATATGCCCCTGGTAGGGTCTCCCAAGGCAAACAGGTCTTAGGCGACGGGTCAATGGCCGGTATGGCGCAGCCGGGGCCCCACCCTGGAGCCAGGCACGGGGTTGGGGCTCGTATGCGAGTGCCTGGTGGCCGGGCCTTCCGCCATGGGGCCCGGCCGGGCTCAGCCCGAACGGGCGACGTGGGGCCGCCTTCCCGTGGGCTCACCACCCACAGGAGGGACCATAAGGGGCTGGTGCGAAGAGGATCGGGTGGCAGTCGAAGGCAGTGGCCTAGACAACCCGATCTCTGGACACGGAAACTGGCTCTAGGGACGTGGAATGTCACCTCGCTGGCGGGGAAGGAGCCTGAGTTAGTGCGTGAGGTTGAGAGGTTCCGATTAGAGGTAGTCGGGATCACCTCTACGCACGGCTTGGGCTCTGGAACCACACTCCTTGATAGAGGATGGACTCTTCACCACTCTGGAGTTGCCCATGGTGAGAGGCGGCGGGCTGGTGTGGGTTTGCTTATAGCTCCCCAGCTCTGCCGCCATGTGTTGGAGTTTACCCCGGTGAACGAGAGGGTCGTTTCCCTGCGCCTACGGGTCGGGGATAGGTCTCTCACTGTTGTTTGTGCCTACGGGCCGAACGGCAGTGCAGAGTACCCAACCTTCTTGGAGTCTCTGGGAGGGGTGCTGGAAAGACTCTATCGTTCTACTGGGGGACTTCAACACCTACGTGGGCAACGACAGTGACACCTGGAGGGGCGTGATTGGGAGGAACGGCCCCCCTGATCTGAACCCGAGTGGTGTTCAGTTATTGGACTTCTGTGCTAGTCACAGTTTGTCCATAACGAACACCATGTTCAAGCATAAGGGTGTCCATCAGTGCACGTGGCACCAGGACACCCTAGGCCGCAGGTCGATGATCGACTTTGTTGTCGTCTCATCTGACCTGCGGCCGTATGTCTTGGACACTCGGGTGAAGAGAGGGGCGGAGCTGTCAACTGATCACCACCTGGTGGTGAGTTGGATCCGATGGCGGGGGAGTCTCCTGTCAGAGAGATCTGTAACTCCCACCTCTGGCAGAGCTTCGACTGGATCCCGAGGGAGGCTGGAGATATTGAGTCTGAGTGGACCATGTTCTCCACCACCATTGTCGAAGCGGCCGCTCGGAGCTGTGGCCGTAACCCGGTGGTGGACACCGGAAGTAAGGGATGCCGTCAAGCTGAAGAAGGAGTCCTATCAGGCCTGGTTGGCTTGTGGAACTCCTGAGGCAGCTGACGGGTACCGACAGGCCAAGCGGGCTGCAGCCCGGGTGGTTGTGGAGGCAAAAACTCGGGCCTGGGACGAGTTCGGTGAGGCCATGGAGAAGGACAATCGGCTGGCCTCGAAGAGATTCTGGCAAACCATCCAGCGCCCCAGGAGAGGGAAACAGTGCCCTACCAACGCTGTTTACAGTAGAGGTGGGCAGTTGTTGACCTCAACTGAGGATGTTGTCGGGCGGTGGAAGGAGTACTTCGAGGATCTCCTCAATCCCGCTGTCACGTCTTCCATTGAGGAAGCAGAGGATGAGGGCTCAGAGGTGGACTCGTCCATCACCCGGGCTGAAGTCACAGAGGTGGTCAAGAAACTCCTCGGTGGCAAGGCACCGGGGGTGGATGAGATCCGCCCTGAGTACCTCAAGTCTCTGGATGTTGTGGGGCTGTCTTGGTTGACATGCCTGTGCAACATCGCGTGGCGGTCGGGGACAGTGCCTCTGGGATGGCAGACCGGGGTGGTGGTCCCTCTTTTTAAGAAGGGGGACCGGAGGGTGTGTTCCAACTATAGGGGGATCACACTTCTCAGCCTCCCCGGGAAAGTCTATGCCAGGGTTCTGGAGAGGAGAATACGGCCGATAGTAGAACCTCGGATTCAGGAGGAACAGTGTGGTTTTCGTCCAGGCCGTGGAACACTGGACCAGCTCTATACCCTCTTGGAGGGTTCATGGGAGTTTGCCCAACCAATCCACATGTGTTTTGTGGATTTGGAGAAGGCATTCAACTGTGTCCCTCGCGGCATCTTGTGGAGGGTGCTTGGGGAATATGGGGTCCTGGGTCCTTTGCTAAGGGCTGTCAGGTCCCTGTACAACCGAAGCAGGAGCTTGGTCCGCATTGCCGGCAGTAAGTCAGACTTGTTCCCAGTGCATGTTGGACTCCGGCAGGGCTGCCCTTTGTCACCGGTTCTGTTCGTAATTTTTATGGACAGAATTTCTAGGCGCAGCCAGGGGCCGGAGGGTGTCAGGTTTGGGGACCACACAATTTCGTCTCTGCTCTTTGCAGATGATGTTGTCATGTTGGCCCCTTCTAACCAGGACCTTCAGCATGAACTGGGACGGTTTGCAGCCGAGTGTGAAGCGGTGGGGATGAAAATCAGTACCTCCAAATCCGAGGCCATGGTTCTCAGTCGGAAAAGGGTGGCTTGCCCACTTCAGGTTGGTGGAGAGTGCCTGCCTCAAGTGGAGGAGTTTAACTATCTAGGGGTCTTGTTCACGAGTGAGGGAAGGATGGAACGGGAGATTGACAGACGGATCGGTGCAGCTTCTGCGTTCCTACTCTCACCTATGGTCATGAGCTTTGGGTCATGACCGAAAGGACAAGATCCCGGATACAGGCGGCCGAAATGAGCTTTCTCCGCAGGGTGGCCGGGCGATCCCTTAGAGATAGGGTGAGAAGCTCGGTCACCCGGGAGGAGCTCAGAGTAGAGCCGCTGCTCCTCCACTTCGAGAGGAGTCAGCTGAGGTGGCTTGGGCATCTGTTTCGGATGCCTCCTGAACGCCTTCCTGGGAAGGTGTTCCAGTCCCGTCCCACCGGGAGGAGACCCCGGGGAAGACCTAGGACACGCTGGAGGGACTATGTCTCCCGGCTGGCCTGGGAACGCCTCAGTGTCCTCCCGGAAGAGCTAGAGGAAGTGTCTGGGGAGAGGGAAGTCTGGGCATCCCTGCTTAGACTGCTGCCCCCGCGACCCGGCCCTGGATAAGCGGAAGAAGATGGATGGATGGAGATTGGTAATTGGTATAATGCTGCTTCTATACTTTGGTACACTATGGGAACGACAGTAGTCTCAAGATGGGGTCTCTGGAATCATGGACGATACTAGAAACTGAGGTGTTCTTTCATAATCATTGATTTTCTTAAATGTTTATTTCCTAAAATGTATCGTGCCTAACCATTAAATGAAGCTGGAACTTATCAAGGAAACCTGATCACCCTCCTCGGTAATACCCAAGCTTATTTAATTGAATATTACATGTAGTTTGAGAAGCACTTGAATGCTATATAGTTTGTTTTAATAGGCATTCGAAATAGCCTGGTTTGTTCTGTCATGCTTGACCATGTTTTAATAGGTATTCAAGAAATAACCTGTTTTGTTGTGCTTTGTCATGTGTATGTATGTAATTTTGCGTCAAATGAATTTATTGTGTTGATTATAATGTTTAAAACCGCAAAGCCTCAAGGGGGGTCTGACGACGATGTAGGTAGGCCTTAAGGAAGGCCCACCATGTGGTAGCCGACAGTTGTGTGCTGAGCTGTTCGCTAGCACAAGTGGGTACGTCTGAAACCTAGTGATGAATTAGAATTTGGTACAGTGATTTTCTAATCTGGTAAAATAGTCTCATGGTTGTCTTACAAAAGGTTAACGTATTGTGTTTCCGCTCTCCTTATTTATTGTATAAGTGGTAGAATGAAGAATCCACCTGGTGATAGACTTGAACGTTAAGGAGACATACTGTGCTCCAAGAGGGCCGCATATTAATCTAATATAGTCATGGCCTATGAAGAGGGTTACACAGCCAAAGCAAGTTTACTCCCGACAAAATTAGATGACCTATTTTTTAAATGCTAAATTGAGTTTGGTTAAATAATATGGTTTCTCTTATTTGTATTTCCAATGATACCTGGGTTAATTCTTGTGTTTTAGGGCCTATGCCTGATGCCCGTTACTGGCTTTATAAATTCTAGCCTGGTAAACTGACACATTGGGTTGCTTGATGTGTCTGTGTTTAGAGTTCTAGCCTGGGGTATCATGGGGTTCGCTCACTGATTGTTCCTTGATTTTATTGAAGTCATATGTCTGTTTTCTGTTGACTTGTTGTGTAGATATTGATAAGCAGATGTATTTTTTAATGAAATGCGAAACTATAGGATGGGTTGGACACCACATCTGAATCTTCAGTTAACGAACGATGTAGGCTAAATTGATAGTATAGTCTGAAGACCATAAACAAACATTTGGCCTTGTAAATGGCTCACCATATATGTGTGGAGATCAGGGCTTCAGGAAGGGTGGGCAGGTCCACTGGGATGGCTTCCGCCACCCTTAACATTATATCAAGGTAGCATGTGGAAATGCAAATTTTGATATGCTACTTTGGGAGTTCCTTCACACGAGCGACCGTGTGTGTGGTACAGTTTTTTTATTTCCTTTGAGAATGTTTTTCTTATTTTCGGTTGTTTTGGTTGGATATTCAGTTTGCAATGTTTACTGGATGTATGTTAGATTCCTCCCAACTATCGATTTTCTTTTTAATTTCGGTCCTGTAATGGTTCTGCTTTCAAGCTTGGAGTCATTTTCCGTTGACTCTGTCGTGAAAGCAGGGGGGGTTTGTATGAAATGATTATCTATAGTGGAAAAGAGTTAAACTTAGAGTTCAAATGAAAAAGAGTTGACCTTAGAGTTCAAAGCAAATTAAATAGGTACTTAAAGAAGTTACGTGAATAATCTAGTTTGTCTAATTGGGTTTTTGAAAAGTATGTTTTATGCGAAATCTAACATGGTTTTGGTTGAGTGGAATACATCTTACCATTTTGAAATGGTTTAGCTAAGCAATAACTAATTTGATGCATGTGTTACTGTTCAGTTAGTTTAATATTTGATTAGAAGTAATCATATTAATCTCATGCATTATGGAATAAGTGGGTAAAAACATGCAGGGAGCACATTTTCTTATTCCTTACATGTTTACTAAATTTTGCCATGTTTTAATTGATACTGAGAAAGTTATTCTGAGAGGTACAGACCCCCTGGAGCACTCCACTCCCTGACACAAAAAAAACTGTTTGAGATGGATTTTAACTTGTTTGGACTCTTAAGAAGAGAAACAGACATTATCAAAATTGGGTATTCTAATTCTAATTAAATTTTTGTCCTATTAGGCAATCATTGTAAAGCTAATGGTTAACAGAGGTTTCTTTGAGGTGAATGATGAGAAGAAAAAAAAGTTTGTTTCACTATTGTCTGGCCTGGGTTGTTTCTCAAGATAACAACAGTGTCCCTTATTGCTAAGGTGACTATTCTTCAAGACCAGGGTCTGTTATCCTTAGGTTAATAGACCACCCCCCACTCCAGTGTGGGCGCTGGGGGACAGGGAGTAAAAAGGGGGGTTCATGATTTATGACAGGATTTCAGAGTGTCTTTGATGTGCTAGGATAATAAGAAGAGACTTGGAGAATTCACACTGAGTTTCATCTTTTAGAGAAATTAGGCGAAATAACAGTTATGTTAGCTGACCTTCAAGATGGTGTGAAATGTTTGATTTGAAATAAGGTATTTGATCATTTATGTGAAACAATGGTGGATTTGATTGTAGTTCCGATACAACACAATCAGATGTAAATTATATAGGTGAACTGAGAATTGTTCATGAACTACTATTAGAGAATGGTACTTCAATGTAAGCAAACTATCTTAACTGATGATTTTTTGGAGCATTAATGAGAATTGTGAAATTGTGTTCTTCTGTTCTTTGTGTTGGTTGTTTTATAGAAAAGAGTGGAATTGTTATTTTGCTACACTATCAGAACAGAAGCACCAGAGATGTTAATGTTTTAACCATACTGTTACTGTTTACAACTCTTCTATTCTATTTGGACAAAAGAAGTAGAGAGATATTGGAAATACAGGGTTTGAGTGTTTTTTATAGTGTGTGGTTCTAATGTGTCAGCGAGATGCAACAAGCTAATGATGTACTGTGCAGTTGCAATTAATCACACTTCAGATACCGGACACTTGAAAGCGATTCGGCAAAGGAGGACTTGCTGGAGCCCAGAGAGAGACTGAGCTTGGCGTAAAAGGACAACTGTGAGGTGGCTGAGGTGAGATGAATCTCACAGACACACAGACCGACTGTCCTACTACTCTGGGGCGCTGCACGTCTAGGTGCCGCACATCTACAGTATGCTGGGTTCCTGTGAGCTGGACTGATTCGAGTCCTGACGATTCTGCAATGTGATGGAGAAGGCAACCTCCAACCGAGAGGATGGAGGCGAGGAAAGCTCTGGTTATGGACAACGTTTACTGGGGCGGAAAGATCTACTGCACAACATCATGCTACGCTGATTGGGTCCATACCAGGTAATCTCATCTGCTGTCCAGGTAGCTGAGAGAGGAACCTGGGGTCGACGACACGCTACACAGTGAATTGAAGTCACTGAGGGAAAGTGAATTTTCTGGTGCTAGTAACCAGTCACATTCTACATGGCCTTTAGCTCAAGAGCCTTTAGCTAAAACTGGTCATCTTGGAATTCACAAGGGAGAACACAGATTCTCCTGGCCTGGCTGATAAAGCAGCTAGAATGGAGACAACAAGAGCTGTGTCTGCATTTGAGCTATGAAGGACAACACCTTGGAATATACATCTGACTTTTTCGTTCTGTTACATCGGCCTGTCAAAGAAATGGTTCATAACTGACTGTCTGACGTTTGGAGGAGCAGAACATTTGTGATGGCTTTGGAAGTTACATCTAATTGGAACCACGGAGAGGACTTTTCAGTGAATCGAGCAATTGGCATGAGAGGACTTTGTAACAGTGATGAATTGAAGGATGCATTCAGTGATAGGTGTTTATGATGATTTTAACATAAAAGTTTTGTTGTACTATGTTATGATTCTGTATGATGACAATGTGTGATCTTGGAGTTTATACGAAGGTAATGATCTAGAAGAATGTAAATGAGGAGCCAGACATTTCAGATTTGTTCCGTTCTCTAATCATCAAGGGTAATAATATTGACTGGGTCATGTTGTTAAAGAGTACTGTTTTGTTGCAGTCTACATCCTAATGAGTGAACTGTTTGAGGTTTGATACCAAGGTTTGACATGGTATCAAGAGGATGGAGTGTTATGTTAATTTTGAACTAAGGTACATTTGAGAAATGTCTGTCTTTCCATTTGGCTGATATGTATATCTTTACTTTGATTGTAACACACATGTCTGTATAATATCAGAGGATTAACAGGTATTTGGGCCATGTCCTCCTGCCTAGAAGAAGGGTGTCAGTCTTTTGTTCCTCAGGAATGTGGTCCTTGGGGGGAGTAAGGTCAGTTGGCCCCTTTGGGTAAACACTACAGTAAACATTATGGCAGGAAGGATAAGGTGGGGGAAGATAGCATTTGACTTGTGTGATAGAACAAAGGGAAAGGTGTTTGATTGACATGAGACAGATGGCAGCATCTTACCACACCCCTTTTTCCTATGTGATATATATGGTTGAATGAGCTATATGGAGTTTGAGACTCCTCAGACGATTATGTGTGTGTAAGCGGTTGACGCGTCTCTCATAATAGTCTCTTTGCATAATAGTTAATAAAATAGTTATAATGTACAAAGAGAATTTTGACTCAGTGTCCCTTACTCCGAGTGTCGATACATGGAATTACCATCACAGTAGGCTCCAATTTTTTGAATATATGTTATCCAGCATGTGTTACCTTTGTGGAATCTGAGCATTAACAATTTAAAATGAAAGTACAAAAAAAACATAATAAAATACAAAATAAACAAGGGCTAGAATGGCAGTAATATACATAAGTATGACCTTGCAGCAATCAATAGTTATTGAATATCAGATACATCAGTGATATAAGCTTATGAATGGTGGAATAACACTACAACTAGTTAGAATTAAGAACATTCACACAGAGCTATAAATATATTAAGAGGATAATGCAATCATATATACACTCACCTAAAGGATTATTAGGAACACCTGTTCAATTTCTCATTAATGCAATTATCTAATCAACCAATCACATGGCAGTCGCTTCAATGCATTTAGGAGTGTGGTCCTGCTCAAGACAATCTTCTAAACTCCAAACTGAATGTCAGAATGGGAAAGAATGGTGATTTAAGCAATTTTGAGTGTAGCATGGCTGTAGATGCCAGACAGGCCGGTCTGAATATATCACAATCTGCTCAGTTACTGGGATTTTCACGCACAACCATTTCAAGGGTTTACAAAGAATAGTATGAAAAGGGAAAAAAATCCAGTATGCGGCAGTCCTGTGGGCCAAAATGCCTTGTTGATGCCAGAGGTCAGAGGAGAATGGGCCAACTGATTCAAGCTGATAGAAGAGCAACTTTGACTGAAATAACCACTCGTTACAACCGAGGTATGCAGCAAAGCATTTGTGAAGCCACAACATGCACAACCTTGAGGCGGATGGGCTACAACAGCAGAAGACCCCACCGGGTACCACTCATCTCCACTACAAATAGGAAAAAGAGGCTACAATTTGCACAAGCTCACCAAAATTGGACAGTTGAAGACTGGAAGAATGTTGCCTGGTCTGATGAGTCTTGATTTCTGTTGAGACATTCAGATGGTAGAGTCAGAATTTGGCGTGAACAGAATGAGAACATGGATCCATCATGCCTTGTTACCACTGTGCAGGCTGCTGGTGGTGGTGTAATGGTGTGGGGGATGTTTTCTTGGCACACTTTAGGCCCCTTAGTGCCAATTGGGCATCGTTTAAATGCCACGGCCTACCTGAGCATTGTTTCTGACCATGTCCATCCCTTTATGACCACCATGTACCCATCCTCTGATGGCTTCTTCCAGCAGGATAATGCGCCATGTCACAAAGCTCGAATCATTTAAAATTGGTTTCTTGAACATGACAATGAGTTCACTGTACTGAAATGGCCCCCACAGTCACCAGATCTCAACCCAATAGAACATCTTTGGGATGTGGAAGAACGGGAGCTTCGTGCCCTGGATGTGCATCCCACAAATCTCCATCAACTGCAAGATGCTATCCTATCAATATGGGCCGACATTTCTAAAGAATGCTTTCAGCACCTTGTTGAATCAATGCCACGTAGAATTAAGGCAGTCCTGAAGGCGAAAGGGGGTCAAACACCGTATTAGTTTGGTGTTCCTAATAATCCTTTAGGTGAGTGTATATAACACTGTACATAGCAGCAGTAAAAAATTAAATAGAAATAGGCTACAGTACTGCAGCACTATTGGTTGGGCTGGAGATGTCATTCATATTCACGGCAGGTCCCTTGTACCGCCGCGACATCTCCCACCTGAACGGTCAGCTGCCCCTTTCTGGTACCTGGTTCTGGACAGCCTCATCAGTGGCATCCCGGTTTGAAAGATTCTTCTTTATGGCTCCAGTAATACAGTAATCAGATATTGTACTTAAATGGTCTGACATGATTTTGAGAATTGCATGACATTCAAGACAAATGAAATGTATCATGAAGACAACATGCTAGCGCAACTATAGTCTTGTTTTTACCTGATTGTAGAGGCAGCTGTGCCCTCGGCTTGACATTCTTTTCAGTCAGACGTTCATCAGAAGCTAAAAAGCACAATGAAATGTCAATAACTTAATAGTGAAATAAACAAAACTGCCATATACATGTAATTGCAGAAAGGCTGTACAGTATTGCATTTCAGTAAAGGGCTCACGTTCAGACAAATGCAGTTTCATTATGACAAGATGCTAGCGTAACTATAGTCTTGTTTTTACCTGATTGTTGAGCCAGCTGTGCCCTCAGCTCGACCTTCTCTTCAGTCAGCCGCTTGATCTTCTCCAAATGTTTTGAAAGTAAAGACAGACAGTTAATTATTCAGTCCTAAATATCTGGTTCTTTTACAATCAGAACTCAAATTGCAGTGTCCACCAAAATGTTCATTCTTACCTTCATGTGCAGAGCTAAAACTTCCCCCTACCTCTGCCTTCTTGCCCTTAAAAATAAATTGAAATTGACAAATTAAAATTGGAAGCAACATGCTTTAATAACAAGTTAAGCATCTGGGATTAGTGAATGAACCCACACTTACCTATGTAGCCATCCTCTACATGGTGGTGTGGAGTACCTCTCTGGTGCCTTGGAGTACTGCGCTTGCTCCATCCTAAAAATAAACATAAAAGTTGGTGAACAGGTAAATATGGTGAAACCAAGTAAACATTGCAGCAATTACAAGATCAACATGTAATTCACATACCTGGCGTGGAACTGCTGCCACAGTCTTCCTCCTCTGGGAACAAAACTACAGGAAACGTCACCTGAAAGCAATGTTTAGAAAATATGTTTAAAAAACCGGCAGCATAAGACACACACAGGCTAGCTAAGAACAGTGTGGATACAGAGACAACAGGTCCAGGTTTAGCTAATCTAAATTTACTACCAAGAGTAACGTTAACCACATGATGTGGATAACGTTACACAAAGAAACACGATTTAGCCAACGTTACGTATCAGTTGATAAAAGTTACAAGGAGTAAGCACATATTATAAAATTCTAACTTGTTGATACCCTAAGAAACATGATTTTAGACAAGTTAGCTAATGAAGTTACCATATCTGTTCAACTGTTGATATGCGAAGAAGCACAAAACATCCAAACTTGAGGATAAACGAAGACACAAAATATAGTAAGCAACCAAACTTGTTGGCACACGAATAAACAAGGGTTACTTGAGGTATATAATCTCAGGCCAAGCTCAGTTTCTATAACTTGTTTTCCCGCCAATGGTTTAGAACTTGCGTTCAGCTACCAGTAACTTCACTAAAGAATTTGAATGTTAATAGAATATTGCAAACAGTCATTGTTTAATACAAAGCAGTCATTACGTTCTTACTCAGTAACCTAACACTTAATGTTAGTTATTTATAATAGAACAGAACAGAACTCACCATAGATGTAGGTGACCCGGCATTCAACAATTTTTGGTCTGATGTCCAAAAAATCCTTGATCTTCGTTTGTTTCGGGAGTTCATCAAATTGTAGTAAAACAATGTGATAATCCACAAGAACTGTCCCCCATGAAGCAAAAGTTGAGGCTATAGATCAAGTTGAACCGGTACCATGTAGTGAAGAATTGCCATTAGTTTGTGAAAATATTATGGTAAGCAATGGCGAGATGTGTTTACTGTAAATGTCTACACAAAGATCCTTTACACAAGCAATAGTGCAATAGTCAAAGTCTATTTAATTTAAAAACGACCAATGTTTCCCAAAATTCTGTACACTAAGATTTAACAATATTAAAATAAATCAATCAGTAGAAGAATAAAAGGGGTACAATAGCATCTCTGCTGGAAGAAAATGGCAACACAAGCAGATAAAGCAGACTAAAGCACACGCCCTCTTTTCGGTGGCTAGCCACCAGCGTAACGCAGTCGGGCCGCTGGTGGAAAGCCGCCTGTGATCCAAATTAGCTTATGCAAATTGAGATCAAGAAAAAAGCGGCAAAAGCTGGTGGCCCTCTGGCTGTACGACATTATAGCCGCCGTTGGCCCGCCAGTAGCAAAACGCTGGCGGCGCGCAAGCGATTGCCCACTGGGATGTTTCAGTTTGTGCAACTGCATATCATAGTATTATTGTGATGATTATCAGATACAAACAACTGTCTTTTCAATCAATCATCCATCCATCCATCTTCTTCCGCTTATCCGGGGCCGGGTCGCGGGGGCAGCAGTCTAAGCAGGGATGCCCAGACCTCCCTCTCCCCAGACACTTCCTCCAGCTCTTCCGGGGGGACACCGAGGCGTTCCCAGGCCAGCCGGGAGACATAGTCCCTCCAGCGTGTCCTAGGTCTTCCCCGGGGTCTCTTCCCGGTGGGACGGGACCGGAACACCTTCCCAGGAAGGCGTTCCGGAGGCATCCGAAACAGATGCCCAAGCCACCTCAGCTGACCCCTCTCGATGTGGAGGAGCAGCGGCTCTACTCTGAGCTCCTCCCGGGTGACCGAGCTTCTCACCCTATCTCTAAGGGATCGCCCAGCCACCCTGCGGAGAAAGCTCATTTCGGCCGCCTGTATCCGGGATCTTGTCCTTTCGGTCATGACCCAAAGCTCATGACCATAGGTGAGAGTAGGAACGTAGATTGACTGGTAAATCGAGAGCTTCGCCTTGCGGCTCAGCTCTTTCTTCACCACGACAGACCGATACATCGACTGCATTACTGCAGAAGCTGCACCGATCCGTCTGTCAATCTCCCGTTCCATCCTTCCCTCACTCGTGAACAAGACCCCTAGATACTTAAACTCCTCCACTTGAGGCAGGCACTCTCCACCAACCTGAAGTGGGCAAGCCACCCTTTTCCGACTGAGGACCATGGCCTCGGATTTGGAGGTGCTGATTCTCATCCCCACCGCTTCACACTCGGCTGCAAACCGTCCCAGTGCATGCTGAAGCTCCTGGTTAGAAGGGGCCAACACGACAACATCATCCGCAAAGAGCAGAGATGAAATTGTGTGGTCCCCAAACCTGACACCCCCCGGCCCCTGGCTGCGCCTAGAAATTCTGTCCATAAAAATTACGAACAGAACCGGCGACAAAGGGCAGCCCTGCCGGAGTCCAACATGCACTGGGAACAAGTCTGACTTACTGCCGGCAATGTGGACCAAGCTCCTGCTTCGGTCGTACAGGGACCTGACAGCCCTTAGCAAAGGACCCAGGACCCCATATTCCCGAAGCACCCTCCACAAGATGCCGCGAGGGACACAGTCGAATGCCTTCTCCAAATCCACAAAACACATGTGGATTGGTTGGGCAAACTCCCATGAACCCTCCAACACCCCGTAGAGGGTATAGAGCTGGTCCAGTGTTCCACGGCCCGGACGAAAACCACACTGTTCCTCCTGAATCCGAGGTTCTACTATCGGCCATATTCTCCTCTCCAGAACCCTGGCATAGACTTTCCCGGGGAGGCTGAGAAGTGTGATCCCCCTATAGTTGGAACACACCCTCCGGTCCCCCTTCTTAAAAAGAGGGACCACCACCCCGGTCTGCCATCCCAGAGGCACTGTCCCCGACCGCCACGCGATGTTGCACAGGCGTGTCAACCAAGACAGCCCCACAACATCCAGAGACTTGAGGTACTCAGGGCGGATCTCATCCACCCCCGGTGCCTTGCCACCGAGGAGTTTCTTGACCACCTCTGTGACTTCAGCCCGGGTGATCAATCAATCATACAAATGTAACTTTCTAAAGTGAGGTCCAACCACCATTGCAGGAGTCCAGTCATTCAGACAGAGGAGGCTTCATATACAATACGACAATGTATTTTTTAGGGTTGATTAAAGGCAGACCAAGCTGGCCCAATAATGGACATCTTTGGTCACTCAGTGCTCAGAGGACAAAATAAAAACCTTAGATTTGAACTGGATGTACATTATGGAAGCATATAGTTAACTTAATTCAAATGTTAATGCAATCCCACATTGCATTTTTCATTTTTCACTTTTGCCTGCATTATTTTGGTCAATAGGAAAATTACAATGCAATCATGTGATTTGCATTTGAATTTTCATGTAAAAGTATGTACATTCACTGTCAATATCAAAATATTAATGAAAAGCCATTTGGCTTTTCATTTTCAAAGGCATGCCCCGCTTTGTGGTTATCTTAACGCCAGGTGATGTTATCAAAGCCCACACGCGTGAATGGACCATGAATATATTTGTAATAATAAATACTCATTTATATTAAGATTCTAAATGTTTTTCCTACAAATCAGCTTGTTCATTTGAATCACAGACAACAGTGAATCAAATGTTGAGGTACTGACTGACCGTATATAGCAGATTGTTTTGTTTTTGTAATCAATCATAAAATATATTGTGCGATTGTTTGTTTTTTTATTTTTCCCCCTTTTTCTCCCAATCCCACTATAAGACCTTGTGTCACCGCTACAACAGTCCTGCAGAATGGGGAGAGTCTGTGAGGTCTGCTGTCAGGTCACACCCTCTGCCCTGTCATAGACCACCTGAACACAACACACTCCCTAGATCACCTGAACACAGCACACTCCCTAGACCACCTGAACACAGCACATTTCCTAGACCACCTGAACACAACACACTCCCTAGATCACCTGAACACAGCACACTCCCTAGACCACCTGAACACAGCACACTCCCTAGACCACCTGAACACAACACACTCCCTAGACCACCTGAACACAACACACTCCCTAGACCACCTGAACACAACACACTCCCTAGACCACCTGAACGCAGCACACTCCCTAGAACACCTGAACACAACACACTCCCTAGACCACCTGAACACAACACACTCCCTAGACCACCTGAACACAACACACTCCCTAGACCACCTGAACACAACACACTCCCTAGACCACTGCCACTGAGTCTAGATGGAATCCCATAGTTAAGAGTACTTCCTTGATAAACAAGGAGTTTGGGAATGGATCCAGGTTTCTGAGACACACCTGTCTCCACTAATCACACACATAGAGAAGGAAAGAGCACTGGGGGAGTGGTGGCAGGTTTAGGGAGACACAGGATGAGAAACAAAGGGCACAGTAGGGCCAAATGTAACAGATATATCAAGTAGTGAACATTACCAGCGAAGGAAGTGAAATGTCAATTCTATGTCTATTTACACATTCATTGGCTTCATTTGGAATTAATCTTAAAAGGGTCAAAATCCAGTTCCTTCAACAGTCCAACAGTTGAGAATGTTCAGCTTCTGAAATCCCTTCGACAGGTCTAGATCTCCTGGAGTGGAGTGGTTTTAATGTCCATGGTGAATTCAGAGACAGAGACATCCACCGCTATGTAATTATGCCTCTAAATAATTCATTACTGATAATGTGTTTTATCCTCTTTAGAAATCAGCCCTTTCATATAGTGATTGAAATAATGATTGTGTACCCGGTCGTCAAGGGAGAGTCATTAAATTATTTATTGCAGCATTTGATGGTCAGTTGTTCATGATGTTACAGACTCGGTCTCCAGAAACAATGTTTAATGAACTCAATCTGATCTCAAAGAACTTCCGGTCTTATCTCAGCTTTATAGACATAGAGGACAGAATTACTGTAATCCCATTGGCTGATTATTGTTGCACTTTGAATGAGCATGACTTCCTGTGTACAGATAGACAGATGTTATTTTGTTATCTAAACATAAATAAGCATACATTCATACACTTTAACAGCCTTCATATTAGTGTATGTACTGCACATGTTTTATGTTTCAGTCCAGGATCAGGTTTTATTCGTGGTCTGTAATCTGTTCATGAAGACAGTTAATTTAATGCTAGATGATCACATCAATACTTGAATATGGGGATTTCATTTGAGGGCCTGATGCTTCTGTAACCTCAACTTCACTCATATAGACTGATGTGTGTTTCAATACTTTCATTAACTTTGTAGATACACTTATAACATGACAAATGTATCACGTCACATCCATGATGATGACAACAACATAGAAACCTGCATCCCACTGATGGTTTGTATATGAAGCTAAACAGAGTCGGTCCTGGTTGTTCCCTGGATGGAAGATGAGATGCTGCTGAAAGTAGGATTAAAGTACCAGTAAGGGCACTCTTCTATCTGGTCTGAAGATCAAAACACAAAACAAAAAAGCACTAAAGAAGACATTGCAGCACCTAAGAGTAGGAGTGTTAACCCTGGTGTCATGTGTGATGTCATGAGAGGCTACATAGCTCTTAGCGGGACTGTTCAATTAGTGCGAGGACACAAAGCTCAAGTATAAACAAGGATTTTATTACAGTTCTAAGGAATTAACAGAAACAGCTGGTCAAATTCAAAAAGGTAACTCAGGGTCAGGTCTACCTTCAACAGAAAACTTAAATGATGCTTCTTCTTGGTGGTAATCCTGATTTCCTCTGGTAAGTAAACACTCTTTTCAATCTTACGTTACTGGGTGTCGTAGCCCGAGGCTATTCCAGTTGTAAGTCCTTCTAATGTCTAGTGGTGTTTCCAGCCTTCCGTATTCCTCGCTGGAAACGATACTGGAGCGGTCTGGTCCTTCCCAGAACGCACAACCCGCAGCTTGCCTCCCAAAAAAAAAACCCCACCCCACTATCAGTGTCTCTCGTCCTTAAAACCCTTCAGGTCATCAGACCCTGATCAGTCTCAGGTGTGCGGGAATGTCATGTTTAGAGGGGTGGAGTTCCCGACTCCACCAGCAGATAGAGCCTGTTTTCACCACATCATCCCCAGCTACCAACTTCCTCTTGTTACAGAAAATATATATTGCCTGTTTTGAACTCCCTCTTCCATGTATGTAAGACACTCTGAATAGGAGTTATAGCTAAATAACAATATATTGTAAATATTAAAAGACAATAAGGATAATAATGATTATGATGGAGAATATGATGTCTATGATGATTTCGAATCTTGATTAAAGTTGATCTTTACTGACCAGTGTTCCATGTAATTGTTTCTGCCCCCCAGACACGTGCACAGATAGGCCCCAAGGGGTGCTTGAGCCCCTGGTCCTTCTTGTACATCGGTGCCCCCATTCATTCAGACAGACATGTGCCGTCCATCTATGTGATGCACATTGAAACTGATGTGTGTGTAGAAGCTGACGGGTGAATGGCTGCTGGCATATTTGGGGAGCCCTTATTGGTCATTTATGCCCCCTTATATAGGTCTGTGCCCTGACTACGATGATGATGGAGAACATGTGATCTAATTATATTTTCTAATCTTATTTAAAGTTAACCTCCTCTACTGACCAGTGTTCCATGTCACTGTCTCTTCCCCCTCAACACCTGCAGTAGGTCCCAGCTGTAACAGTTCAGTCACTGTGCAGTCTGACTGAGGGAGGTTTTTGTACGGCTCTGTATCACTGTGTGAACACCCAGACACTGTTGGGATAGTGTAAACTCTGACAGTAGTAATCTCCTGCATCTTCAGCCTGGACTCCACTGATGGTCAGAGTGAAATCACTCCCAGATCCACTGCCACTGAATCTAGATGGGGTCCCAGACTGAAGTGTCTTAGCATAGTAAATTAGGAGTTTAGGAGCTCCTCCAGGTTTCTGTTGGTACCAGGCTAGATGATCGTTGTTATACACATTACTGCTGACTTTACAGTTCATAGTAACTGAATTTCCTGTTGTAACAGATTGAACTGCAGGTGACTGTGTCAGCATGTACTGTCCTCTGGATTCTGTAAAATAAAATAAGGACACCCATATTAATGGAATAAAACATAGTTACACATTGTACATAATATTCATAATAGCATTGCCATATATCATTCCTTTCTGTAGATTAAATTATTTTTCAACATTACATTTAATACATCTTACCTTTGAAAAAGAGGACAAGTGTCCAGATGAAGATGGATATAAAAGTCATGGTTGTTGTGGGTTCAGTTTTCATGAAGGACAGCTCTCAGTCATGAAGTGTTAAACTCACAGGGTTATAAACACTCCCAGATCACTGAATCATGTGCTGTCTATACAGAGCATCATGACTATGCAAATAAGATTCTGGTCTTTTTTCCATTCACCATTATTCAGTAAATATACACCAAGCAGATCCATCAGATTAGTCTTACATGGAAATGATGTCATAGGACATGGATATCTGTAAAGTTATCTATTTTTAACATTTGATAGATAACATTAAACAAGGCAATTTCTGCTCACATTCCAATACAGTAGTTGACATAAACAAAGCATTAATCTAAGCATGACACAAGGCATGGCCTGATGACCTTGAACCAAATAGAAGGTAGAGAGAAAGAAAGACCCAGAATAACAGAAGGGGTACTTTAACCAACACCATTCACAGGAAGAGAGAGTGAGGTAGACTTGCTTTTATAAACCTCTGAGAAGAATTTGTAATCAAACCTGATTTGGTCACATATTCCATATACAGGATGTGATCCCAGATTCTACTTCATAGAGGTGACAGAACAGGAGATGGTAAGAGATCCTAAGCCAAACACAAAAGGACACTTACATACAGTGTCTATCAGAGTCAGGAGATAGTCTTCATCTTCTACATAGGTACCCTTTGTTTATTAACATTAAGCTCTGGTAAATAATATCCACTTCTATGTTTATTAACATTAAGCCCTGGTAAATAATATCCACTGCTATGTTTATTAACATTAAGCCCAGGTAAATACTATACACTGCAATAGTGAGTAATATCTTTCCAATTCCAGTCCTAACCATCTAGTCTTGTAAAGTTAATTTATCTGATCTAATTTCTCCATTAAAATTGTCAATTATAGCAATGAACTTATATGTATTCACTTTCTGTGTCTTGTCGTAAGATACCATTGGAATGTTAATGTGTTGTAGAAGTTTATCTAGGGTCTGAAATACAGGACCAAAAGGTCATGCCATAATTACCCTACCCTATGGTGCCAGGAAGAACAGACGGGAATGTGTCCCTGGTGGATTGGGGAACTATTTTTCAGGACCATTCATTTGGTCTTTCCCTAGGTTAGCTATCCAACCCCCACAACTTTAGATATAAACCAAAGTAAGTTGTTGTAAATGTTCTTTCATGCTTTTTGCTCAGCTTCTCTGTATGCATCTCAGCTCTGGCAAAATCTTAAATTCCTGGAGAACTGTTATCTTTCATATTTCTAATGCAACTGTATACTCAACCTATATATTTTATCTGTTACAAGAATTTAAGTATCTATAAAACAGCCTAAAATCCAGTTCCACCAATACAAAGTGGTCAAACCCAGTCACTTTCAGGGATGGGATACTCCTGTCCTCAGGTTGGAGTGGTGTCACTTATTCCCAATCCTAAGAAAAAGGATGAAAACCAGAAGTGTTTGAGATGAAAAGCCCTGTTCTTTAACTACAACCACAGCAAATTTGAGAGGGCGTTCCACATCAGGCACTCAGGGATTAATTATGTTTTTTCAAAGACAGGCAGACAGATCTTTCCACCATTGTCACACCCTGATTTGTTTCACCAGTCTCATTATTGTCTCCACCCCCCACCAGGTGGCGTCTATGTTCCCGTTACCCTTGTCTGTTTATGTCTGTGTTTTCTGTTCGCCTGCTGCCAGATCGTTTTGTCTTTTCATGTGTTTAGAGCGTTTGTTTTTCCATGTTACCTGTTACCCGTTTTCTGCTCTGCCTTCCCAGTACTGATCCCCTTCTGTCCCTGACTCCGAGCCTGCCTGCCCTCCAGTACTTCTGCCTTTTGGATCACCCATTACGACCTTTGCCTGACCCCGACCTCAAACCAGCCTATTCCTCTGTACCCCAATAATCTGACCCATTGTCTGAACTCTGCCTGCCTGCTGACTACCAGACTGCCTATCCCACAATAAACACTCCTCTCTGCCTCTATGTGGAAACACAAACATTTCTGTCACAAAGACCAGAGTTACATACCAGGGAATAGAAAAGCAGACATTTCTAAAATG
Organism: Esox lucius; assembly: GCF_011004845.1. Classification (NCBI taxonomy): domain Eukaryota; kingdom Metazoa; phylum Chordata; class Actinopteri; order Esociformes; family Esocidae; genus Esox; species Esox lucius. The sequence goes on along the minus strand of NC_047589.1, from coordinate 5,546,513 downwards.
AACAGTAGTTCATGAAATTCCATAACAGTCCGCTTTTGAAAAATCCCTTGCAATTCTACTGAACAACTATGGGCGTTTTGACAGAAACCAGTGATTTGGCAGACCAATCAGAACTCAGAATCTCAGTTTAGTTTCAATGGCTTTTCCTGTTACCACTATGCCATTACTGTCATATTTCATTGTTTTAGGCTGAAACTAATGAAGAAAATTCATAATACAATAAAAAATATATGTGTTCCCCTCAAACATTTGGATATACCGCCTTTGATATTAAATAATTTCATTATTTTGACAGAGACACTTCATTCTGTTTTGATCTAATGACACCAAACGGCCACCAGCTGGCAGCATAGGATCTGTAACGCAGTTTGTATTTACTTGTGGTTTTAAAATCAGCAAGATACCCACGTCATTTCCTGGACAAATTCCCCTTCCTCAGCCCGTTGGTGATGGTCAAATATAAGTTCTGAAATGTTTTGGGTTGAAAATAAATAGCTATTTTGCATAAATGGAACAAAAACTACATTGGTAATCGCTATTATTGACATAACCCTAACCCATTATTCCTACATCATAGAGGTCATGTTTCCAGGCGTTATGGCATACTAGAAGCGTTGTTTCTGATTGGGCAACGAGGACTTACAAACAAAGGAAGAGTTGAATTCTCCATTTAAAGACGCACGTAATGGTGGTCAGTTTTGGTTTTAAATCCACTTTGTCCTCATGCAAGCTGTGATCACCATAAGAACACAGTGTACCAATCTCTTTGTTAGAATGCCTAGATATTAGCTAAAGTCAGCCATATGATTCTAGTAATTACTTTTCTGGATATTTATGGAAATGTACACTATGCGTTAGTCAGAGGTGGCTACTTGGTGAAACTCAACTATTTCCTCATGCAGGCTGTGATCGCCATAGGAACAAAACCTATGAATGGATCGCTTTGTTAGAATGTCTAGATCTTTATCTGATCTCTTCAGCTGTATGGGAAACGGTTCAATTCCTTACAAACTGCTTTCCCCTGCTCCAACGCATCCTTTGACTCTTGCCCCATTACAGATGGGAAATGTTATTGTCCATGTCTACCCGAACGTCACGTTGTTGTTTTGGTTCTGTGTTTTATTTTGTTTCTGTCCAATGTTATTTTATCAAGCATTCTGTTTCCTTCCTGTCCGTATTGTTCCATTTGCCCCAGTGAGCATGCTTTAAAATAATGACCTCAGTTGATTACGCTGAATAATAATATTAGCTACGCGCGGTGTGTCGGCCTTGTCGTGGATCGATGAGCTTTTCCCAGTTAACTGGTGTTTCTCACGTTCAGCTGGTGGAGAACGCAACGTACACATTTGAGCTGCTGTTCTACAAAGCCATAGAGGAGCATCCGGATGATGTTGGCTCTGCCACTGAGAAGTCCAGGCTCATGGTGCTTAAGGTATGCTACTTCAAAAATGGTTTTCAGAACATGTTCGATCGTAGAAATCAGCTGTTAAGGATGGGTCACAGATGTCTGCTGCTTGGACCTAGCTGCGATCCTCAGGGCCATACCCCCTCAGTCCACTAGGTACTGGACCCGACCTGTTCCTCGTGTGGAGGAATGGTGCAGGGAGTTTTGAGTATCATCCACCCAGGGGAGAAAGTGTGTCCACTCACCCTGACGGTCCATGTATTAGGACCAGAGGAACCTTCCCAGCTCTTGATTAGTACGCTCCGCCTGCCCGTTAGCCTGTGGGTGATACCCAGATGTGAGGCTGACCACGACCCCCAGCCTGGACATGAAGGCTTTCCAGACACGGGATGTAAACTGGGGTCCGTCACAATGTCCTCCGGAAGCCCATACAGCCAGAAAACCTGCTGAAATAGCATCTCAGCGGCCTGGAGGGCAGAGGGGAGGCCGGGTAGTGGGATGAATCTGACCATCTTAGAGAACCTGTCCACCACCACAGTGATGGTGGTTTTCCCCTCTGCAGGTGGTAGGTCTGTGATGAAGTCCACTGACAGGTGTGACCAAGGCCACTGAGGTACTGGGAGGGGGTGGAGCTTCCCCACTGGAGCCTTTCACCACCCCAGTGGGCCTGGCTGGAGTTGAGTCGCCACGCAGCTCTGATGTACTCAAGGCTCCTGTGGTCTGTTAGGACAGTGGAGAGGAAATACAACCTCTCCCGGGCCCCTCTAGCCAGTTTCCACTCCTCCAGTGATAACTTGACCACCAGTAGCTCTTGGTCACCCAGGTCGTAGTTCCTCACCACAGCAGACAGTTTGTTGGAATAGGAGGTACAGGGGTGTAGCCGGGGGGGGGTTTCTGTGGTGCTGGGAGAGGACCGCCCCCACCCCGACCTCCGACACATCCACCTCCACAGTGAAGGACGTAAGGGGGTCTGGATGTTTCAGGAGGGGTGCCGTTGTGACCCAGTTCTTAAGATGGAGGAACATTTAGATTCTGAAAATAGAATGAACACAGTCACATGAAAGACATTTAAAATCATGTGTTCACTAGTTATGAGTAAAAACAATAATGTTACTATATAAATGACTTTCTGTAGAAGTAACTACTTGAAAGCAGAAAGCCAGATTACAATGGTTTAATAGTCATGGTTGTTGTGGGTTCAGTTGTCATGAAGGACAGATCTCAGTCATGAAGTGTTCAACTCACAGGGTTATAAAAACTATAAGAGCCTCTTGGTAGATACGTTATGCATATTATTGTGTCTAATCAATTTCAGTTCAGGATCCCATTATTAGAATGTCTTTGACATTTTATAACTTCAAACAGGTCATATTATTTTAAGGTCAGTAATATATTTTAAATTGTATGACTCACAATAAGATTTGTATTCTGTTGATCAAATATAACTGGTCACCCAAGACTGGGCTCTGTTATAAGTTCCTCAAATGAATCAGCTACTTCTCTAAATGTATGTTGGTATGATTCTTCTGATAGTGTTGTCAGTCCTCTGTGACTTTACCTAAACTGTTATATCAGAGACCAACATCTTTAATAAAGGAATATACAACATGGATAACAATTATCATGGCTGTTCTCTTTATGGACCATATGGAGGAATACAAACACGGAATCTAATAATGGACTGTACCTACAGGATAGAGGAATACCAGATAAACAGTAGAAGGAACAAATATAAATATCTGGATTAAAATATATATTTCCTTTATAGAAACAGTCCATATGAAGTGTCTTTTCTATCTGGGAAGGTATTAAAATATATTTGTACTAAATGTGATTCTACATGAGTGATGTTCACTGTTACAGCTGTATCATCACAGAGAGGTTTTTGTATGAACAGTAATAGGGATTGTATCACTGTGGTGGACTTTTGGTAGCGGCACCAGACTTGATGTTGGAAGTAAGTAAACAAGACAATTAACTTCTTTATTTACCTTTTGATATTTGTTCCATGTTTTGGTCTTATTTTGTTTATTTGGCCAGGATATTGAGGATTTAAAAATGTTTCATTGATCTAGAATATTTACAATTGCTTATTATAATGAGGCACATTTAAATATGAATGTTATTCGATCTACTTAATTTGATCAAAATGTACGTGCATTGTTTAAAAAGTACGGAATAAGCTTACATATTTTATTAATTGTATGAATAAATATACTGTACAGATATGGATATGTTTTAAAAGATTGGTTTTTGTTCAGTGTTAGGGAAGGCACAATATAAATAATTCATTGCAAATTTGGAAGATGATGAGGTTATTTTGTTAATAATATAGTCAATTTCATTTTTTGAAACTCTAAAAGACAATCAGCTTGTCTAATGAGCAGGAGGTTTTTGTATGAGCAGTAATAGGGATTGTATCACTGTGGGCCACTTTTGGTGGCGGCACCAGACTTGATGTTGGAAGTAAGTAACAAGGTCTTCTTTATATTTGTTCATGATTGAAAGGTTTTAGGTTTCTCACTTTGTGTGAGAAAATATGTTCACATTTTAGAATTGGAGAACTTTTTTTTCTATTTTGCTTTGAATTTAGCATTTCTATTAAATAATAATAAATACAATGTTTGAAAACGATAAATTGTTAGTTTCTTTGGGTCTGATTAGTATTATTGAAGCCTTAAAAACATAATGTGTCGGTTATTGAAGTTTATAGTTGTTTTGTGAACGGGACTCAATAGTTAAGGAGTAAAATAAATAATTGTATACTTGCATGTTTCATAAATCTGCTTTGTATAGTAATCATTTCATGACATATGCTCTTAGCTTTCATAAATTATAATCTTGAATTAATGTGTATTGCTTTAATAAATACAGCTCAGAAAAAAATTAAGAGACCACTGCACCTTTTTCTTTCCTTTCCAAAAAAGTTTAAAAGGAAAGTTTTGAGTGAGGAACAGAAGTGTTCAATTTGTCTCTTAATTTTAACCCTTCTATTCCTCACTCAAAACCTTCCTTTTAGACTTTTTTGGAAAAGAAAGAAAAAGGTGCAGTGGTCTCCTAATTTTTTAATATGTATTTTAGCCGTTAGTGAAGTTGATGTGTTCTTTTTCCCCCCAGGTAACACTGCTCCCACCCTGACCATCCTGCCCCCCTCTAGTGAGGAGCTGTCCAGTACAACAACAGCCACACTGATGTGTCTGGCCAACAAGGGCTTCCCCTCAGACTGGACCTTGAGTTGGAAAGTGGACGGGAACAACAAGAATCAGAAGTCCAGTTCCGGGGTCCTGGAGAAGGATGGTCTGTACAGCTGGAGCAGCACCCTGACTCTCACTGCCCAGGAGTGGAACAAGGTGGGAGAGGTGACCTGTGAAGCCCAGAAGAGCTCCCAGACTCCAGTCATCAAGACCCTGAGGAGGGATGACTGTTCTGGTTAGGACCTGTCTGTCACATAACCCTGTGAAGAGAGGCAGCTGGTTCTTTTGCTTTTACTCTGTTTTGACATCAGATGTTTTGTCTTATTGATCATTTTCATCTAGACTAACAGTGAGCTTTGCATGGGTTAATGTGTCCATCCTCTCTGTAGATGGACATTTGATAGATATGATATGGTCTGCTTGTACTGTTATAACACACATTTGCTTTTATGCGTTGATGAAAATAAAGATTTCCCTTTGTAGGAAATATAAGTTGTTGTCTTTCATTAAATTCAAGTATATTTTATTTGCAAATATTGAATGAGAATTAAATAATAATAAAGCCAGATGTGGTTTATTTGAAAAGTTAAATGTCATAGCTTATTATTCATGTTCTTATTGGGAACCTCATTGTCATCAATAAATTGTTCATACTAACACATTATATATAAAATGGTCACAATTTATGCATTGATGAATAGATGAAAATAAAGATTTCCCTTAGTAGAAGATGTATGTTATTTCATTGAATTAAAATTTACTTTATCTCCAAATATTGAATGACAAATAAATAATAATAAATCCAAGTTCATATGTCTTAGCTTATTGTTTATGTCCTTACCTGGAAGATACAAACATTTTCACAGATTAACAGCAGATGTCTGGCCACATGTTGACATGTACTCTTTGCATTAATCTATTTCTGAATGTTTTTGATATTCTTGAATAAAGGACATGACTGAATAGACTTATAGTAGAACAATAAGAACAATTAATCACTACCTTGGTCTCTCAAAAGTGTGATAATCACACCTGCATTTAGCTATATGTATTTTATAACTCATATCACAACTTAAAGGTAGTGACAGTTTTCTCTACCTCCAACCTCCTGGGAACAGGGTGAACATCTGGTGACAGTGCTGCTCTATTCTGGGACATGTAGAACCACCCAACCCTGTCTATGTAAATCTTAGTTTCACTCCCACAGCCACCAGTCCAACAGTTGAGAATGTTCAAATTCTGAAATCCCCTCAATGGGTCCAGATGTGAAGGACTGCTTTTAACCTCTGTGGTGGATTTAGGGATGGAGACATACCAGATATGCCACTAAGTAATTAATTACAGATAACGTGTGTATTATCCTTCATATTAGATAGTGTATATACTGTACATGTGTCTTGTGTTCAGACCAGCATAATGTCACATCCTGGCATAGCAGGCTTGTCGTGCCAGTGAGATCCAATGTCCTCTCTCCCTGGTTTGGATCACAGACACCTGTTCTGTTGTTAATCACCCTCACCTGTTTCCATAAGCACTGTTCCTATGTAAGTTCCTCCATTCTCCATTCCAAGTTCCTCCATTCCTCCATTCCCACTGGTCTATCTTTGTTTGGTATACACTTTCTTTTTCAGTCTTTTAGTCTTGTTTCCTTTGTTTATAGTTCAAATTATTTTATTAAATGTCCCTGTTCTCTCTGCGCTTGTGTCCTGCCTCATCAACTGTGACAAGTAACCTGTTCATGACAGTTCATTAAATGCTAGATGATGACCTTCACTCATGTACACTGATAATGTGTGTTTCAATACCTTCGTTAACTTTGTAGATGCACTTTCAGAACATGACAAATGTATTACGTCACAACCATGATGATGATGACAACAACATAGGACCCTGCATCCCACTGATGGTTTGTATATGAAGATAAACAGAGTTGGTCCTGGTTGGTCCCTGGTTGGAAGATTAGATGCTGCTGAATGGAGAGTTGGAGGGCTAGTAAAAGGGCACTCTTCTATCTGCTATGAAGATCAAAACACAAAAGCACTGAAGAAGATATTAGCTTGTATGGGCGCTTACTTTTTCATGGGAGAGTAAAATGGTGTCTTGGCTCTAAAGATTTTGCAGCATTTATCCTAAGAGTAGGGGTGTTAACCCTGGTGCCATGGCTATATGTCCAATCTGGCCCTCTTATGACCACATGATCCTCAGCTAGCAACTTACTGTTAAATATTTAATTGATTAAAATAACTAAAAATTACAATATTTGTATATAATAATGACTACAATGATGATAATGATGATGGAGAAAATACGATCTCCCAGGCCCACTCCCACTGAATCTAGATGGGGTCCCAGAATGGAGTGTGTTTCCTGGGAGAATCATGAGTTTGGGGTTTTGTCCTGGTTTCTGTTGGTACCAGGATAGACACTGATGGCCCCACGACTGTCCATTGGTACAATTACCATCCACATTACTGCTGGTTCTACATTTCAGAGAGACTGTCTGTCCTGGGAGAACAGATTCAACTGCAGGAGTCTGAGTCACAGTGACCTCTGGATTCTGAAACATAAAATAATACACGCACATTAAAAAAAATTAACTACAGTAACAATATATCCCATATATACATAATAACTCTTAACATTATTCCTTTGTGTAGATTAAATTACTTTTCAACAATACATTCAAAAAAATGTACCCATGAATTAGAGAGCAAGTGTCCAGATGAAGATGGTTATAATAGTCAATGGTTGTTGTGTGTTCAATTGTCATTTAGGACAGCTCTCTGTCATGAAGTGTTAACATTCCGTACAAAGGTATTTTGTTGGATAAACTGTTCTTATTGGAGGATAATGGACTGTGTAATGGTTGGCTATGATCACTGACCGCCTCATATGTGTCCAGGCATAAAAGACTGTGTTAACTTCATAATTACTGAAGAACATGAAAGAACAATGGAAGATCAACATCTTGGACGCATGCTGAAAAAAGATAGTTCCCCTCTTACTACTGGTTGCATTTATTTTGTTTATGGATCAAAAATGGACAGAATCTAACACTGGGTGTGAATATGAGTAAGAATTAAATGATATCCATCCATCCATCTTCTTCCGCTAATCCGGGGCCGGGTCGCAGGGGCCGCAGTCTAAGCAGGGATGCTGTGATGGCAATTTTATCGATCAGAACTCTTTAAGAAGGAAGTACAGAGACGAAATACTCTTGGCACAAATTAACAGTTTATTTATTATTTGCAAATAAGAGAGACGCGTCAAACTCTTACATACATAATCATCCGAGGAGTTTCTAACTCCAAACATGAACAATCCGTATTTATTACATAGAAAAAGGGGTGTGGTAAGATGCTGCCATCTGTCTTGTCACAAGAGTTTACCCAAAGGGCGGGCTGCCCCCCCACCTTATCCTTCTCAACTCCTGAGGAGACACAATGTCTGGATAGTCAACAGAGACACTAAAGGGTTATACAGATTTACGAGTACCCCTCTAATCCACCCGTGAAAAAAAATTCCCCTGCGGAGAAATTATGGTTGGTTTTTCCATTTATAGGGATGACTGTATACTTAAGGGGGAGTAGCCAACTACTATGGGCCCATAAAACCAACTTGTTGTATCTAGATACTTTGATCAACTTGAGTTTCACCCATCCTGTTTGGCTGTTATCTTTTCTTTTTCCCATGCACGAAAATAATTAAAGACCTCTATAGAACTTCAGACTCAAGACCATTAATTTCTAGAACAACACATTTTCACTTTCCGATCATGTGTAATTTAACAAACCATGATAGTGATGATTGTTAAAATGAAGATAATTATGAGGTAAAATATCTAGATGAAGATGGTGCTGAAGGTCATTGTTTTGGAGATTCCGGACAGGTGACAGGTCAGATAGTTTCAGAGGATGTATCATCACCTCAGCATTCTAAGTTATGTAGCAGACAATCTTATTCACAAATTGCAACACTTATCACGACTGTCAGCATGAGTGTATCTACTTGTGGGAATGAACCCCTCCAACACTGGTGTTGCAAGTGGCATTATTTACCAACTCTAGTATGTTTCAAAACATGAAATAACTTCATGGGTGCAATTCTACACCATGTAACAAGTCACAATCACCATGTGTGATTATAATGGTGATGGAGAACATGTGATATGAATAATCCTTTCTAATCTCATTCAAAGTTGACCTCTACTGACCAGTGTTCCATGTCACTGTCTCTTCCCCCTCAACACCTGCAGTAGGTCCCAGCTGTAACAGTTCAGTCACTGTGCAGTCTGACTGAGGGAGGTTTTTGTACGGCTCTGTATCACTGTGTGAACACACAGCTACTAGGGCAATGTAAACTCTGACAGTAGTAATCTCCTGCATCTTCAGTCTGGACTCCACTGATGGTCAGGGTGAAGTCACTCCCAGATCCACTACCACTATATCTAGATGGAACCCCAGACTGAAGTATATTAGCAGAGTAAATTAGGAGTTTAGGAGCTCCTCCAGGTTTCTGTTGGTACCAAGCTAGACACTGACGGTCATATGATGACTGACCATTCCAACAAGTGCCACGCACATCACTGCTGGTTTTACATTTCAGAGAGACTGTCTGTCCTGGGAGAACAGCTTCAACTGCAGGAGTCTGAGTCACAGAGACCTGACCTCTGGATTCTGAAATAGAGAAAATAATAATTGTACATCATTAGATATTAGCAACATTTTCTAAACAGTCTTTCAGGTTACTCATACTTTTCATTACATAAAGATTAAACCAAATGTTCTTTACCTTTGAAGCAGAGGACAAGTGTCCAGATGAAGATGACCATACAAGTCATGGTTGTTGTGTGTTCAGTAGTAATGAAGAACAGCTCTCAGTCATGAAGTTTTCAACCCACTGGGCTATAAACACTATATGAGGAACTGGGCAGATGGATTATGCAAATTATTGTTTTGAATCTATTGTGGGGTAGGCTTCAATTATTTGAATATATTTTACTTTACATGTGTTAGCTTGTATACAAACAGCACCTTCTTCACTAAGATCATAAAACTTACAGTTATGCTCATAAGTTTGCATACCCTGGCAGAAATTGTGAAATCATGGCATTGATTTTGAAAATATGACTGATCATGGATTTTATTTAAGGACAGTGATCATATGAGGCCATTTATTATCACATAGTTGTTTTGCTCTTTTTTAAATCATAATGATAACAGAAATCACCCAAATGGCCCTGATCAAAAGTTTACATACCCTTGAATGTTTGGCCTTGTTACAGACACACAAGGTGACACACACAGGTGAAAATGTCAATTATAGGTAAATTTCCCACACCTGTGGCTTTTTAAATTGCAATTAGTGTCTGTGTATTAAAAGTCAATGACTGTGTTAGCGCTCACATGGATGCACTGAGCAGGCTAGACACTGAGCCATGGGGAGCAGAAAAGAACTGTCAAAAGACCTGCATAACAAGGTAATTCAACTTTATAAAGATGGAAAAGGATATAAAAAGATATCCTTATTAAGAAGTGGAAAATTCAGGGATCTCTTGAAACCAAGCCAAGGTCAAGTAGACCAAGATACTGTAGATTTCAGCCAAAACTGCCAGAAGAATTGTTCGGGATACAAAGAAAAACCCACAGGTAATCTCAGGAGAAATACAAGCTGCTCTGGAAAAACGGTGTGGTTGTTTCAAGGAGAACTATATGACGATACTTGAAAAAAAAGCTGCATGGTCGAGTTGCCAAAAAGAAGCCTTTACTGCACTAGTGCCACAAAAAAATCCCTGCAACAATATGCCTGACAACACCTTGACACGCCTCACAGCTTCTGGCACACTGTCATTTGGAGTGATGAGAACAAAATAGAGCTTTATGCTCACAACCATACGCGCTTCGTTTGGAGGGGTCAACAAGGCCTATAGTGAACAGAATACTATCCCCACTGTGAAGCATGGTGGTGGCTCACTGATGTTTGGGAGTGTGTGAGCTCTAAAGGCATGGGAAATCTAGTGAAAATTGCTGGCAAAATTAATGCAGCATGTTATCAGAAAATACTGGCAGACAATTTGCATTCTTCTGCACGAAAGCTGCACATGAGACACTCTGGGACTTTCCAGCATGACAATGACTCTAAGCACAAGGCCAAGATGACCCTCCAGTGGTTACAGCAGAAAAAGGTGAAGGTTCTGGAGTGGCCATCACAATCCCCTGACCTTACAGTTTTAAAACCCATTGGCTGAACAAAGTTCTCAGTTGCCTGAACTCATTTAGGTAATTGTGCAGTCTGTTGTCAATACCTTAAACCATTTCACATGGTAAAACACAATTTGCAGATCTCACAAAACTCTAAACACATTCTCCTTCTCAAAACACATTCTGCACTCTAATGCACATGTCATCCATACTGGTAAACACAAGTGGCAACAATCAAAAATAAATAGAGAACATGTCATTGATTGAACTCAACCACTCAAAATTAATGTTTTTGTAACCAGGTTCTAATGAGCCTTCAAAATTACTTGCAAAAAACTAATACCTCAAGGTCTGGGAACACCACTTTAATAATTTTTTAGTAATGTCCTGGTTCTTGGTTTAAGATAAGATAAATATCAAATGCATTAGATAATTTGTCTTTGGGTGTAAATGATTATTATTGACTTCACCAGAGAATGAAAACACAAACACACAGTTGCTCTTATCAATAAAATATTATTATTGAAAATGTTCAACAGTGCATATTACACTCCAATTTCAATGTTCTGGCCAGTACTACCTTTTAAGTTTTGCTGCAGCAATAGTCCCTTTAATTTAGTTGTGCACAACCCAGTACCTGTTTGAACTCAGTCTAAAAAAAATATGTATCCCACACGATCCTAAAACAAAATCCACAGGAGGGAGAGACCTTACTGGCGAGGTAGTAGAAATGGAAATCCAAACTCAGGCCTGCAGTTCAGAATCCAGTCCGCTGTCCTTCTACGCTCCTTCTACCAGAAAAGGTTTTCAGACACCAGCATCAAAAGAATATATATCTTTCACAGCTAAATGTTCGCCGTTTTCTCCCTCTGCAACAGGTTTCGAAAAGAAAGAAAAAAAACGACACCAGCTAAATAAGTAATTTAACATTGGCCACATACGTCTTAATACATTGACAACAAGACCCACGCTTCTTCCAGAACTAGTAAAGCGATCATTATGACTGTGTTTCCCTCATTTCAACTGTACGGTAACATCGTAATTTTTAAACTTGTACAGGATAACAGTTAGGAATAAACACATTATATGAGCTTACCTATGTCAACAGAAAATGTTTTCAGACACCAGCATCAAAACATTATTTTTTTCTTTCACAGCTAAATGTTCGCCATTTTCACCCTCTGCAACAGGTTTCGAAAAGAACGATATCTGTCACGACATCTGTCACCTAAGTGAGCATTGCCGCAAAGTGTTTGCCACTGCTGAAAAGTGTTGAGAATAAATGACTCAATTAAAACAAAGTGTCATAACCTGAGCTATGTGTCAGATTAATACATTAAAATAGGAAACTCATATTTTGTTTTATTTTACTCATATGTAGGCTATATCTGAAGGAATATTTTAACTTCAGTACAAATTAGCTTGGATGAATGTACAAAATATCCTATTATGATGACAAATATTGATCACTCAATCACATCATCCATGCTTTAAAGTTATAAACACAACCAACAGATTTTGGGGTGGGTTACATTTTCAGAAAATGGAGCAAGGTTTCAGAAATTGTGTTTTAGCAATTGAGAAAAACTGTAATATCATCGAGCCACTCTGGGGAGTTCTCAAAAGTGCCGTTCAAGCAAGACGACCCAAGGCTTTGCGTGACCTGGAGGCATTTCGCCAAGACGAATGGGTAGCTATAACACCTGCAAGAATTCAGGGCCTCATAGACAACTATTACAAAAGAATGCACTCTGTCATTGATGCTAGAGGGGGCAATAGACAGTATTTTCTGGGTTTCAATCCACGGATCCGCGGATGGAGCACTTTGTGAACATTTGCATAAATAATCAAGAAGCAACAAACTAATGTTATGGACATATTTTTGATTGTGTACCGTGCAGTTGCAACTAATCTTCTCAAGGAGAATTCGCTGAAAGGTACAGGACACTTGAAATCGATTCAGCAATAAGACTGGTTGGAGCCCAGAGACTGATTTTGGCTTAAAGGACAATTGTGAGGTGGGCTGAGATATGATGGATCACACACACAGACTGTCCCACAGCTGCAAGTGGATTCTACTCCCTGGGGTGCCGCACGTCTACAGTGATGCCTGGTTCCTGACAGCTGGACTAATTCTAGTGCTGATGATTCTGCCATGAGATGAAGAAGGCAACACCCAACCGATGGGGGGAGATGTGGAAAGCAGCGGTTCTGGACAACGTTTTCTGGGGCACGGAAGACCAACTGCACGACATCATGCCACGCTGGTACATCTTATCTGCTGTCCAGGTAGCTGAGAGAGGAACCTGGGGTCGACGACTCACACGCTACAGGAGGGCTTCAGTGTTTAAAGATTAGGTGTTGTATTGAAGTCACTGAGGTAAAAGTGAATTTTCTGGTACTGGTAACCATCACTTCCGACCCGGCCTGCAGTTATAGAGCCTTTAGATAAAACTGGTCATCTTGGCATTTACAAAGGACAAAACACAGATTCTCCTGAACCTGGCTGATGTAAAGGATTCATTTATTACCATATCCTTTTTTACCCATTATTCTGCAAATTAAATGTAATATATGGACTGTTTTAGATAAGGCCTGAATTTGCTTTAGACTGTTCATGGTTGCCACAGATAGAAGAAGACCTAGGTCAGCATGCCCTGTTCTTAGAAGTGATTATGGCCACAACCAAGGCGCCAGGACTCAAACCTATCTTATCTATGATCCAACTACAGATGGCTCCAAGGTGAAGTCGCCTGTGTCTCCTCTGTTTCTTCCATTTGGGCAGGACAGAGACCAGGGGTAGCTCAGATCAGGTCTGTTAACTCTGACCTAGAACTATGGTTGCCATGACAGTGTAGGGTCCTATCTTGTTTTCCCATTAGTATGACAACTTGTTTTTGTATGTGTCTTATAGCATAAGAGATAATTATTTTGGGAGCTGACAAGGAGGGGTATAAAGAGGTGAAAGCAATAATGTATAATCAGAACAATTGTTATGACACTACCCTGTTGGTCTCTGTACTTATGCTCTGTTTTGTAAAAGTGATTGTTCCCATGGATCCACATAAATAAACTGAAATAATTGGTTTGAATGGCCAGCATTGAATATGTGTTTGAATGAATGAGAGAGAGACAGAAGCACAGAAGCATGGATAATTCTGTGTGCACTCAGGAACAGTTGGATGGGTGTGTGAATGTGAATGTGTGCTCAATAAAATTAATGATTTGGTTGTGTATCTTATTACAATTGTGAATTTCACCTAAAATGCCGACTGTTCTGCCCTTTATCTCAAACGCCTTGCTTGAGTATGCAGTCAGATAACGCCTCCCAAAGACAACAGACACAGGGATTGTTTCCAAGGTCTACTGTTGTCCTAGGAGTAACGTAAAACTGTAAAAATACAAAATACAGAATCTTAAATGTACAGAGTCAATTACATCTTTGCATAAACACAACAAAGGCTTTTCCTTTACATTGCATATAATTAGCATAAACTATATCAGAAACAGACTGTGCATTCACGTAGCAAAGAAAACTAAAGTTACATCTGAAATATAAGATATAACAATCAAATATGCATGGAAATTATAATGTAGCAACATCTACATACCGAAAGTGCCTTCAAAATAACTCAAATAAAGGCGCAATAGTAGCCATGACTGCATGCTCTTCTCTGTTGCTGGGCTCACATTTGTGATGTCATCATATAAGGACAACATTATATGCAATACCCAACTTTGAACAGAAGGGGTCGCTTTACTAACTTTTGTATCAAATAAATGCAGAATGTTCATATAGAACAGCACACTCCCCGTCTGGTATTCGGGGAATACCAAACCTTCCAACTTGAGTTTAAACCTGAACGGTCTATTTCGAATCTTCATGAAGGAGGAGTACTATCTCATTAATAGGTCTCAGAAACAGTTTGGGTCCATCTTTCCCTATGATTTTTAATTGCACTTTTCGAACTCGCCCATCTTGGCCGGGGTAAATTTCCGTTATGATGCCCAGGGGCCAATCGTTCTGTTTTGACTGAGAGTCCTTGAGCAGAACTATGCATCCTTTGGAAATGTTGGGCTGTTGGTGTTGCCATTTTCGTCGATGCTGTAAGGTTGAAAGGTACTGTTTACGCCATCTGTCCCAGAAAGTGTTTGCGAGGCTTTGCACAGTACGCCACTGTTGTTAGTACAGGTCAGGCTTTCCAAAGTCCCCAGGTGGAACTGAGCTAGAACCAGTCTTTTGGGTAAGTAATGTGGCAGGTGTTAGGATGAAGGGATCAGCTGGATCAGTAGACACGGGTATCAGTAGTCTGTTGTTTATAATGGCTGTAACTTCGGCCATGAAGGTGGAGAGTACCTCGTGTGTTAGTTTGGAGGATACCATCTGAAGAAGCATGGGGTCCAAGATCCTACGGGCAATCCCAATCATCCTTTCCCATGCACCGCCCATGTGCGACGAGTGCGCAGGGTTGAAAGTCCATATGCATCCTTGATCTGACAGGAATTGTTTCACCGCCTTTTCATCAACATTGGAAGGAATTTGAAGGTCTTTACAAGCTCCAATAAAATTGGTCCCTCTATCAGAACGAATCCCTTTCACTGGACCCCGGATTGCCAGAAACCTCCTTAAAGCATTTATGAAACTGGAGGTATCTAGGGACTCGATCACTTCTATGTGAATGGCTCTGACACTTAGACATGTGAACAGCACCGCCCATCTCTTGCTTTCTGCATAGCCACCTCTTGTCCTACGAGCAGATACTGACCAGGGGCCAAACACGTCTAATCCCACATGTGTGAAGGGAGGCTCTATGCTGAGCCTGTCTGCGGGCAGATCTGCCATCTTTTGAGTCTCACAGCCTGAGTCTGCGGCAAACAACACAGAAATGGATAAGACTGTTCACACGTCCCTTGCCTCCTATTATCCAGTAGCCGGCAGATCTTATCGTTCCCTCTGTGAAGTGACGACCCTGATGATGCGTTTGCTCATGAAAGTGTTGTGTTAGGAGTAATGCTACATGATTCCTACCCGGTATGATGAGGGGTCTCTTTTCTTCAGAACCTAGATCTGCTTTGGCCAGGCGACCTCCGACCCTCAACAGTCCACTTTGATCAATGAAGGGATCTTGTTTTTCAAGTGTGGTTGTTTTGGGAAGTGGTTTGTTTTGTTTGAGGCTCTGCAACTCTTCAGCAAAAGTTTCCTGTTGTACTGTTCACCTACCACTGAATACCTCCTTCAATGCATCACTGGTACAAAGTCCTCTCATGCCAATTACTTGATTCACGGAAAAGTCCTCTCATGGTTAGATATACTTCCAAAGTCATCACAAATGTTCAGCTCCTCAAAACTTCAGACAGTCAGTTATGAACCATTTCTTGGCAGGCCGGTGTAACAGAACAGAAGATCAGATGTATATTTCAAGGTGTTGTCCTTCATAGCTCAAATGCAGACACAGCTGTAGTTTTCTTCATTCTAGCTGCTTTATCAGCCAGGTCAGGAGAATCTGTGTGTTCTCCCTTGTGAATGCCAAGATGACCAATTTTAGCTAAAGGCTCTATAGCTGCAGGCCGGGTCGGAGTGATGGTTACTAGCACCTGAAAATTAACTTTTCCCTCAGTGACTTCAATTCACTGTGCCTAACCTTTAAACACCGACGCCCTCCTGTAGCGTGTGTCGCAAAAGTCGCAAACTGAAAAAAAACAAACGTGAATATGATAAAAACATCCCCAAACGAAATAAAAAAAAACAACTGTACCACACGGTCGCTCATGTGAAGCAAATATATTGAAACAACTCCCAAAGTAGCATATGAAAATATACATTTCCACTGGCAACGGCCAAAACTAAGGTGAAACATCACATGTAACATGATTACTCAATTTACCTCCTAAAGTCTAGGGAATTTTCTCAACTTAGATGCATGTCCATGTTATTCAAAATAGTGGTGATCAGCCAAAAATCGCTACTGTCATGCAACGACACTAAGATTGTTCTAGCAATTAACAACGGTGGATGACTTAAGGTCTCCACCCTTACTACAATTTGTTTCAAAATCATAAATCTCAACATTAAAGCTATTGAAAGGAAAAGAAAGCTAGCTTGCACTTAACGTCTGATAAACCCAAAACTAAACATACTAATGTAAGGGAAATTACCACAGGTGAGGACAGGCAGAAAACTCAAACGGAAAACCTAGAGCAAAGGCCAACCCAGGGGGTCTGCCCCCCTTCCTGGAGCCAATGAAAGTCCCCACACAAAAACGTGACATGGTCTTCAGACTGCCTGGAGTAAAAGACATCAAGCCTACAATTTAGCCGATATCCTACGGTAACTATAAGTTCAGAGTTATTGTTCTACCCATCTAATATCGTTGCTGTTCCCAAAAAAAAATCACTTATCTTATCAACACAGCAACAGTAGGGAGAGGAAAAACTCACAAGAGAGGCCAAGTTAACAGAAAACAGATGCATGAAGTAACTAAAATCAAAGAACAATCAGGGAGTGATCCCCAGGATACTCCAACCTAGTTCTCTAATTACAGTCACATCAATCAACCCCATTTGTCAGTTTACCAGGCTAGAATTTAAAACACCAGTAACGAGCACCAGGCGTAGGTCCAAGAACACAAGTATTAACCCAGGTATCATTGTAAATACAAACTAAATTTTAAATAGGACATCTAACATTACGGGTTTATTGATCCGGGGAACAAACTGGCTGTAGCGATTTTACCCTCTTTTGCAGGCTATGACTATATTGGCTGCGAATCCAGTCTTTATGGAAAACTGGATATGTTATCTTAATATTAAAGTCTTTGGCCATTCTACTCCACACAAGGAGAGAGAAAACACAATTTTAACCCCTCATTACGAAACCACAAGACCATATTTTACCAAATTAGAAAAGCATCGTTATGCCAATTTCCAATCTATCCCTCTAATTACATTTACGACATTATTTTCGCATACACCCCAGTGGACACCAAACAACGCAAAACCTTGCGATTTCAAAACTTCCAAGGTAACTCCCACATGCACAGGGAACACCAAAACGGACAAATGCATTTACTAAGTGTCAACCACAACCAGATATTGACAAATGCCCGTGACTCGGGCCATAATCACATACAGAACAAACACAAGTGGTGCGTGCGCATAAACAACTGCATTAGTACAATCACTTAATTCAAACCATAAGCTGTCCAACAACTTCGGCAATTGACAGGAGCAATCCCTACTCCCTCCTACAGTCTCTGAAATTGGTGGACATAGAGCTTAGACAAAATCTCTGAGGTCCTCCATACAGCAGTAGGCATTGATGAGCAACAGATATAGCCCCTGAGCCATCAGTGCCCTACCTACGTGGTTGGAAACCAACCCGAGGCCTGCTCACCGCTAGCCCATAGGACCAATTCTCCCCTACCTATAATACAGGGAGACACAGGGGCACAATTCCCCTACAATAGAAAAACAAACAAGACAACCTTCTCACATTTCACACAGACAGTTGCACAGAAACCAATTCCACCAACAGAGAGCTGCTTAACATCCTGCACGAATCGGCCGCAATAGGTTAGCTATATGTATATAGAAATAGTTATTCTACAAGTGTTGCGTTCATAATGACAATTGGTTTTTCCCAATATGGGCTAAATATCCTCTGCTGGTCTCTATAAGAAAAAATCTTTCAGTTCTGTGAATGAACAAGCATGGTAATGGTGGGCTGCATCCCAACCCACACAGAAAATAAATATATTGTTGCAATGCAGAATGCATATGGAACGTGATAAATATAAGGCGAATGCATTTAACTTTATTCAAAATGCGTCTTTTAGGAAGGAATAACAACCTTTTATGTATTTCACCTTTTATTCTGAGATGCATTTAAAAATGCATACATACATTTAACTTAATTCATATAACATTTCAGGTTATTCCCAGAGGCATCAGGTTTTAGTGCACTTGTCCTGGCATGGTCTGTGGTGTTCCTTAGGTGTAACCCAGGGATGTTCTTTTGTTGCTGAAATCTTATATTACAGCCAACAATAGGACAATTTTCTAATTATCTTAACCAATATAGCCCACTTGTCCTCACACAGTGAATATACAAACAACACTTTCAAAATGTTCATCATTAGTTCTAGAAGTATTAATTATATTTTCTTAAATACAATATTTGGCCCATTTTTGTTATTTTAAGTATTTCCCAAACATGTTTAAAACAATAATAAAATATTTAAGGTGTATTTGTTTTTAGGTGGGGGCAGTATACTAGATCCCTCTCACCATTGGTTTGTTGATCTGCTTTATTTTAATGCTCCTACTGTCACGTTACGGTGAGGATCAGCGCCACCGTCCCGTACACCTCCAGTTCCTGTAACTCCACAAACACATTCCGGACATGTTTTGTGTGTGTTATGGAAATTTTGAACTAAGGTGCATTTGAGAAATGTCTGTCTTTCCATTGGCTGATATGTAAATCTGTACTTTGATTGTGACACACGTGTCTGTATAATATCAGAGGATTATGAAGTATTTGGGCCATGTCCCCCTGCCTAGAACAAGGATGTATTCTTTCTCGTCCTATACATGAATGAGTTACTAGTTAAAGATGCCGAGAGGGGTCTGGTGTTTGAATAGGAGACATCCTTGACCGGCACGGGTGGATTAGAGGGGTACTCATAAATCTGTATAACCCTTTAGTGTCTCTGTTGATTATCCAGACATTGTGTCTCCTCAGGAGTTGAGAAGGATAAGGTGGGGGGACAGCCCGCCCTTTGGGGTAAACAGATGGCAGCATCTTAACACACCCCTTTTCTATGTAATAAATACGGATTGTTCATGTATGGAGTTAGAGACTCCTCGGATGATTATGTATGTAAGCGTTTGACGCGTCTCTCTCATTTGCAAAAGATTTAATAAACTGTTAATTTGTGCCAAGAGTATTTCGTCTCTGTACTTCCTTCTTAAAGAGTTCTGATCGATAAAATTGCCATCACATGTGACATGCCTTCAATCATTCACACCAGGTCCCAATCATTCCAAGAGTATGTGTATTAATCTATGATTAAATTCTGGTTTCATGAATATAGGTTTAAACTAATTAGAAAGTATACAGATTAAAATGATTCTCCCTTTGTTCAAAATGTTTAAAATCCTCTCCTATGTTCTACTTATCACCAACGTTTTTTTTATAAACAGCCCATACAATTCTGTTATTAAATCTCAAATGAAACACCATCTGTAGTATCCACACAGACCTCCTGATATACACCCACACCTGCACTGACATACCACATACAAAACAGACTAATAACATCCAAGACTAAGTTTTAATTGGAAGACCCTATGTTTGACAAGTTTGTCCCAACCCCTTTTCACCAGGGCACATGGCGCCAACGTGCCAGACTGGTTATAAGTATAGGAGAGGGGTTTGCTGGTTTCCTGGCCCACCAAGAGAGACAAAGTACTGTTAGAACGAGCGGATCACCTTATTAGAAGGAACAGATAGTCTTAAGAAGCAGTATGTGGTTATCTCTGTGGTGAAAAAAAAAACCTTCTGGAAAAAAGTTGTGTTGCTTAATGGTAGGAATGTACATGTACATTTATGGACATACGGTGTGCAGTATAATTAATAAAAATTTTATTTACATTTATTTTACTCCATGAGATTGCTTACTGTAGTCAAACATCTCTGACTTTGTTAAATAAAATGTGCATGTTTTTAATGTTCTGTTTGAATATTGAATAAATCCACGATGTTGCATTTATTTTCTGTTCCAAAACATATCCTATTTGCACTCAGTAAATCTGGATGTATTTATGTATACTGCCTTGAAGGATATTAAATAAATCAAGTTGCAGTTGAAAGAAACAATGATGTTGTTGGACATATACAATGAAAATGTTGTCACAGACCCACACAGTGAGGATAAAGTAATACAGATATTCAGGCATACTGTACGGAAGTACTGAGTAAACATTGAGTGAAAGTATAAAATTGGTAACTGGTCAATTAAAAGTACATTTATACATTGTAAGACTGTTTCTGATACTGTGATGATGATCATGCTGTAAAGTGAATTGTCTATTATGTTTATGTACAGAAGGATGGTGAATTTAAGGGATGGAGTTGCCACTTTGTGACATAATATTTTTTTTGGGTTTAAAACCAGGCCTCGTAGTGCCCAATCAAGCTTCATAGAGCTCAATCAGGCTTTGTAGTTCCCAACCGGCTTCACAGTGCCCAACCGGCTTCACAAGGCCAAACCAGCCTTTGTTGTGCCCAACCAGGCTTCATAGAGCCCAGCCAGGCCTCAAAGTGTCATTGTCATTACAGGATTGCAATCTCCAAAAGAGGAACAATCTGTATACATTGATATATAAACTAAGCTATTCTATTGGATAAAGACTTGCAGCTAAATTCACAGCGTATGATTAAATTAATCCACAGAACACTAAAATGCAGATGGAAGAATTTAGGGATACTAAACAATTCTTGATTGTGCTTTATAAACACAATTGTGTATGTAATTTTGTCAGATACCAAAATTCTGTAATAACCTTTATATAAACTGTTTGCTAAACAAAATATGGTTTTGTTTATAAAAGTAATAACTTGAAAACAGTGAAAGAGTTAATTAAATCAGTAACAAACGACCTGTGATTCTACAGCAGTTGAAGTACCATTCAAAATCTCCACAGAGCCCAAGTCCTGCCCACCAGCCCACAGTGCCCGTCTGCAGCCAGGCCCTTCTCGTTAAATATTAATTTCTCAAGGAGTTTAGAAATCAATATTTGGTGGAATAACCCAGATTTTTAGTCACAGCTTTCATGCATCTTGGCATGCTCTGCACCAGTATGTCACATTGATGTTGGGTGAATCTATGCCACTCCTGGCCCAAAAATATAAGTAGCTCGGCTTTGTTTGATGGCTTGTGACCATCCATCTTCCTCTTGATGAAATTCCAGAGGTTTTCAATGGGGTTCAGAAGATGACATTACTCCATTCCTCTACAGTCCAATCCTTATGGTGTTTTGCAAACTTCAGCCTGGCTCTTCTTTGCTTCTCATTGATGAAGGGCTTTTTCTAGCTTTGCAGGACTTCAACTTTGCCCTTAGGAGCCTGTTTCGAACCGTCCTCGCTGTGCACTTCACCCCAGATGCTGTTTGCCATTCTTTTTGTAGGTCACTTGATGTCATCCTACGGTTGCTGAGTGACATTCGAATGAGTTGACGGTCATCTCAGTCAGTGGACAGTCGGTTTTTCCCTCTGTCAGTCTGTAGCTTTGTTGTCTGTTGCTTGGCCTTGTTCTTATGAACCGCTGTCTTTGAAATTTTCAGGATGGAAGCAACCTGATGCTCACTGTCTCCCTCTGCCAGTAAAGCCAGATTTGAACCCTCACTCAACCGTTGTCATGCTAACTAGTTATTTTTTATATTCAAATTACCTTTGAGGTACTACTTGCACTGTTTCTGCCATCAAGCTGGTCCTATTGCAAGAGGATAGTGATGACCACAGCAGTGGTTTTTATACTTTTCCTCGTTAAATTAGATTTGGTTCAGGTAATCACCTAATCAGTACCTCATTAAGTTAAGTGAGGTGTGCCTCTTAGTGGTCTCTTGATTTTTTCCAGAGCTGTATTCTACATAGCTTACTGTTAGCTAGTGGATGAAAGTTAACTAATTCAATGGAAGATTGAATATACTTACTGAATTAATGTTACCCATTGGAAACGTATTTGGCCACAAAACGCTTGGTAAAGTTCGGCTGTGGAATCTAAAAGCGGTTGAGAGTGCAGAAAACGGTGAGCTAAGGAAATAGCATATAGTTGGCTAGCTTAGCTAACTTGCTTCTCTAGACTCTCCATCCAATAAACCCAGTGTTATGTGTTGATACATTTTGTCTTCTAGTTCTGTTGCTGAGTTTTTTGTGTCTACCACACGACTTAATCCATATGCACTCTTGTTCATTTGAGCCAATGTTACAGGAGAAAAACACTCATTTGCACGAAATGTAGTAGCGCTGAGGTTGTATTGGTAGTTTATAAATACATATATTTAGAATAACCGAAAACTATTCTAATAATAACATACTATTCAGATAGTAAAAACGTGTCCAGTTGACATCCCACCCAGTACATCAACAGACACTGCCTGTCCTGGGAGAACAGCTTCAACTGAAAAATAAAAGAAGTACTAATATCAAAGAAATGAAATATATTAACACATTGTCCTGAATATACTTATTAATACTACTGTACATTATTTCTGTGTGTAGATTTAATTATGTTTAACAATACATGTAATAAATGTTACCCTTGAAACAGAAAGTAGTGTCCACATGAAGATGGCTACAAACGTCATGCTTGTAGTGGCTTCAGTTGTCATGAAGGACTCACTCATGAAGTTTTGAACTCACAGGGTTATAAACACTATAAAAGCACCATAGCAGATTCACCATGAAAATTATAGTTTTAAATCTCAGTCTCAGTAGGTTTCCATCATTAGAATGTATTTCAAACTGCAGTAGATTTATTACAACAAACAGGAAAGTTTTTCATCACTAATATATAGCTCGTTATGTCCTACTATTGTATTTTATTCTGATAATAAATATAATTAGCTGTCTGTTCATTTATGCTCAAATAATTAAGTTAACACTACTCTAAACTTAAGCTGATAGGATTCCTCTAGTATTTCTGTTATTTCCTTGTCTTTACCACCACTGTAACATTTAAAATCAACATCTTTAATACATTATTATACAACATGGATTACAATCACCATGACTGTTCTCTTTATGGAAAATATAGAGGAATTCAAACACTGGATCTAATAGTGGACTGTACCTAGGTTAGTGAGGAGGGCAGACTGTTCTCTGTAGGACCCATCATTCACATACCCTTGTGGAGAGAGGCTGCTGGTTCTCCCTCCTTTGTAAAACAATGTTGTCATTGTTTCTTGAACTACATTCAAATAGACCTTTGTCACAAACATTAAATGACACTGAAATAAACATGGAACCAGATTGATTCATGGGATTCATTTGATAATGCAAATGTCTTCACTTACTAATTATTCCTGTTCTTACTTATAACAAGTTATTTATACTAACACAAGATACTAAAATGTTCACAGATTAACAGCAGAGGTCAGACCATGTGTTGAAATCTACTCTTTATATTAATATTTTTTTTGCCTTGACTAAAATACATGAATGAATAGACCAAAATAAATGGCATAACAGCATTTAGTCAATATGCTGATCTCAAGTGTGGTAATCATACCTGCATTTAGCTTCTTTTCTTTTCTTATTTGCATCACAGCATAAAGATCATCAAATCATAGTCTTCTCTACCACCAACCACCTGGGAACAGGGTGAACCACCCAATCTGGTGACAGTGCTGTTCTATTCTAGGACATGTAGAACCACCCAACCTTGTCTATATAAATTTCAGTTTCACTCCCACAGCTCCAAGTCCAACAGTTGAACAGTTTCACTAGTTGAAATCCCCTGGACTGGTCCAGATGTTAGTGAGTGGACTGGTTTTATCCTCCATGGTGGAGGTAACTAAGTTATTCTAGTGAGGTGATGAAGTTGCAATGCAGCTTTTGATGTTTACCCCACGTGGTCATTCCTAGCAACATTAAACTGCAATGCATTTTGTATTGTGTGTAGTGTTTAAAGTATAACGTGTGACATATGGAGCCATGGGACAATACAGGGATGGAATGTGGCCAGCAGGTGGAGACAAAGCCCTGACCTGTTGAGCACCTTTCTCCCCACAGGTCAACACACCTGGGTTTGATCAACCTCCTGTCTCCTGCAGGTCGTTGTTTAATCTGCCAGGCTCCAGATAAGTCTCCTGGGTCCTCCCTAAAGGGGGGAGATTCAGGAGGAACTCAATGTGACCAGTTTGTTTAGACACTTTGCAAGGAAACGTTTGTCATCCTGTGAAGAACTGTTTTTTTACTTACCTGCACCAATATTATCCCAAGAAGGATCATTTTTGTTGCTCCAATAAAACTTAATTATTAGCATTTCTCCAGGATATTTGGCTTGTTTTTTTTTAAGGCCTGCACCCAACAAACACCCACACACCATGGTGATTGGCTCCACATGCTATAGTGGTACAGTGCTGTAGTGGGGGTTGAAACTGTGTAACATAATAATATAGAAGATAAAGGATGATGACTGATGATGATGGAGAACATGATCTAGGAATGTTTTCTAACTATTCAAATATGACCTCTACTGACAAGTGTTCCATGTCACTGTCTCTTCCCCCTCAACACCTGCAGTAGGTCCCAGCTGTAACAGTTCAGTCACTGTGCAGTCTGACTGAGGGAGGTTTTTGTACGGCTCTATATCACTGTGTGAACACCCAGACACTGTTGGGATTGTGTAAACTCTGACAGTAGTAATCTCCTGCATCTTCAGCCTGGACTCCACTGATGGTCAGAGTGAAGTCACTCCCAGATCCACTGCCACTGAATCTAGATGGAATCCCAGACTGAAGTGTTTTAGCATAGTAAATTAGGAGTTTAGGAGCTCCTCCAGGTTTCTGTTGGTACCAGGCTAGATGATCGTTGCCATACACATTACTGCTGACTTTACAGTTCATAGTAACTGAATTTCCTGTTGTAACAGATTGAACTGCAGGTGACTGAGTCAGAATGTACTGTCCTCTGGATTCTGTAAAATAAGGACACCCATATTAATGGAATAAAACACAGTAACACATTCTACGTAATATACATAATAGCATTGCCATATATCATTCCTTTCTGTAGATTCAATTATTTTTCAACATTACACTTAATAAATATTACCTTTGAAAAAGATGGCAAGTGTCCAGATGAAGATGGTTATAAAAGTCATGGTTGTTGTGGGTTCAGTTGTCATGAAGGACAGCTCTCAGTCATGAAGTGTTAAACTCACAGGGTTATAAACACTCCCAGATCACTGAATCATGTGCTGTCTATACAGAGCATCATCACTATGCAAATAAGATTCTGGTCTTCTCTCTATTCACCATTATTCAGTAAATATACACCAAGTAGATCCATCACATTAGTCTTACATGGAAATGATGTCATAGGACATGGACATCTGTAAAGTAACATCATTTGATGATTACATTAAACAAAGCAATACTGCTCACATTCCAATACAGTACTTGACATAAACAAAGCATTCATCTAAGCATGACACATGATGCATGGCCTGATGACAATTAACCAAATAGAAGGTAGAGAGAAAGAATGACAGACCCAGAGAGAGAGAAGGGGTACTTTCACCAACACCATTCACAGGAAGAGAGAGTGAGGTAGACTTGCTTTTATAAACCTCTGAGAAGAGTTTATAGTCAAACCTGAGTTGGTCACATATTCCAAATACAGGATGTGATCCCAGATTCTACTTCATAGAGGTGACAGAACAGGAGATGGTAAGAGACCCTGAGCCAAACACAAAAGGACACTTACATACAGTGTCTATCAGAGTCAGGGGATATTCTTCACCTTATACATAGGTACCCTTTGTTTATTTACATTAAGCCCTGGTAAATATTATCCACTGCTATCTTTATTAACATTAAGCCCTGGTAAATACTATCCACTGCTATGTTTATTAACATTAAGCCCTGGTAAATACTATCCACTGCAATGTTTATTTACATTAAGCCCTGGTAAATACTATCCACTGCTATGTTTATTAACATTAAGCCCTGGTAAATACTATCCACTGCAATAGTGAGAAATATCTTTCCAATTCCAGTCCTAACCATCTAGTGTTGTAACATTAATGTATCTGATCACATTTCTCCATTAAAATAGTCTGCTTGTGACCATGGAATACAGCCAGTTGAAACAAAATTGCAAGTTCAGTAGGCTATGTTGAGCTCAAACCAGACGAGTTCAAATAACTTTTCTGATTATTGCAAATCCAAGCAAATGTGAATGACACACATATTATTATTATTGTTATCAGGATAATTTCTACTTATAATATTATTTCAGGTACAGTCAGTATTTCATATTTTATTACACTGATCCGAGATCCGTGGCCACCATGTTTGATCTTAGGATATTACAGAAAACTAAATTGCTAAATCCATCCCAGATGAATAAAGGGTCACACATTGGATCTATCCATGGAGATCACTAATATTAATAGTAAATATCTGACACATTTTAATTCTATGTTTACTCCTTCTTTAAGTATAGTATAGCAATGAACTTATATGTACTCAATTTCTGTTTTAGCATTCACCCTTTGTGTGGAATGTTAATGTGTTATAGAGGTTTATCTAGGGTCTGAAATACAGGACCAAAAGGTCATGCCATAATTACCCTACCCTATGGTTCCAGGAAAAACAGATGGAAATGTGTCCCTAGTGGATTGGGGGACTATTTGTCAAGACCAGTCATTTGGTCTTTCATTAGGTTAGCTATCCAACCCCCACAACTTTAGTTATAAACCAAAGTAAGCTGTTGTAAACGTTCTTTCATGCTTTTTGCTCAGCTTCTCTGTATGCATCTCAGCTCTGGCAACATCTCAAATTCCTGGAGAACTGCTATCTTTGATAATTCTATTGCAATTGTATACTTAAACCAATACATTTTATCTGTTACATAAATGTTTGGACTCTGCAGAAGTATCTATAAAACAGCCTAAAATCCAGTTCCACCAATACAAAGTGGTCAAACCCAGTCACTTTCAGGGATGGGATACTCCTGTCCTCAGGTTGTAGTGGTGTCACTTATTCCCAATCCTAAGCAAAAGGATGAAAACCAGAAGTGTTTGAGATGAATAGCCATGTTCATTAACTAAAGCCCCAGCAAATTTGAGAGGGCGTTCCACAAAAAAACATAAAAACCGACTTCTGGGACACCATTTAGAAAATGAATGTGTTGGAAAGGCAAAAACAATGTTCTACTGAGAACTGTAACTAATGGTCATTGTTGTTGCCTGGTAAAAACCTTTTCTGGGCAAAATCCCCTTCCTCAGCCCCTTGGTGATGGTCAAATATATGTTGGCTGGAACCAGAGCACCACCAGGAACAGGGTTAGACCTCTGGAGGAATGGTGCAGGGAGTTCTGAGCATCTTCCACCAGGGGAGAAAGTGTGTCCACTCACCTGGACAGTCTATGTATTAGGACCAGAGGAACCTTCTCAGCTCTTGATTATTACGCTCCGCCTGCCCGTTAGTCTGTGGGTGATACCTAGATGTGATGCTGACCACGACCCCCAGCCTGGACATGAAGGCTTTCCAGACACGGGATGTAAACTGGGGGCCGCGGTCCATCACAATGTCCTCCGGAAGCCCATACAGCCAGAAAACCTGCTGAAATAGCATCTCAGTGGCCTGGAGGGCAGAGGGGAGGCCGGGTAGTGGGATGAATCTGACCATCTTTAAAAAACCTGTCCACCACAAAAGCGTAGTGCCACACAGTCCTCCACATTCCAGGACACCAATACTTCACCCTGAGGGCCTCCAGGGGCACATAGAGTGGCTTTTTATTGTGGCCAGCCTAAGGCACACCTGTGCAATAATCATGCTGTCTAATCAGCATCTTGATACGCCACACCTGTGAGGTGGATGGATTATCTTGGCAAAGGAGAAGTGCTCACTAACACAGATTTAGACAGATTTGTGAACAATATCTGAGAGAAATAGGCCTTTTGTGTACATAGAGAAAGTCTTACATCTTTGAGTTCAGCTCATGATAAATGGGGGCAAAAAGTGTTTATAATTTTGTTCACTGAATGTTGTCAGGACATGCACATTGCACAGGGGTATTCTGTATGAAATACCCCTGGGAGATTATGAGGAATTAATCAGAATATCGATTGAAAGGAAAAAGGTTTTCAGGCATAAGCTAAAAACCTTATTCTATTCTTTCATGGACAGGCAAAAACTCAAAAATGGATATTCTCAGCTACAAACACATCCTACTGTTACCCAAACATGTCAACATTATCAGAAAGAAATTGGGGATTGATAGACATAAGTGCTAGATCTGGGCAACTATTTTAGTAAGTGGTGTCAAGAGCCCTTTCCAAGTGTCCCTTTACTTCAAATCTAAATTACATCATTCCACTGTTTGATGTACATCTGTAATGTTTTCAATGCTATTTGTTTGGTATAGAAAACCACTGAAAGGACAATCTAATTGGCTACTAGACTTGTCAATCCAACCCAAAGCTAACTGAGCATGAGCTTCAATGCTAACGGAACGCTTGACAAAAATACCACATCCATCCCGTAAATACGCATCCAGACTCTGGACAATCGATATGTTTTATCAGTCATACATGATTGGATATCACTGCCAATAGGCTGGTTAAGGTTCTAAGAACCTAACAACTCATCTGGAAGCTTTATCTCAAGCACAGACCAAACCAGAGCTTACCTTGTAAGAGGAAAGTGTTCCACTTTCCAATAAAGATGTCGCCTCTCGGATGTCTGGATCGAGGGAGGGCAGGTGTCATAAATATGAGGGGCCGTCGGGGACATTATTCAGAATTACCTCTCACAAACACATGTGAAATGCTCTTACATACACTACTGAAACACTCTCACATAAACAACTGGACGATTATTCGCTCGCACACACTACTGAAACGCTCTTATATACACTACTGAAAAGCTCTCATACATACAAGTGAAATGCTCTTATATACACTACTGAAAAGCTCTCATACATACAAGTGAAACGCTCTTATATACACTACTGAAAAGCGACGCTATGTGACTGTCCAGTGTGTCACGGCTTGAAGTTGCAACGGTCGGTTGCTGCCCGACTGTTGTGGCATTTGACAAGGTTCTGATGGTCTCCGCTGAGGCCAGCACAGTGTGAAGCAACGCTGCTACCTCAGTTAGGCTGCTTGCAGGCTGTTGTGCAGTCATTAGTGTTGCGAACAACATGGCCGACGATCAACGTGAATCGGGCTGTGAAATCACTATAGTGAAATCCCTTCACACATTATAGTTAATATATTATACAGGTGCTGGTCATAAAATTAGAATATTATCAAAAAGTTGATTTATTTCAGTAATTCCATTCAAAAAGTTAAACGTATTAACTTTATAAACGTATATATAATGTATACATTAATTCCACAGAGACTGATATTGTCACGGTCGTGGTAGGAGAAGGACACAGGCGCAGAGTATAGATAATGTAGATAATCCATCTTTTAATGAAAAGCAAAACTCAAACAAAACAAAAAGCAGCAACCAGTGACGTGGGTTATCTTCAGCAGGACAAAACCAAAATGAACAACACCCACATTTCCAACACACTGAACTTAAATAGGGTCCCCAATTGGAGGCAATAACCAACACCTGCCTCCAATTGGGGAAACCAAAAAGGATTAGAGGTGGCTAGATGCCACCTCCTGTCCTGTCCTGGCTATGCCCCGAGCCCAGCGCAGAGATGGCTAGGGGCACAGCCATGACATGACAGATATATTTCAAGTGTTTATTTCTTAAAATGTTGATGATTATAGCTGACAACTAATGAAATCCCCAAATTCAGTATCTCAGAAATTTTGAATATTGTGAAAAGGTTCAATATTGAAGATACCTGGTGCCACACTCTAAGCAGCTAATTAACTCAAAACACCTGCAAAGGCCTTTAAATGGTCTTTCAGTCTAGTTCTGTAGGCAACACAATCATGGGAAGACTGCTGACTTGACAGCTGTCCAAAAGACGACCATTGACACCTTGAGGGCAAGACACAAAAGGTCATTGCTAAAGAGGCTGGCTGTTCACAGAGCTCTGTGTCCAAGCACATTAATAGAGAGGCGAAGGGAAGGAAAAGATGTGGTAGAAAAAAGTGTACAAGCAATAGGGATAATCGCACCCTGGAGAGGATTGTGAAACAAAATCTGTCACACAACCCTGTGAAGAGAGGCTGCTGGTTCTTTGCTTTGATTCTAGTTTGAGGTTGAATGTTCTTGGTCTTATTGATCACTTTCATGTAGACTAACAGTGAGCTTTGCATGAGTTCATGTGTCAATCCTCTCTGTAGATGGACATTTGATAGAAATGATATGGTCTGCTCGTACTGTTATAACACACATTTGCTTTTATGCATTGATGAAAATAAAGAGTTCCCTTTGTAGGAAATATAAGTTGTTGTCTTTCATTAAATTAAAGTATATTTTATTTGCAAATATTGAATGACAAATAAATAATAATAAAGCCAGATGTGGTTTATAAGAAGTGTTAAATGTTTTAACTTATTATATATGTTCTTACTTGCAACCTCATTATCAATCAATGAATAGTTCATACAAACACAAGATAGTAAAATGTTCGCAATTCATGCATTGATGAATAGATAAAAATAAAGATTTCCCTTAGTAGAAAATATGTTGCTGTGTCTTTCATTTAATTCAAATTTACTTTATCTCCAAATACTGAATGACAAATAAATAATATAATATCCAAGTTTTACAGCAGATCTGGCCACATGTTGACATGTACGCTTTGCATTCATCTATTTCTGAATGTTTCTGATATTCTTCACTAAAAGATATGACTGAATAGACTCAAAGAAGAACGATAAGAAACGTGTCAATATCTTGATCTCTCAAAAATGTGATAATCACACCTGTGTTTAGCTAAAAGTATTTTATTACTCATGTCACAGTGAAGTTATTCAGTTCTCTCTACCTCCAACCTCCTGGGAACAGGGTAAACATCTGGTGACAGAACTGTTCTATTCTGGGACATGTAGAACCACCCAACCCTGTCTATGTAAATCTTTGTTTCCCTCCCACAGCCACCAGTCCAACAGTTGAGAATGTTCAGCTTCGGAAATCCCCTCAATGGGTCCAGATGTGAGGGACTGATTTTAACCTCTGTGGTGGATTTAGGGATGGAGACATACCAGATATGCCACTATGTAATAAATTACAGTGCATGTGTATTATCCTTCATATTAGACAGTGTATATACTGTACATGTGTCTTGTGTTCAGACCAGCATAATGTCACATCCTGGCATAGCAGGCTTGTAATGCCAGTGAGATCCAAAGCCCTCTCTCCCTGGTTTGGATCACAGACACCTGTTCTGTTGTTAATCACCCTCACCTGTTTCCATAACCACTGTTCCTATGTAAGTTCCTCCATTCCCAGTGTGTCTGGTCTGTCTTTGTTTGGTGTACACTTTCTTTTTCTGTCTTTTGCCAGTCATATTTCCTTTGGTTATAGTTCCAGTTGTTTCATTAAATGTCCCCGTTCTCTCAGTGCTTGTGTCCTGCCTGGATGGAAGATGAGATGCTACTGAAAGTATAGTTGGAGGGCCAGTAAAGGGCATTCTTATCTCTCAAGATCAAATCCCAAAACCCAAGTGCACTGAAGAAGACATTGGCCTGCTTGGGCACTCACTTTGTCATGGGAGACTACAATGGTGAAAACTGAATAAGGGTGTCAGCAAAATGACAGGATTTTTTTATATTAATGACTACAATGATGATAATGTTGATGGAGAAAATACGATCTGAATAATATTTTCTAATTTTATTTAAAGTTGACCTTTTTGTGTAAGTCTAAGTTGACCAGTGTTCCATGTCACTGTCTCTTCCACCTCAACACCTGCAGTAGGTCCCAGCTGTAACAGTTCAGACCAGTGTTCCAGTCACTGTGCAGTCTGACTGAGGGAGGTTTTTGTATGGCTCTGTATCACTGTGTGAACACCCAGACACTGTTGGGATAGTGTATACTCTGACAGTAGTAATCTCCTGCATCTTCAGTCTGGACTCCACTGATGGTCAGAGTGAAGTCACTCCCAGATCCACTGCCACTGAATCTAGATGGAATCCCAGACTGAAGTCTGTTAGCATAGTAAATTAGGAGTTTAGGAGCTCCTCCAGGTTTCTGTTGGTACCAGGCTAGTTGATCGTTGCCATACACATTACTGCTGACTTTACAGTTCATAGTAACTGAATTTCCTGTTATAACAGATTGAACTGCAGGTGACTGAGTCAGTATGTACTGTCCTCTGGATTCTGTAAAATAAAATAAGGACACCCATATTAAAGGAATAAAACACAGTAACACATTGTACGTAATATATAGAATAGCATTGCCATATATCATTCCTTTCTGTAGATACAATTATTTTTAAACAATACATCTAATAAATCTTACCTTTGAAAAAGAGTACAAGTGTCCAGATAAAGATGGTTATAAAAGTCATGGTAGTTGTGGGTTCAGTTGTCATGAAGGACAGCTCTCAGTCATGAAGTGTTAAACTGACAGGGTTATAAACACTCCCAGATCACTGAATCATGTGCTGTCTATACAGAGCATCATCATTATGCAAATAAGATTCTGGTCTTCTCTCTATTCACCATTATTCAGTAAATATACACCAAGCAGATCCATCACATTAGTCTTACATGGAAATGATGTCATAGGACATGGATATCTATTTTCAACATTTGATGATAACATTAAAGAAGGCAATACTGCTCACATTCCAATACAGTACATGGCATGAACAAAGCATTCATCTAAGTATGACACAAGATTCATGGCCTGATGACCTTGAAGGTAGAGAGAAAGAAAGACAGACCCAGAGAGAGAGAAGGGGTACTTTCACCGACACCATTAACAGGAAGAGTGAGGTAGACTTGCTTTTATAAACCTCTGAGAAGAGTTTGTAGTCAAACCTGAGTTGGTCACATATTCCAAATACAGGATGTGATCCCAGATTCAACTTCATAGAGGTGACAGAACAGGAGATGGTAAGAGATCCTGAGCCAAACACAAAAGGACCCTTACATACAGTGTCTATCAGAGCCAGGGGATATTCTTCACCTTTTACATAGGTACATTATGCTCTGGTAAATACTATCCACTGCTATGTTTATTAACATTAAGCCCTGGTTAAATACTATCCACTGCTATGTTTTTTTAATAAGCCCTGGTAAAAACTATCCACTGCTATGTTTATTAACATTAAGCCCTGGTAAATACTATCCACTGCTATGTTTATTAACATTAAGCCCTGGTAAATACTATCCACTGCTATGTTTTTTTAATAAGCCCTGGTAAATACTATCCACTGCTATGTTTATTAACATTAAGCCCTGGTAAATACTATCCACTGCAATAGTGAGAAATGTCTTTCCAATTCCGGTCCTAACCATCTAGTCTTGTAACATGATTGTATCTGATTACATTCCTCCATTAAAATAGTAAGCTTGTGACCATGAAATATAGCCAGTAGAAACAAAATTGCAAGTTCCGTAGGCTATGTTGAGCTCAAACCAGATGAGTTCAAATAACTTGTCTGATTATTGCAAATCAATGCAAATGTGAATGACACATATATTATTATTATTGTTATCAGGACAGTTTCTTCTTATAATATTATTTCAGGTACAGTCAGTATTTTATATTTTATCACACTGATCCGAGATCCGCGGCCACCATGTTTGATCCTACTCAGGATCTTATGGACAACTAAATTGCTAAAACCACTAATATTAAAAGTGACAGAACTGACACATTTTAATTCTATGTTTACTCCTTCATTAAATAGTATAGCAATTAACTTATATGTACTCAATTTCTGCTTTAGCATTCACCCTTTGTGTGGAATGTTAATGTGTTATAGAAGTTTATCTAGGATCAGAAATAAAGGACCAAAAGGTCATGCCATAATTACCCTACCCTATGGTGCCAGGAAGAACAGATGGGAATGTGTCCCTAGTGGATTGGGGGACTATTTTTCAGGACCAGTCATTTGGTCTTTCATTAGGTTAGCTATCCAACCCCCAAAACTTTAGTTATAAACCAAAGTAAGTTGTTGTAAATGTTCATTCATGCTTTTTGCTCAGCTTCTCTGTATGCATCTTAGCTCTGGCAAAATCTAAAATTCCTGGAGAACTGCTATCTTTGATAATTCTAATGCAATTGTATACTCAACCTATATATTTTATCTGTTACATGAATTTTTGACTCTTTAGAAATATCTATAAAACAGCCCAAAATCCAGTGCCACCAATACAAAGTGGTCAAACCCAGTCACTTTCAGGGATGGGATACTCCTGTCCTCAGGTTGGAGTGGTGTCACTTATTCCCAGTCCTAAGAAAAAGGATGAAAACCAGAAGGACGTTTGAGATTAATAGCCATGTTCTTTAACTACAGCCCCAGCAAATTTAAGAGGTTGTTCCACATCAGGCACTCAGGGATTCATTGTTTTTTCAAAGACAGGCAGACAGGCAGACAGATATATCCACCATTGTCACACCCTGATTTGTTTCACCTGTCTCATTATTGTCTCCACCCCCCACCAGGTGGCGTCTATGTTCCCGTTACCCTTGTCTGTTTATGTCTGTGTTTTCTGTTCGCCTGCTGCCAGATCGTAATGTCTTTTCATGTGTTTCCAGCGTTTGTTTTTCCATGTTACCTGTTACCCGTTTTCTGCTCTGCCTTCCCAGTACCGGTTCCCTTCTGTCCCTGACTCCGAGCCTGCCTGCCCTCCGGTACTTCTGCCTTTTGGATCACCCATTATGACCCCGACCTCGAACCAGCCTATTCCTCTGTACCCCAATAATCTGACCCATTGTCTGAACTCTGTCTGCCTGCTGACTACCAGACTGCCTATCCCATAATAAACATCTTTGCATGACACCTCCTCTCTGCCTCTGTGTGGAAACACAACAATGTATGTCACAAACAAAGACCAGAGTTACATAACAGGGAATAGAAAAGCAGACATTTCTAAAATGTACAATAGTTCATGAAATTCCATAACAGTCCGCTTTTGTAAAATCCCTTACAAATCTACAGAAAAACTATGGGTGTTATGACAGAAACCAGTGATTTGGCAGACCAATCTCAGCATATCCAGCCCCTTCCTTATCTCAGCCAATCATATCCAGCAGGAAAAGTCCTACATTTTCTTGGTTAAATGAGGGTTAGCGTTTAAAATTGTATTTGCATTTACTCTTTGCATACTAGTTTGTCATTAAGTCACATTAACCCTTCTGGCC
This sequence comes from Esox lucius, assembly GCF_011004845.1. Lineage (NCBI taxonomy): Eukaryota > Metazoa > Chordata > Actinopteri > Esociformes > Esocidae > Esox > Esox lucius. Next base: position 5,510,688 of record NC_047589.1, on the reverse strand, counting down.
CCCATAAGTGCTAAGGGACTTTACTACTTGGACATTTTGGGTCCTACATTCATTCTGTAACAGGTATCATGAAGAAATATATATCTGTGTAATCATTACCCACTCAGCCACAATACAAACGCATAAAAACCGACTTCTGGGACACCATTTAGAAAATGAATGTGTTGGAAAGGCAAAAACAATGTTCTACTGAAAACATTTCTGCGATATGGTAGGATAATCTTTTTTTGAATCAATAATGAAGTTTAGTTTCAATGGCATTTCCTGTTACCACTATGCCATTACTGTCACATTTCATTGTTTTAGGCTGAAACTAATGAAGAATATTAATAATACAAGAAATATGTGTTCCCCTCAAACATTTGGATTTACCGCCTTTGATATCAAACCGTATTTCATTATTTTGACAGAGACTGTCATGGTTCTGGTATCCTTTTCTCCCTCTTCTGCCCACACTCGCTCTTACACACGCCCACACACGCACACTCCCCATGACGCACACACACCACATGCACCTCCATTCACCCTCAGCTGTTTCTTGTTTGCAACCAGCGATCGCGCTAATTCTCCCACACCTGTTCTCTCTCCCCCCCTGATTGTGTTTGCTACTTCTAGCTCTCCTTTTCCCTGCCTCTTTGCCAGATTATTCCGTGAGTTTCCTATGCAAGAGGCGCTCCCTTTCACCTGTTTGTTTCCCTTCCTGCCTTAGTCCTGTTTGGTTCTGATGTATCCTGTGAGACACGAGATTATACGCCGCTACACCTGGACCTTTTGCTGTACCCTGCTTCTGTCTCTGGAATACCTCTGTATCTGGAATAACGCCCGTATCTACGGCAATTTCTGTTTGTTTTTTATAGAAGAGGATTTCTGTTCACCTGGACTGTTACTCTTTCATTATTAAAGACATTGCATTATTACATTTCGCTTTTGGGTCCTTCCTCACCTGTTATAACAGAGACACTTCATTCTGTTTTGATGTAATGACACCAAACGGCGACCAGCTGGCAGCATAAGACCGGTAGCGCAGTTTGTATTTACTTTTCGTTTTAAAATCAGTAAGACACCCACATTTTTTCCAAATGCCAAAGAACATCCCCATAGTATGTTGACAGAAGAAATGTTTTATATCATATTTACAATATAAACAACGTAATATGGTATGAGGGGCCGTATAAGACATTATTCATTCTGGTACTCTCACATACATACATTCTCCTATCACTTACATATATTCTCCTTTCACTTACATATATTTTCACTCTCACATACATACATTCTCCTATCACTTACATATATTTACACTCTCACATACATACATTCTCCTTTCACATGCATATATTTTCACTCTCACAAGCACATACATTTTCACCCTCACATATATACATTCTCCTTTCACATACATATATTTTCACTCTAACATACATACAGTTTTTTTTCTAATAAGAATTTATTTTTAACTCACACATTCATTTATTTTACTCTTATATTTCTGTATTTTAACTCACACACAAATATATGTTTCTCTCATATTTCTATATTTAACATACATATTCATAGATTTTTGATCTCATGCACATGCAGTCGCAATTTTAAATAATATATGAATATAAGCAGAAAATGTATGCATGTGTATGTGAGAGAAGAATGTGTGTGTGTGAGAGAAAGTTTAGTGGAAACGGAAGGAGTATAGTAGAAAGGGATGGCAGAACATTTCTCGCACAGTGATGGGCTGATGGGATTTTACCATCCTCTGATACTATTTCTTCCATTGAGCAGAAAATGACATGCTCATCTGCACCTAACGTTGTTCACAGCACAGCGGAAAGTGAAATGAGACAACTTTTCAGACCAGGGGGCAACTCACAAGTCAGTGCTACAGGCCAAGCAGCTCACGCTACACCAGACCAAACCGGAGGATCACGGCAGTCTTCACTGCGATATCAAACGCAGCAACACTTTGGCAATTGGGTCTCTCGTCCGAGGAAAAGGTAAGAATAAATAAGCTCTATTTTTGTGGTGCTGATTTGTATAACTGATTTGACTATATATTGTTAAGTGACCGCGCTTTTTTCCCCACCTCTCTAGCCTCCTGCAATTGTGTCCGATCTCATGTCTTCACTGCACTGACATATTGTAAGGCTTCAATCATGCTCTTTGTCATGCTAAGTTCATGTCCTGGCTTCCTCAGATGTAAATATATCAACTATGTTACTGTAATGAAGAGAAGGAACAACAGCCATTACGCGGACCAGGTTGAAGTTAGTTTTAGGTTGGATATTCAACATACAATTGGCTAACCGTCCTCCGGCGGACTCCTGCTGCTTCTGTCGCTGAAACTACTAAGAAGCTGTCGCTAAATATTAGAGAAGGAACAACAGCCACGGAAGTTAGTTTTAGGTTGGATATTAGATATTGGATATGTTTTTCTTAAGATTTAATTTCAGTTTAGTAACTATAAATAGTTTGTGGAAATATACAAATATTTTTTTGTGTTTACAATGTTCAATCTAAGACCAGAAATTGACTAAATTGGCTTCTTCTTTGTTGGAGTAACATAGTTTATAATTAGGAGGGGATACTGGTACATTGGGAGATTTCACTCTAATAGATGGATGGTAGAAGTAACTCTCAGAAGTATAAAGACAAATCTTGATTTTTCCAGGTACTGGATGATGATCCTTTCAAGGATGATAGCAGCGATGACAACAATTTGAGTTCAACTCACCAACGGTGGTCCTCATCTCTAAAGCAAGCTAGACACTCTTGTGCATCTTCAGACAGTTAGACAAGTCCGACAAATGCCTCGCCATCCAACAATACTTCTGCAGTTCAGTCTTTTGCCTCATCACTTGGACGTGAAAATCTTGACAAGCCTCGACATGCCACCAAGTTCCTCATTAAACAGGAAGTCACTTTCAAACTGAGAAATACATGCGAAAGACTTGTTTAGCTTGGTCCTAACCTGGATTTTAGGGGTCCACCTACACAATAATGCTATTAAAACTCATCCTGTTTTCTTCTCAAGTGCAGATTCTCATTTTGGGAGTAAGTAGCAATGAAAATGAAATTAGAAATGTTTTTAACAATATATTTGAATGTGTTGAAAATATCCAAAGAGGAGCTACAGATTTCCTTTTTCATGAGAGAACAATTTTCGGTCTGATGTCAGAAAAATCATTGATCTTCGTTTGTTTTGGGAGTTCATCAAATTGTAGTAAAACAATGTGATAATCCACATGTTGTATTGTCCAATTCAGAGCATATAGCTTATACACTTTGAACAAGAGTTGACGAAAGAACCAAGTCGCTAAAATGAATGTTGTAGTTTGCACGGTACAGCGTGGAATCCAAATGGTGTCAAGTTGCTCATATGGTCTTGCCTTAAACATGCGCAATTCGTTACTATAGCGCCATCTACGGATACGGTGTGTTTAAACATATTAAAGAACTCCCCCATGAAGCAAAAGTCGAGGCTATAGATCAAGTTGAGCTGGTAGGGAGAAAATGGCCATTAGTTTGTGAAAATATTATGGTAAGCAATGGCGAGATGTGTTTACTGTACATGTCTACATAAAGTCCTTTACACAAGCAATAGTGTCAAAGTCTATTTTATTTAAAAACTACAAATGTTGACCAAAATTCTGTACACTAAGATTTAACAATATTAAAATAAATCAAATAATCAGTACAAGAATAAAAGGGGTACAATAGCATCTCTGCTGGAAGAAAATGGCAACACAAGCAGATACAGCAGACTAAAGCACACGCCCTCTTTTCGGCAGTTAGCCGCCAGCGTAACACAGTCGGGCCGCTGGTGGAAAGCCGCCTCAGATGCAAATTAGCTTATGCAAATTGAGATCAAGAAAAAAGCAGCAAAAGCTGGTGGCCCGCTGGCTGTATGACATTATAGCCGCAAGCGATTGCCCACTGGGATGTTTCAGTTTGTGCAACTGAATATCATAGTATTATTGTGATGATTATCAGATACAAATAACTGTCTTTTCAATCAATCATACAAATGTAACTTTCTAAAGTGAGGTCCTGTTGAGTTATATGTTCTCATCATTTATGTTATATTATGTTGTTTAATTATGATTGTGCAAGAGTTAATTGTGCGCACGTGTGAAGAGACGGGACTTTTATTTTGACCTGTCTCAAGTAAAAATGTGTAGCCGTATACTCAGTCCCTGCTGCTGTTCCCTCGTGCACTGATGTTATGCCAGTGCATTGAGATGTAAACTGAAAATAAAACAGTATTAATAGTTATATTTGGAGTGATCTTTGGTGAATGGATGACAACAACATATTGCACATGGACATGGCGGAGAGAAATGAAACCTTAACAGGTTATGGGCCCAGGCGCGCAATTGCTAACGTTACAGGAGGAAAATGGCAGAGGCTAGTTTTTGACGGAGACGAAAATAACTACGAACTATGGGAAGTAACATTTCTTGGTCATCTGAGAATAATGGGTTTAAAAGAAACAATACTGTCTACCGGAGATATAGACGGAGAAAAGAATGAGGAGTGCTACGCTGAACTAATCCAGTTTCTCAACGATAAAAGCTTGTCACTGGTGATGCGAGAGGCGACTGATGACGGCAGGAAAGCTCTCGAAATACTCCGAAGTCACTACACCAGTCAGGGTAAGCCGAGAATTATCGCCCTATACACTGAACTAACTTCGTTAAAGGAGAAATCTGACGAGACGATAACAGATTACATTATCCGAGCTGAGAAAGCGGTGACTTCTCTAAGGAACGCAAAAGAAGTAATAAGTGACGAATTGATAATAGCTATGATTCAAAAGGGCCTGCCAGATTCCTACAAACCTTTCGCTATCCATACTACACAGAGTAGTGAAGAATTGACTTTCACCCAGTTCAAAAGCAAATTAAGAAGCTATGAAGAGACAGAAAAATTTGATGATAAACCCAAAACTGACAATGTGATGAAAGTAAACCTAGCGTCCGTGACCTGCTATGTTTGTGGAAACCGGGGTCATGTTGCCCTTGATTGCCGCCAAAAAGGCATACCTAAGTGGTGCAGCTACCATAGAAGTTCAACACACCGTGATGAGACATGTCGCCGGAGAAAAGACGGGCACAAAGACGACGCAAAACAGGCAGCAGAAAAAACAAGAGAAGCATGAGAAAGATCAAACATTTGTGTTCAAAGTCAGTCAAACATTTCTTCCAGACAATATTACGAAAAATGGACTAATGGTAGACTGTGGAGCAACATCCCACATCTTAACAGACGAGAACAATTTCACGAAATTTGATGAGAGCTTCGACCCAAAGTCACACTACATGGAGCTGGCGGATGGAGCCAGGATGAACAACGTGGCATTAAAGCGGGGCGACGCAGAGGTGTCACTGCTGGATGTAAAAGGAAAATGCGTCAGGATCACTTTAAAGAAGGCCTTGTTCATACCATCATATCCACAGAGCATCATCTCCGTTCAAGCTGCTACAACAGATGGTGCCAAGGTGATCTTCCAGGAAGGACAGAGTGAACTGATAAGCAAGGGTGGAGCTGTGTTCCGCATAGAAGAGCCTGTAGAGACTGAGAGACTGTACTATCTGAAAACGGTAAATAACAACAAACACTGTGTTGATACATCAGTTACTGATATGATGTCCATGGACAAAGTAAGTCTAACTTGTGATGTTAAGACATGGCATGAGATCATGGGACATTGTAATGTTAGTGATGTGTTGAAATTACCTGAAGTGGTAGAGGGTATGAAAATCACAGGTAATACGTTTAAAAAAACGTTAATAAAACGTTTGCGCTGAGGGAAAGTTTATCAACAGCAGAAATAGGAAAACTGACACTAAAGCTGGCGAGGCCCTAGAGTTAGTACACACTGACTTAGCAGGTCCCATTGAACCAACTTCTCAAGAGGGCTATAAATATGCAATTTCATTCACGGATGATTTTTCAGGGGCAGTATCTGTTTACTTCCTTAAGAACAAGAGTGACGCTATTCTAGCGACAGAGAAGTTCCTTGCAGACTGTGCACCATACGGTAGAGTAAAATGCATAAGATCAGACAATGGTACAGAATACACAGGCAATGCATTTCAATCACTTTTACAGAAAAGGGGTATTAGACATGACACATCATCCCCGTACTCTCCTCATCAAAATGGTACAGCTGAGAGACAATGGCGAACCATTTTTTAAATGGGAAGGTGTCTACTAATAGAGAAGGGATTACCAAAGGTTCTGTGGCCTTATGCTGTCCAAACTGCTACTCATATCCGAAACAGATGTTATAATGACAGAATTAAGAACACTCCACATTTCATGTTAACAGGAAGAAAGCCAGACCTTTCTAAAATGTGGGTTTTTGGATCAGAATGCTATGCGTACAAACACAATCAAAAGAAATTGGACCCTAGATGTGAGAAGGGAATTTTTGTGGGGTATAGTAAAAATAGCCCAGCTTATTTGGTATACAATCCACATACAGGAAATGTGTCAAAACATAGACTGGTGAAATTCATTAGGAAGAGCAGTGTTGAACAACAGACACAAACCGACTAAGATTACTTAGAAATACAAAGCTACAGAGACAAGACACAGGATAGTGAGAACAGTGGTGATGCCCCACAAAGTGAGGAAAGCACAGAGAACAGAGTCCTAGATGAAAAAGTGGAGGCTGTAGATAAAGACAATACAGAGGTATCGGAACATGATGGAACTATAAAAAGAGTAGAAACAGAAAACAACAAAAACAGTACAGGTCCAACAGACACGGCTAATCAAAAACATTTCCACTCAAAAAGAGAAAAGAGAGCCCCAAAGTATTTACAAGATTACCTGACAGACTTCAAAGACGATGTAACCAATGTGAGTGTTGATTATTGTTACAGGGCAGTGTGTGGAGTCCCCCAAACATATAGAGAGGCTCTTATGTCACCTGATGCTCCCGGATGGGAACATGCTATGAAGGATGAGATGGACTCACTTAAAGAAAATGACACATTTGAATTGACAACTCTACCAAAGGGCAGAAAGACAGTCGGGGGAAGATGGGTGTATGCCCTTAAAGAAAATGCAGAAAGAGGAAAAATTTTCAAGGCTAGGTATGTTGCCAAAGGGTACAACCAAACTGAAGGCATGGACTACCATGAGACTTTTGCTCCTACAGCAAATCTCACCTCTGTACGGGCATTAATGCAGATAGCTGCTCAGAACGACTTCTTTGTTCATCAGATGGACGTCAAAACAGCATATCTACATGCTCCAATAGAGGAAGACATATACTTAGAACAACCATAGGGTTTTCAAGAGACATCTGACATAGGAGACAAGTTAGTATGCAGGTTAAAAAAATCTCTGTATGGTCTAAAACAGTCTGGAAGGAACTGGTACAAACTTTTAAATGATCATCTTGAACAAAACAACTTTGAGAGACATCAGTCTGATCACTGTGTGTATAGAAAGACATCAGTCTGATCACTGTGTGTATAGAAAGACATCAGTCTGATCACTGTGTGTATAGAAAGACATCAGTCTGATCACTGTGTGTATAGAAAGACATCAGTCTGATCACTGTGTGTATAGAAAGACATCAGTCTGATCACTGTGTGTATAGAAAGACATCAGTCTGATCACTGTGTGTATAGAAAGACATCAGTCTGATCACTGTGTGTATAGAAAGCAGATTGAAACTGAGACAATCCTAGTGATCATCGGGGCAGATTACTTGATAATTGCAGCAAGCAGTGAAGACCAGCTCAACAGTTTTAAAGAAAAAATGAAGTCCAAATTTAACATGAAGGATCTGGGAAAAATATCTTATTTTTTGGGGATTCAATTTGAGCAAAAAGAGGGAGAAATTAAAATGAATCAGAAAAGGTACATTCTCAAAATGCTTGAAAGGTTTGGAATGTCAAACTGTAAACCAAAAGCTACCCCAAGTGAATTAAAAGTGGAGTGTGATAAAAATGAGGGAGAAAACAACGAGATTGAGAACCCCAAAAAATACCGTGAACTTGTTGGAAGCTTGATTTATGCAATGACCTGTACCAGACCAGACATTAGCTGGATAGTCAGTAAACTGTCACAAACCCTTGCAAAGCCTAAAACGCATGACTTAGTAGCTGCTAAACATGTCCTGAGATACCTAAAAGGTACAGCTGACTACGAGCTGTGTTTCAAGAAAACAGACAAGACTTATAGCAATAATAGCATTTAGTGATTCTGACTGGGCATCTTCTGAAGAAGATAGGCATAGCACTTCAGGTTACTGTTTCAGCCTGACAGAAAAAGGCCCTGTTATTTCATGGAAGTCTAAGAAACAGCCGACAGTGGCACTGTCGACCTGCGAGGCTGAATACATTGGTCTAGCAAACACTACTCAGGAAAGCATGTACCTAACTCAACTGCTAAATGGCATGGACAGTACTGTTTACACTGGCACCACAATGTATGGTGATAATCAGGGGCCATTGCACTGAGTAGAAATCCAGTGAATAGATCTAGATCTAAGCACATTGATGTGAAATATCACTTTATCCGTGATGCTGTCAGTGAGGGAAGAATACATATTGTGTACTGCCCAACAGAAGACATGGTGGCAGACGTTTTGACAAAATCTGTATCAAAAATTAAAATTCTAAAGTTCAAATGTTTTCTGTTTGGAAACTAAATATCTGTGGGGGTGTTGAGTTATATGTTCTCATCATTTATGTTATATTATGTTGTTTAATTATGATACTGACTGTTGTATACCCAAAATTGTGATTATGATTATAATTATAATTATGATTGTGCAAGAGTTAATTGTGCGCATGTGTGAAGAGACGGGACTTTTATTTTGACCTGTCTCAAGTAAAAATGTGTAGCCGTATACTCAGTCCCTGCTGCTGTTCCCTCGTGCACTGATGTTATGCCAGTGCATTGAGATGTAAACTGAAAATAAAACAGTATTAATAGTTATATTTGGAGTGATCTTTGGTGGATGGATGACAACAACATATTGCACATGGACATGGCGGAGAGAAATGAAACCTTAACAATCATAGTATTATTGTGATGATTATCAGATACAAATAACTGTCTTTTCAATCAATCATACAAATGTAACTTTCTAAAGTGAGGTCCAACCACCATTGCAGGAGTCTAGTCACTCAGACAGAGGAGGCTTCATATACAATATGACAATGTATTTTTTATTGATTGAAGGCAGACCAAGCTGGCCCAATAATGGACATCTTTGGTCAGTCAGTGCTCAGAGGACAACATAAAAACCTTAGATTTGAACTGGATGTACATTATGGAAGCGTATAGTGAACTTAATTCAAATGTTAATGCAATCCCACATTGCATTTTTCATTTTCCACTTTTGCCTGCATTATTTTGGTCAATAGGAAAATTACAATGCAATCATGTGATTTGCATTTGAATTTTCATGTACTAGTATGTACATTCACTGTCAAAATGTAAATATTAATGAAAAACCATTTGGCTTTTCATTTTGAAAGGCATGCCCTGCTTTGTGGTTAACTTAATGCCAGGTGATGTTATCAAAGCCCACACGCGTGAATGGACCATGAATATATTTGTAATAATAAATACTAATTTAAATTAAGATTCTAAATGTTTTTCACACAAATTAGCTTGTTCATTTGAATCACAGACAACAGTGAATCAAATGTTGAGGTACTGACTGACCGTATATAGCAGATTGTTTTGTTTTTGTAATCAATCATAAAACATATTGTGCGATTGTTTGTTCTGCATAAGTCATAATGATGAATTAATCCAGTTTCCCATTGTGTTTTAAAATGTTTCCCCCTTTTTCTCCCAATCCCACTATAAGACCTTGTGTCACCGCTACAACAGTCCTGCAGAATGGGGAGAGTCTGTGAGGTCTGCTGTCAGGTCACACCCTCTGCCCTGTCATAGAAAATTTCCGGAGCCTCCCTGATCAGGTGTCAATGGGGACACTTGAGTTTTTTGATACCGTATCGCTCGACACATTTACAAAATTTGTAATGAGTTCTAAACCCACAAACTCTCAGCTAGACCCGATTCCTACAAAATTACTTAAGGAGTTATTTCCTGTGCTAGGTCAGCCAATGCTGAACATAATAAATTGCTCCCTTTCCTCCGGATGCGTACCAAACTCACTAAAAATTGCGGAAATTAAGCCTCTTCTAAAAAAATCTAATCTAGATCCCGACATATTAAATAATTATAGGCCAATATCGAACCTCCCGTTCCTCTCAAAAATCTTAGAAAAATGTGTTTCCCAACAACTGAATGCCTTCCTAAAGACAAAAAACATTTATGAAATATTCCAGTCTGGTTTTAGATCCCATCATAGTACTGAGACTGCACTCGTGAAGGTAACAAATGACCTTCTAATGGCCTCAGACAAAGGTTCCGCATCCGTCCTGTTGCTTCTTGATCTTAGTGCTGCTTTTGACACTATTGATCACTCCCTTCTCTTAGAGAGACTGGAAACCAATATTGGGCTACGTGGACATGTTCTAGCCTGGTTTAAATCTTATTTATCTGAAAGATATCAGTTCGTTAGTGTGGATGGCATATCCTCTGACAAGTCAAAGGTATGCTTTGGAGTTCCTCAAGGCTCGGTTCTGGGCCCATTACTTTTCTCACTATACATGCTCCCTCTGGGCGATGTAATCCGAAATCACAATATTAACTTTCACTGTTATGCTGATGACACACAGTTATATATTTCAATGAAGCATGGAGAAGCCCCTAAATTAGCTATTTTGGAAGCATGCGTTTCAGATATTAGGAAGTGGATGACAGAGAATTTCTTGCTCTTAAACTCAAATAAAACAGAAATGCTCCTTTTAGGACCCAAAAAACAAATAGCGTTGTTAGCAGATCTCACTGTGAACCTCGACGGCTGCATGGTCGTATCCCAAAAAAACTGTAAAAAACCTTGGCGTTACCCTTGACCCTGACCTCTCCTTTGAAGAACATATAAAATATGTCTCAAGAGTTGCTTATTTTCATCTTCGAAACATCGCAAAAATTAGAAACTTCCTATCAAAAACTGATGCAGAAAAATTAATCCATGCTTTCGTTACTTCTAGATTAGATTACTGCAATGCTCTTATCTCTGGTTATCCAGACAAATTAATAAATAAACTTCAATTAGTGCTGCACACAGCTGCTAGAATCCTAACTAGAACAAAAAAATTTGAACACATTACTCCTGTCCTGGCATCCTTACATTGGCTGCCTGTTAGGGTTAGGGCTGATTTTAAGGTTTTACTCTTAACCTATAAATCAATACATGGACTTGCTCCTACTTACCTTGCTGAAATGATCCAGCCATATATACCTACACGTAACCTTAGATCGCAAGACGCAGGCCTTTTAATTGTACCTAGAATTTCTAAACAAACAATTGGCGGCAGGGCCTTTTCTCATAGAGCTCCACTCCTGTGGAATGATCTGCCAATTAAGGTTAGAAATGCAAACTCACTGCAAACTTTCAAGTGTCTACTAAAAACTCATCTCTACAGCACGGTTTATAATTAGGTGTAGCCTGGCCCGGGGGCGTGAAGGTGACCAGTAGGCTTGATACTGTCCACCCTTGCTGTCTTGCCAGGTGGGCTCTCGTCGCCACTGGGATGCCCTCCCTCCAATGCCCTTCGGGGGAAGAGTCACTGGCTTGTTGTTGACTCTCTATTGCGCACTTGTGCAGTTGGGCTGTACGCTACTAGCAATACTCGGCCCTCATTCAGGGGGGTTGCGGTTGGTGGGTGTCCCTTTGGTTGATGCCTGGCAATGTGGTTGGATTGATTTCCTGCCTGTTGGGCCCTGTCCGGGGCCTCCCCCGGGTAGGGCCACAGTGTCACCGGACCCCCCCGTCTCAGTTTCCAAGGTGTTACGCTGCTATATTATTGTGCTGGGGGACATGAGGGATGTACTACTAACTTTTCTCAGTTTCCTCCAATTTTAAATTTTAGAAGGAGATGAGGTCCTGGTCCACACCTGCGGATTACCTGGTTTGGGGGGACCGTTGCTGTTCCTGTCCTTGTCCACCTGGTCATACTTCTGACCTAGTCTAAAATCAAATATACTCTGGATTTAGCCAAGAGAAATTTATTTATTATTCCAATTGGACTCTTAATATCTCACCCGGCACAGCCAGAAGAGGACTGGTCACCCCTCTGAGCCTGGGTCCTCTCTAGGTTTCTTCCTAAAATTCGACCTTCTTAGGGAGTTTTTCCTAGCCACTGAAATTCAACACTACTGTTGTTTGCTCCTTGGGGTTTAAGGCCGGGTGTCTCTGTAAAGCACTTTGTGACAACTGCTGTTGTAAAAAGCGCTTTATAAATAAATTTTGATTGATTGATTGATTGAGATCACCTGAACACAACACACTCCCTAGACCACCTGAACGCAGCACACTCCCTAGACCACCTGAACGCAGCACACTCCCTAGACCACCTGAACACAACACACTCCCTAGACCACCTGAACACAACACACTCCCTAGACCACCTGAACGCAGCACACTCCCTAGACCCCCTGAACGCAGCACACTCCCTAGACCACCTGAACACAGCACACTCCCTAGATCACCTGAACACAACAAACTCCCTATACCACCTGAACACAACACACTCCCTAGATCACCTGAACACAACACACTCCCTAGATCACCTGAACACAACACACTGTCACTGAGTCCAGATGGAATCCCATCCCAAGTAGTTAAGAGTACTTCCTTGATAAACAAGGAGTTTGGGAATGGATCCAGGTTTCTGAGACACAACTGTCTCCACTAATCACACACATAGAGAGGGAAAGAGCACTGGGGGAGTGGTGGCAGGTTTAGGGAGACAGGATGAGAAACAGAGGGCACAGCAGGGCCAAATGTAACAGATATATCAAGTAGTGAACATTACCAGTGAAGGAAGTGAAATGTAAATTGTATGTCTATTTACACATTCATTGGCTTCATTTGGAATTAATCTTAAAAAGGTCAAAATCCAGTTCCTTCAACAGTCCAACAGTTGAGAATGTTCAGCTTCTGAAATCCCTTCGACAGGTCTAGATCTCCTGGAGTGGAGTGGTTTTAATGTCCATGGTGAATTCAGAGACAGAGACATCCACCGCTTTGTAATTATGCCACTAAATAATTCATTACTGATAAAATGTGTTTTATCCTCGTTAGAAATCAGCCATTTCATATAGTGGTTGAAATAATGATTGTGTACCCGGTCGTCAAGGGAGAGTAATTCAATTATTTATTGCAGCATTTGATGGTTTGTTGTTCATGATGTTACAGACTCGGTCTCCAGACACAATGTCTAATGAACTCAATCTCATCTCATCTCAAAGAACCTCCGGTCTTACCTCAGCTTTATAAACATAGAGGACAGAATTACTGTAATCCAATTGGCTAATTACTGTTGCACTTTGAATGAGCATGACTTCCTGTGTACAAATAAACAGATGTTCTTTTGTTATCTAAACATAAATAAGCATACATTCATACACTTCAACATCCTTCATATTAGTGTATGTACTGCACATGTCTTATGTTTCAGACCAGGATCAGGTTGTATTCATGGTCTGTAATCTGTTCATGAACACAGTTAATTTAATGCTAGATGATCACATCAATACTGGGGATATGGGGATTTGATTTGAGGGGCTGATGCTTCTGTAACCTCAACTTCACTCATATAGACTGATAATGTCAGTTTGGATACATTCATTAACTTTATAGATTCACTTTCAGAACATGACAAATGTAACACATCACAACCATGATGATGATGACAACAACATAGAAACCTGCATCCCACTGATGGTTTGTATATGAAGCTAAACAGAGTCGGTCCTGGTTGGTTCCTGGATGGAAGATGAGATGCTGCTGAAAGGAGAGTTAAAGTACCAGTAAGGGGCACTCTTCTATCTGATCTGAAGATCAAATCTCAAAACACAAAAGCACTGAAGAAGACATTGTTCTGCTAGGGAGTTCACTGTCGTATGGGAGAGTAAAATAGTGTCCTGACTCTCTGGTCACAAAAGATCTTGCAGCACCTAAGAGTAGAGATGTTAACCCTGGTGTCATGACTAAATGTCCAATCTGGCCCTGTTTTTACCACATCATCCTCAGCTACCAACTTCCTCTTGTTACAGAAAATATATATTGCCTGTTTTGAACTCCCTCTTCCATGTATGTAAGACACTCTGAATAGGAGTTATAGCTAAATTACAATATTTTGTAAATATTAAAAGACAATTATAAAAATAAGGATTATAATGGAGAATGTGATATCTATGATGATTTTGAATCTTATTTAAAGTTGATCTTTACTGACCAGTGTTCCATGTAATTGTCTCTGCCCCCCAGACACGAGCACAGATAGACCCCAAGGGGTGCTTGAGCCCCTGGCCCTTCTTGTACATCGGTGCCCCCATTCTACCTGCAGGTGTCATTCACTCAGACAGACATGTGTCGTCCATCTATGTGATGCACATTGAAACTGATGTGTGTGTAGAAGCTGATGGGTGAATGGCTGCTGGCATATCTGGGGAGCCCTTATTGGTCATTTAAGCCCCCTTATATAGGTCTGTGCCCTGACTACGATGATGATGGAGAACATGTGATCTTATTATATTTTCTAATCTTATTCAAAGTTGACTTCCTCTACTGACCAGTGTTCCATGTCACTGTCTCTTCCCCCTCAACACCTGCAGTAGGTCCCAGCTGTAACAGTTCAGTCACTGTGCAGTCTGACTGAGGGAGGTTTTTGTACGGCTCTGTATCACTGTGTGAACACTGGGCCACTATGTCCACTCTGACAGTAGTAATCTCCTGCATCTTCAGTCTGGACTCCACTGATGGTCAGGGTGAAATCACTCCCAGATCCACTACCACTATATCTAGATGGAACCCCAGACTGAAGTATATTAGCAGAGTAAATTAGGAGTTTAGGAGCTCCTCCAGGTTTCTGTTGGTACCAGGCTAGACACTGACGGTCATATGATGACTGACCATTCCAACAGTCACCATCCACATTACTGCTGGTTCTACATTTCAGAGAGACTGTCTGTCCTGGGAGAACAGCTTCAACTGCAGGAGTCTGAGTCACAATGTACTGACCTCTGGATTCTGAAATAGAAAAAATAATAATTGTACATCATTAGATATTAGTAACATTTTCTAAACAGTCTTTCAGGTTACTCATATATTTTACTTTTCATTACATACAGATTAAACCAAATGTTCTTTACCTTTGAAGCAGAGGACAAGTGTCCAGATGAAGATGACCACACAAGTCATGGTTGTTGTGTGTTCAGTAGTAATGAAGAACAGCTCTCAGTCATGAAGTTTTCAACCCACTGGGCTATAAACACTATATGAGGAACTGGGCAGATGGATTATGCAAATTATTGTTTTGAATCTATTGTGGGGTAGGCTTCAATTATTTGAATATATTTTACTTTACATGTGTTAGCTTGTATACAAACAGCACCTTCTTCACTAAGATCATAAAACATACAGTTATGCTCATAAGTTTGCATACCCTGGCAGAAATTGTGAAATCATGGCATTGATTTTGAAAATATGACTGATCATGGATTTTATTTAAGGACAGTGATCATATGAGGCCATTTATTATCACATAGTTGTTTTGCTCTTTTTAAATCATAATGATAACAGAAATCACCCAAATGGCCCTGATCAAAAGTTTACATACCCTTGAATGTTTGGCCTTGTTACAGACACACAAGGTGACACACACAGGTGAAAATGTCAATTATAGGTAAATTTCCCACACCTGTGGCTTTTTAAATTGCAATTAGTGTCTGTGTATTAAAAGTCAATGACTGTGTTAGCGCTCACATGGATGCACTGAGCAGGCTAGACACTGAGCCATGGGGAGCAGAAAAGAACTGTCAAAAGACCTGCATAACAAGGTAATTCAACTTTATAAAGATGGAAAAGGATATAAAAAGATATCCTTATTAAGAAGTGGAAAATTCAGGGATCTCTTGAAACCAAGCCAAGGTCAAGTAGACCAAGATACTGTAGATTTCAGCCAAAACTGCCAGAAGAATTGTTCGGGATACAAAGAAAAAACCCACAGGTAATCTCAGGAGAAATACAAGCTGCTCTGGAAAAACGGTGTGGTTGTTTCAAGGAGAACTATATGACGATACTTGAAAAAAAAGCTGCATGGTCGAGTTGCCAAAAAGAAGCCTTTACTGCACTAGTGCCACAAAAAAATCCCTGCAACAATATGCCTGACAACACCTTGACACGCCTCACAGCTTCTGGCACACTGTCATTTGGAGTGATGAGAACAAAATAGAGCTTTATGCTCACAACCATACGCGCTTCGTTTGGAAAGGGGTCAACAAGGCCTATAGTGAACAGAATACTATCCCCACTGTGAAGCATGGTGGTGGCTCACTGATGTTTGGGAGTGTGTGAGCTCTAAAGGCATGGGAAATCTAGTGAAAATTGCTGGCAAAATTAATGCAGCATGTTATCAGAAAATACTGGCAGACAATTTGCATTCTTCTGCACGAAAGCTGCACATGAGACACTCTGGGACTTTCCAGCATGACAATGACTCTAAGCACAAGGCCAAGATGACCCTCCAGTGGTTACAGCAGAAAAAGGTGAAGGTTCTGGAGTGGCCATCACAATCCCCTGACCTTACAGTTTTTGTCAATTGCAAACACTAAAACCCATTGGCTGAACAAAGTTCTCAGTTGCCTGAACTCATTTAGGTAATTGTGCAGTCTGTTGTCAATACCTTAAACCATTTCACATGGTAAAACACAATTTGCAGATCTCACAAAACTCTAAACACATTCTCCTTCTCAAAACACATTCTGCACTCTAATGCACATGTCATCCATACTGGTAAACACAAGTGGCAACAATCAAAAATAAATAGAGAACATGTCATTGATTGAACTCAACCACTCAAAATTAATGTTTTTGTAACCAGGTTCTAATTAGCCTTCAACATTACTTGCAAAAAACAAATACCTCAAGGTCTGGGAACACCACTTTAATAATTTTTTAGTAATGTCCTGGTTCTTGGTTTAAGATAAGATAAATATCAAATGCATTAGATAATTTGTCTTTGGGTGTAAATGATTATTATTGACTTCACCAGAGAATGAAAACACAAACACACAGTTGCTCTTATCAATAAAATATTATTATTGAAAATGTTCAACAGTGCATATTACACTCCAATTTCAATGTTCTGGCCAGTACTACCTTTTAAGTTTTGCTGCAGCAATAGTCCCTTTAATTTAGTTGTGCACAACCCAGTACCTGTTTGAACTCAGTCTAAAAAAAATATGTATCCCACACGATCCTAAAACAAAATCCACAGGAGGGAGAGACCTTACTGGCGAGGTAGTAGAAATGGAAATCCAAACTCAGGCCTGCAGTTCAGAATCCAGTCCGCTGTCCTTCTACGCTCCTTCTACCAGAAAAGGTTTTCAGACACCAGCATCAAAAGAATATATATCTTTCACAGCTAAATGTTCGCCGTTTTCTCCCTCTGCAACAGGTTTCGAAAAGAAAGAAAAAAAAAACGACACCAGCTACATACTTAATTTAACATTGGCCAATTACGTCTTAATTAATAATATGCCCAAACATTATAAACGGTTTAGCAAATACATTGACATTGAAAACAAGACCCACGCTTCCTCCAGAACTAGTAAAGCGATCATTATGACTGTGTTTCCCTCATTTCAACTGTACGGTAACATCGTAATTTTTAAGCTTGTACAGGATAACAGTTAGGAATAAACACATTATATGAGCTTACCTATGTCAACAGAAAAGTTTTTTTTTTTCTTTCACAGCTTTTTTTTTTTCAGCCTCTGCAACAGGTATCGAAAAGAACTACACCACCTAAGTGAGCATTGCCGCAAAGTGTTTGCCACTGCTGAAAAGTGTTGAGAATTGAAATGACTCAATTAAAACAAAGTGTCATAACCTGAGCTATGTGTCTGATTAATACATTAAAATAGGAAACTCATATTTTGTGTTTTATTTAACTCATATGTAGGCTAAATCTGAAGGAATATTTTAACTTCAGTACAAATTAGCTTGGATGAATGTACAAAATATCCTATTATGATGACAAATATTGATCACTCAATCACATCATCCCTGCTTTAAAAGTTTTAAACACAACCAACAGATTTTGGGGTGGGTTACATTTTCAGAAAATGGAGCAAGGTTTCAGAAATTGTGTTTTAGCAATTGAGAAAAACTGTAATATCATCGAGCCACTCTGGGGAGTTCTCAAAAGTGCCGTTCAAGCAAGACGACCCAAGGCTTTGCATGACCTGGAGGCATTTCGCCAAGACGAATGGGTAGCTATAACACCTGCAAGAATTCAGGGCCTCATAGACAACTATTACAAAAGAATGCACTCTGTCATTGATGCTAGAGGGGGCAATAGACAGTATTTTCTGGGTCTCAATCCACGGATCCGCGGATGGAGCACTTTGTGTACATTTGCATAAATAAACAAGAAGCAACAAACTAATGTTATGGACATATTTTTGATTGTGTACCGTGCAGTTGCAACTAATCTTCTCAAGGAGAATTCGCTGAAAGGTACAGGACACTTGAAATCGATTCAGCAATAAGACTGGTTGGAGCCCAGAGAGACTGAGTTTGGCTTTAAGGACAATTGTGAGGTGGGCTGAGATATGATGGATCACACACACAGACTGTCCCACAGCTGCAAGTGGATTCTACTCCCTGGGGTGCCACACGTCTACAGAGATATATGGTTCCTGACAGCTGGACTAATTCTAGTTCTGATGATTCTGCCATGAGATGAAGAAGGCAACCCCCAACCGATGGGGGGAGCTGTGGAAAGCAGCGGTTCTGGACAACGTTTTCTGAGAATTTTGGTGCTAGTAACCATCACTTCGACCCGGCCTGCAGCTATAGAGCCTTTAGATAAAACTGGTCATCTTGGCATTTACAAAGGAGAAAACACAGATTCTCCTGACCTGGCTGATGTAAAGGATTCATTTATTACCATATACTTATTTATCCATTATTCTGCAAATTAAATGTAATATATGGACTGTTTTAGATTAGGCCTGAATTTGCTTTAGACTGTTCATGGTTGCCACAGATAGAAGAAGACCTAGGTCAGCATGCCCTGTTCTTAGAAGTGATTATGGCCACAACCAAGGCGCCAGGACTCAAACCTATCTTATCTATAATCCAACTACAGATGGCTCCAAGCAGAAGTTGCCTGTGTCTCCTCTGTTTCTTCCATTTGGGCAGGACAGAGACCAGGGGTAGCTCAGATCAGGTCTGTTAACTGTGACCTAGAACTATGGTTGCCATGACAGTGTAGGGTCCTATCTTGTTTTCCCATTAGTATGACAACTTGTTTTTGTATGTGTCTTATAGCATAAGAGATAATACTTTTGGGAGCTGACAAGGAGGGGTATAAAGAGGTGAAAGTAATAATGTATAATCAGAACAATTGTTATGACACTACCCTGTTGGTCTCTGTACTTATGCTCTGTTTTGTAAAAGTGATTGTTCTCATGGATCCACATAATTAAACTGAAATAATCAACTTGAACCACTATAGCATTTTGGTGAGGGGCTATAAGAAAATCTCTACGCTGTTAACAGAGGTTTGAATGGCCGGCATTGAATAAGTGTTTGAATGAATGAGAGAGAGACAGAAGCACAGAAGCATGGATAATTCTGTGTGCACTCAGGAACAGTTGGATGTGTGTGTGAATGTAAATGTGTGCTCAATAAAATTAATGATTGGGTTGTGTATCTTATTACAATTGTGAATTTTACCTAAAATGCCGACCATACTTGTGTTTCTTTGATCTGTGTTCTGATAAAAGACAATAGCAACATCTATATGCCATAAATCCTCTAGTTAGACTATATACAATTGACTATGATCCATTGACTTTATTCAACGTATTTTCTTGTTATGAATTAAGGAAATAGCCGGACATTTTAACTCAAAAGGTTCCGTCACGGCTCCCTATTCTTCTTTGGCGCTTTCTAGCCACACATGGTCTAGTCTAAGCAAGTCTCAAGTCTTAACCATCAAGTCTCAGTCAAGTCTCAAGTCACAGTTCAGATAAATCAAGCAAGTCAAGTCAAGTCAAGGGTTCACCATAAGCAAGTCAAGTCGAGTCCTTATAAGTTTCAAGTCAAGTCAAGTCAAGTCACAGTACTAAAGAGATGAACACACACACACACACTGTCCTCTGTTTCTGACGTGCGATGCTCGATTTCAAAATCAGATATTTTTCTCCTCCGTGGTACAATTTTTTGGGGGGACGAAGCGGAGGGATCTTGAATCAGCCTGAAGGGGTTGTATTCGCTATAACAACCGCCTCGCTATACCTTATCCCGCTTATTACATGGCTACCTACCAAATAAATCAATAATTTGACACAAAATATTGATTTCAAAAGAAATGTATTGATATAAAAACGATTGTATTGCTTCCTCTAAAGAAAATAGTCCGTTCCGTCTCTGGTTAGAATCCTGCTGCGTCCATAGCAACGCGCTGTTTTTCATGGCAACGGTCTGTTATCAAGAAATAACACGCATTCTGCACTGGACTTCAGCCAATCCATGTAATAAGGGCATATAATAACAACCTTATAAACTAATTATTGTGACTGAAAAACTGCCTAATATGTAATTACGCTGTAATCATTCTTGTCTGTATGAGTAAAAAAAAAAAACCTCTTCGAAATGTTTAGGTGCTAGTAATCACATCGGCGCCTCCATGTTAGCCTTTCATGCAGTAAAGTTAACTGTTATGGTGTAAGTGTCACGGAAGGCAACTAAGACTACACTTTGATTCATTTTCCATTAATTAATTACTCAACTTTTGTCTAGTATTTATGAGTTAGTGTTTGTTGTTATAATAATTTGCAGTGTTTTAATGTGTAAATTGTTTTAGTTTGGCGGCATGGCATTGTGTGTATGGGTTGGTCATATGAGTTGTTTTGGGTTCGTACGCATGTGTTTTGTTTTGGTGGCATGGACTTTGTTTTTGTTGCAGTTTTGACAGCTCTTGGTTTGCCACGCCCATTCCGCTTGATCCACATCTGACTTCAACTAACGCAGCTAATGAGACTGCTGCAATGATTGGCCAAGCAGCAAATAAAAGGATATTTGAAATCCTAGCGACGGCAGAGGGAACGGGCCAGCCCAAACCAGAGAAAACCCACTGCCTGCGGGTACAGCCAGTGGATCGCTGGAGATCACACAAATGGCGATTTGTTGGACATCAGGCGAGTACCTGTTTTATGCGCTCTGTCAAAACAAGTCTTGTAAAAGGCCGATCTGGGGTGCTCTCTCTTCCTCTCTTCTCTCCCCCGTCAAGAGGGCCTGGCGACGGAAGACTGTGACTTCATTAAACGAGCCCGGCTTTGTACTCTGCTAGTTTGTGCCCACCCTTAAAGAGACAGTACCGACGTCTACAGCTCTGCCTCTTTGACCCTGGAATCCCGGATGTCCGTTTTAAGAATGTTTTAAATATTGTGAATATAAACTTTGTTCACCATTTTTGAGTAACTTTTTATATATTTATTAATAAATTGTTCCAAGTGAATTATTGGTCTGTGTGTGTGGCAAAATCCAGAATAGAACCAGATTCAGTTCCCTAGGCTAGTGTAGACATAAGCACAATGCTTTTTAGTTTCTACACGCAGTCCACAAACACTTGAAAATGCCCACATTTAATACAGACATTATAGCCTACGTTTAATAAGATACATGCCCGCTCATTTTAAGATGCCCATCAACATTAAAATTCAGGCTATGCCACTGTTATAGTCAAATTCCCTTACATCTATTTACCAGACGTATTCAGTAATGATAATGGTCACATTTTTAACAAGAAAAAAAAAAAAAACATAATATGCAACCAAGGCCAAATTATGACAAACAAAAGATTAATTAATTACATTAGTAACTTAATCGTTATAGATCTTAGTGAAACTGAATATAAAGAGATTACTTTCTTACCTTTCCTTGTGGTTCTTAAAATAACGAATGAAATTTGACGTAGTTGCATATTTTGCATCTGGCAAATCTTTTTTTATTCACACGGTCCAGTTCAAAGTTCTTGTATCCAAACGATACTGTTTGTGGAGCTCGACTAACGTTACTGTCTGCCATGTTTGGCGCGGTTTGAATTGTGCAGCGTTAAAGGCACATACGCTGATTAGTGGTGCTGATGTCACAACATTTACAATTATTTAATGCTGTTGGTTTATTATGAGTTCAAGTCATTGTCGAGTCTTCCACTTCAAGTCAAGTCTCAAGTAACTTGTTCTCAAGTCAAACTCAAGTCTAGTCATTTTCATACTTTAATCAAGCAAGTCACAAGTCCTGAAAATTGTGACTCGAGTCAGAATTTTTACAAATGGTTAAAAAGACGGATCATTCTTTTGGTAACGTTTGGAAATATATTATAGCTGTTGGATATTTCTGGCAATTTGGTAAATCTTATTATTACTTTTTAATTCCATGTTTATATTATTCAATGTGCGGTAATAGCCGATTAAACACATGAAAGATACAGTCTTTGTCACAAGCATTCTGGTCCCATTCTACTTTAAAAATGGCACTAAATTGTGTCCCGACTGGATTAAAAGCAGTGCAAGGCCCAGACAAGGAAATTCAGTCTTCATTTAACTATGAAATACAAAGGGTACAGTTTGATAATTTGAACATAATAAAAACAGACATGGATTATTTATTTTAATTTTGCAAGATACAAGAAGCATCACAAAATGGAAACCCAAGGTAAAGCCAAAATGAAACCCAGATGAGGAGAGCTGAGACCCCTGTTGAATACATGCTAAACTCCATGGTAAGGAGGCAGTTACACACATTACAGAGACCCCTGTTGAATACATGCTAAACTCCATGATAAGGAGTCAGTTACACACATTACAGAGACCCCTGCTGAATACATGTTGAAACTCCATGGTAAGGAGGCAGTTACACACATTACAGAGACCCCTGTTTAATACATGCTGAAACTCCATGGTAAGGAGGCAGTTACACACATTACAGAGACCCCTGTTGAATACATGCTGAAACTCCATGGTAAGAAGGCAGATGCACACTTTACTGAATGATGTGAAATGACAAAATACAGCATCAACTGTTTCCCACCACAAGGCACCTTTGATCCTGTAATATTGGCTGAGGTACACAGAGCCATATACCGCAAGAGCCATGAACCTGGTCTATTTTACAAAATGAAGACCTGAAAATGTGGCTGTGAGGTCTTCCCGTCACTCCCGGTCCGACTCCTCCCTGCCACGCTCCTCACCTGCCACCAGTTCACTTCCCAGCACGCATGAACGCACCCAACACTCCAGATCCCAATCACCTGAATATTGAACACCTGTGCCCTGTTAACCCCTCTATTTAGCCTGTGCTCTTCCTCCCCTCCAGCGTGAGGTATTGTTCCCAGTGGACCTGCCAAGCAATCGATCGCGCGCTCTCATTACGTTGTTGATTCCCAGCCTGTTGTGTTCTCTACCCTCTTGTCCCGTCCTCTCTCCTCGTTTACAGTATCCTGCGTCCTGACCTGTTCGTCTGCCCCGTCGTGTCTCTCCCTGCCTACCCTCCCTGTGTAGTTACATGTACGGACTGCCTTCCCGGATCACCGACCTCTGCCTGCCCCTGGATATCCTTACCGTCTCTCCCAGCTGTACTGTAGTCTCCGCTGAATGATCACCCGGCTTCCTGACCTGCTGGCCTGCATCTCGGTTTCACGTCTCTGCTCATCCCTGCCTGTGCCTTCGCCCTCTAGGACTGATCTTCTGGTTCCCGACTCTCTGCCTGGCTTTATCGTTTGTGTGCTAGCCTACTCCCTTGTGCGACGAAAAATAAATCTACCATTGCACTCCTGCAATTGGACCCACACAACTCTGGTCCTGGTGTTCATTACAGGCAAGTGTGATGGCAATTCCATCGATCTACACTCTTAAATGAGGAAGAACAGAAACCACGAGACCATATTTTACCAAATTAGAAAAGCATCATTATGCCAATTTCCAATCTATCCCTCTAATTAAATTTAGGACATTATTTTCGCATACACCCCAGTGGACACCAAACAACGCAAAACCTTGCGATTTCAAAACTTCCAAGGTAAATCCCACGTACCCAGGGAATACCAAAACAGACAAATGCATTTACTAGGTGTCAACCACAAACAGATATTGACAAATGCCCGTGACTCGGGCCATAATCACATACAAAACAAACACAAGTGGCGCGTGCGCATAAACAACTGCATTAGAACAATCACTTAATTCAAACCATAAGCTGTCCAACAACTTCGGCAATTGACAGGAGCAATCCCTACTCCCTCCTACAGTCTCTGAAATTGGTGGACATAGAGCTTAGACAAAATCTGCAAGGTCCTCCGAGCACAGCAGTAGGCAGAGATGCGCAACAGATATTGCTCCTAAGCCATCAGTGCCCTACCTACGTGGTTGGAAATCAACCCGAGGCCTGCTCACCGCTAGCCCATAGGACCAAATCTCCCCTACCTATAATACAGGTCGCACAGGGAGACACAGGGGCACAATTCCCCTACAGTAGAAAAACAAACAAGACAACCTTCTCACATTTCACACAGACAGTTGCACAGAAACCAATTCCACCAACAGAGAGCTGCTTAACATCCTGCACGAATCGCCCGCAATAGGTTAGCTATATATATAGAAATAGTTATTCTACAAGTGTTGCATTCATAATGACAATTGTTTTTTCCCAATTTAGGCTAAATATCCTCTGCTGGTCTCTATAAGAAAAAATCTTTCAGTTCTGTGAATGAACAAGCATGGTAATGGTGGGCTGCATCCCAACCCACACAGAAAATAAATATATTGTTGCAATGCAGAATGCATATGGAACGTGATAAATATATGGCGAATGCATTTAACTTTATTCAAAATGCGTCTTTCAGGAAGGAATAACAACCTTTTATGTATTTCACCTTTTATTCTGAGATGTATTTAAAAATGTATACATACATTTAACTTAATTCAAATTACATTTCAGGTTATTCCCAGAGGCATCAGGTTTTAGTGGACTGGTCCTGGCAAGGTCTGTGGTGTTCCTTAGGTGTAACCCAGGGATGTTTTTTTGTTGCTGAAATCTTATATTACAGCCAACAATAGGACACATTTCTAATTATCTAAACAAATATAGCCCACTTGTCCTCACACAGGGAATATACAAACAACACTTTCAAAATGTTAATCTTTAGTTCTAGATTTATTAATTATATTTTCTTAAATACATTAATTGGCCCATTTTTTTAATTTTAAGTGTTTCCCAAATATGTTTAAAACAATAATAAAATATTGAAGGTGTATTTGTTTTGAGGTGGTGGCAGTATACTAGATCCCTCTCACCATTGGTTTGTTGATCTGCTTTATTTTAAGGCTCCTACTGTCACGTTACGGTGAGGATCAGCGCCACCGTCCCGTACACCTCCAGTTCCTGTAACTCCACAAACACATCCCGGACATGTTTTGTGTGTGTTATGGAAATTTTGAACTAAGGTGCATTTGAGAAATGTCTGTCTTTCCATTGGCTGATATGTAAATCTGTACTTTGATTGTGACACACATGTCTGTATAATATCAGAGGATTATGAAGTATTTGGGCCATGTCCTCCTACCTAGAAGAAGGATGTATTCTTTCTCGTTTTATACATTAATTAGTTACTAGTTAAAGATGCCGAGAAGGGGTCTGGTGTTTGAATAGGAGACATCCTTGACCGGCACGGGTGGATTAGAGGGGTACTCGTGAATCTGTATAACCCTTTAGTGTCTCTGTTGACTATCCAGACATTGTGTCTCCTCAGGAGTTGAGAAGGATAAGGTGGGGGGACAGCCCGCCCTTTGGGGTAAACAGATGGCAGCATCTTAACACACCCCTCTTCTATGTAATAAAT
Organism: Esox lucius; assembly: GCF_011004845.1. Lineage (NCBI taxonomy): Eukaryota > Metazoa > Chordata > Actinopteri > Esociformes > Esocidae > Esox > Esox lucius. The sequence goes on along the minus strand of NC_047589.1, from coordinate 5,484,670 downwards.
ATGGATTGTTCATGTATGGAGTTAGAGACTCCTTGGATGATCTGTAAGCGTTTGACGCGTCTCTCTCATTTGCAAATTATTTAATAAACTGTTAATTTGTGCCAAGAGTATTTCGTCTCTGTACTTCCTTCTTAAAGAGTTCTGATCGATAAAATTGCCATCACATGTGACATGCTTTCAATCATTCACACCAGGTCCCAATCATTCCAATAGTATGATTAAATTCTGGTTTATGAATATAGGTTTAAACTAATTAGAAAGTATACAGATTAAAATGATTCTCCCTTTGTTCAAAATGTTTAAAATCCTCTCCTATGTTCTACTTATCACCAATTTTTTTTTTCATCTGTAGTATCCTCACAGACCTCCTAATATACACCCACACCTGCACTGACATACCACGTACAAAACAGACTAATAACATCCAAGACTAAGTTTTAATAGGAAGACCCTATGTTTGACAAGTTTGTCCCAACACCTTTTCGCCAGGGCACATGGCGCCAACGTGCCAGACTGGTAATAAGTATAGGAGAGGGGTTTGCTGGTTTCCTGGCCCACCAAAAGTGACTAAGTACTGTTAGAATGAGTGGATGGCCTTATTAGAACAAACAGATAGTCTTAAGAAGCAGTATGTGGTTATCTCTGTGGTGAAAAAAATAACCTTCAGGAAAAAAGTTGTGTTGCTTAATGGTAGGAATGTACATGTACATTTATGGACATACGGTGTGCAGTATAATTAATAAAAAATGATTGGTTTATTTACATTTATTTTACTCCATGAGATTGCTTATTGTAGTCAAACATCTCTGACTTTGTTAAATAAAATGTGCATGTTTTTAATGTTCTGTTTGAATATTGAATAAATCCACGATGTTGCATTTATTTTCTGTTCCAAAACATATCCTATTTGCACTCAGTAAATCTGGATGTATTTATGTATACTGCCTTGAAGGATATTAAATAAATTATGTTGCAGTTGAAAGAAACGATGATGTTGTTGGACATATACAATGAAACTCTTGTCACAGACCCACACAGTGAGGATAAAGTAATACAGATATTCAGGCATACTGTACGGAAGTACTGAGTAAACATTGAGTGAAAGTATAAAATTGGTAACTGGTAAATTTATACATCGTAAGACAGTTTCTGATACTGTGATGATGATCATGCTGTAAAGTGAATTGTCTATTATGTTTATGTACAGCAGGATGGTGAATTTAGGGGATGGAATTGCCACTTTGGGACATAATATTTGTTTTGGGTTTAAAACCAGGCGTCGTAGTGCCCAATCAAACTTCATAGAGCTCAACCAGGCTTCGTAGTTCCCAACCGGCTTCACAGGCCCCAACCAGGCTTCGCAGTGCCCAGCCAGGCTTCACATTGCCCAACCGGCTTCACAGGGCCAAACCAGCCTTTGTTGTGCCCAACCAGGCTTCGTAGTGCCCAGCCAGGCCTCAAAGTGTCATTGTCATTACAGGATTGCAATCTCCAAAAGAGGAACAATCTGTACACATTGATATATAAACTAAGCTATTCTATTGGATAAAGACTTGCAGCTAAATTCACAGCGTAGTATTAAATTAATCCACAGAACACTAAAAAGCAGATGGAAGAATTTAGGGATACTAAACAATTCTTGATTGTGCTTTATAAACACAATTGTGTATGTTATTTTGTCAGAGACCAAAATTCTGTAATAACCTTTATATAAACTGTTTGCTAAACAAAATATGGTTATTGTTTATAAAAGTAATAACTTGAAAACAGTGAAAGAATTAATTAAATCAGTAACAAACGACCTGTGATTCAACAACAGTTGAAGTACCATTCAAAATCTCCACAGAGCCCAAGTCCTGCCCATCAGCCCACAGTGCCCATCTGCAGCCAGGCCCTTCTCGTTAAATATTGATTTCTCAAAGAGTTCAGAAATCAATATTTGGTGGAATAACCCAGATTTTTAGTCACAGCTTTCATGCGTCTTGGCATGCTCTGCACCAGTATGTCACATTGATGTTGGGTGAATACATTTCAAGTAGCTCGGCTTTGTTTGATGGCTTGTGACCATCCATCTTCCTCTTGATGACATTTTTCAATGGGGTTCAGAAGATGACATTACTCCATTCCTCTACAGTCCAATCCTTATGGTCTTATGCAAACTTCAGCCTGGCTCTTCTTTGCTTCACATTGATGAAGGGCTTTTTCTAGCTTTGCAAGACTTCAACTATGCCCTTAGGAGCCTGTTTCGAACCGTCCTCGCTGTGCACTTCACCCCAGATGCTGTTTGCCATTCTTTTTGTAGGTCACTTGATGTCATCCTACGGTTGCTGAGTGACATTCGAATGAGTTGACGGTCATCTCAGTCAGTGGACAGTCGTTTTCACCCTCTGCCAGTCTGTAGCTTTGTTGTCTGTTGCTTGGCCTTGTTCTTATGAACCTCTGTCTTTGAAATGTTCAGGATGGAAGCAACCTGATGCTCACTGTCTCCCTTTGCCAGTAAAGCCAGAATTTAACCCTCACTCAACTGTTGTCATGCTAACTAGTTATTTTTTATATTCAAATTACCTTTGAGGTACTACTGCCATCCAGCTGGTCCTATTGCAAGAGGATAGTGATGACCACAGCAGTGGTTTTTATACTTAAATTAGATTTGGTTCAGGTAATCACCTAATCAGTACCTCATTAAGTAAAGTGAGGTGTGCCTCTTATTGGTCTCTTAATTTTTTCCAGAGCTGTATTCTACATAGCCTACTGTTAGTTAGTGGATGAAAGTTAACTAATTCAACGGAATATTGAATATACTTACTGAATTAATGTTACCTATTGGAAAAGTATTTGGCCACGCTTGGTAAAGTTCGGCTGTGGAATCTAAAGGCGGTTGAGAGTGCAGAAAACGGTGATAGCATATAGCTGGCTAGCTTAGCTAACTTGCTTCTCTAGACTCCTCCATCCAATAAACCCAGTGTTATGTGTTGATACATTTTGTCTTCTAGTTCTGTAGCTGAGTTTTGTGTGTCTACCACACAGCTTAATCCATATGCACGCTTGTTCATTTGAGCCAATGTTACAGGAGAAAAACACTCATTTGCATGAAATGTAGTAGCGCTGAGGTTGTATTGGTAGTTTATGAATACATATATTTCGAATAACTGAAAACTATTCTAATAATAACATACTATTCAGATAGTAAAAACGTGTCCAGTTGACATCCCACCCAGTACATTAACAGACACTGCCTGTCCTGGGAGAACAGCTTCAACTGAAAAATAAAAGAAGTACACTAAAATCAAAGAAATGAAATATATTAACACATTGTCCTGAATATACATATTAATACTACTGTATATTATTTCTGTGTGTAGATTTAATTATGTTTAACAATACATGTAATAAATGTTACTCTTGAAACAGAAAGTAGTGTCCACATGAAGATGGCTACAAACGTCATGCTTGTAGTGGCTTCAGTTGTCATGAAGGACTCACTCATGAAGTATTGAACTCACAGGGTTATAAACACTATAAAAGCACCATAGCAGATGCACCATGAAAATTATAGTTTTAAATCTCAGTCTCAGTAGGTTTCCATCTTAGAATGTATTTCAAACTGCAGTAGATTTATTACAACAAACAGGAATGTTTTTCATCACTAATATATAGCTCGTTATGTCCTACTATTGTATTTTATTCTGATAATAAATATAATTAGCTGTCTGTTCATTTATGCTCAAATAATTAAGTTAACACTACTCTAAACTTAAGCTGATAGGATTCCTCTAGTATTTCTGTTATTTCCTTGTCTTTACCACCACTGTTACATTTAAAATCAACATCTTTAATACATTATTATACAACATGGATTACAATCACCATGACTGTTCTCTTTATGGAAAATATGGAGGAATTCAAACACTGGATCTAATAGTGGACTGTACCTAGGTTAGTGAGGAGGGCAGACTGTTCTCTGTAGGACCCATCATTCACATACCCTTGTGGAGAGAGGCTGCTGGTTCTCCCTCCTTTGTAAATCCATTTTGTCATTGTTTCTTGAACTACATTCAAATAGACCTTTGTCACAAACATTAAATGACACTGAAATAAACATGGAACCAGATTGATTCATGGGATTCATTTGATAATGCAAATGTCTTCACTTACTAATTATTCCTGTTCTTACTTATAACAAGTTATTTATACTAACACAAGATACTAAAATGTTCACAGATTAACAGCAGAGGTCAGACCATGTGTTGAAATCTACTCTTTATATTAATATGTTTTTGCCTTGACTAAAATACATGAATGAATAGACCAAAATAAATGGCATAACAGCATTTAGTCAATATGCTGATCTCAAGTGTGGTAATCATACCTGCATTTAGCTTTTTTTCTATTCTTATTTGCATCACAGCATAAAGATCATCAAATCATAGTCTTCTCTACCACCAACCACCTGGGAACAGGGTGAACCACCCAATCTGGTGACAGTGCTGCTCTATTCTGGGACATGTAGAACCACCAAACCTTGTCTATATAAATTTCAGTTTCACTCCCACAGCTACAAGTCCAACAGTTGAACAGTTTCACTGGTTGAAATCCCCTGGACTGGTCCAGATGTGAGGGAGTGGACTGGTTTTATCCTCCATGGTGGAGGTAACTAAGTTATTCTAGTGAGGTGATGAAGTTGCAATGCACCTTGTGATGTTTACCCCACGTGGTCATTCCTAGCAACATTAAACTGCAATGCATTTTGTATTGTGTGTAGTGTTTAAAGTATAACGTGTGACATATGGAGCCATGGGACAATACAGGGATGGAATGTGGCCAGCAGGTGGAGACAAAGCCCTGACCTGTTGAGGAGCTTTCTCCCCACAGGTCAACACACCTGGGTTTGATCAACCTCCTGGCTCCTGCAGGTCGTTGTTTAATCTGCCAGGCTCCAGATAAGTCTCCTGGGTCCTCCCTAAAGGGGGGAGATTCAGGAGGAACTCAATGTGACCAGTTTGTTTAGACACTTTACAGGAAAACTTTTGTCATCCTGTGAAGAACTGTTTTTTTACTTACCTGCACCAATATTATCCCAAGAAGGATACTTTTTGTTGCTCCAATAAAACTTAATTATTAGAATTTCTCCAGGATATTTGGCTTGTTTTTTATTTAAGGCCTGCACCCAACAAACACCCACACACCATGGTGATTGGCTCCACATGCCATAGTGGTACAGTGCTGCAGTGGGGGTTGAAACTGTGTAACATAATAATATAGAAGATAAAGGATGATGACTGATGATGATGGAGAACGTGATCTAGGAATGTTTTCTAACTATTCAAATATGACCTCTACTGACCAGTGTTCCATGTCACTGTCTCTTCCCCCTCAACACCTGCAGTAGGTCCCAGCTGTAACAGTTCAGTCACTGTGCAGTCTGACTGAGGGAGGTTTTTGTACGGCTCTGTATCACTGTGTGAACACCCAGACACTGTTGGGATAGTGTAAACTCTGACAGTAGTAATCTCCTGCATCTTCAGCCTGGACTCCACTGATGGTCAGAGTGAAGTCACTCCCAGATCCACTGCCACTGAATCTAGATGGAATCCCAGACTGAAGTGTGTTAGCATAGTAAATTAGGAGTTTAGGAGCTCCTCCAGGTTTCTGTTGGTACCAGGCTAGATTATTGTTGTTATACACATTATTGCTGACTTTACAGTTCATAGTAACTGAATTTCCTGTTATAACAGTTTGAACTGCAGGTGACTGAGTCAGTATGTACTGTCCTCTGGATTCTGTAAAATAAAATAAGGACACCCATATTAATGGAATAAAACACAGTAACACATTGTACATAATATACATAATAGCATTGCAATACATCATTCCTTTCTGTAGATTCAATTATTTTTCAACATTACATTTAATAAATGTTACCTTTGAAAAAGAGGACAAGTGTCCAGATGAAGATTATAAAAGTCATGGTTGTTGTGGGTTCAGTTGTCATGAAGGACACCTCTCAGTCATGAAGTGTTAAACTCACAGGCTTATAAACACTCCCAGATCACTGAATCATGTGCTGTCTATACAGAGCATCATCACTATGCAAATAAGATTCTGGTCTTCTCTCTATTCACCATTACTCAGTAAATATACCCCAAGCAGATCCATCAGTTTAGTCTTACATGGAAATGATGTCATAGGACATGGATAGCTATTTTCAACTTTTGATTATAACATTAAACAAGGCAATACTGCTCACATTCTAATACAGTAGTTGACATAAACAAATAATTAATCTAAGCATGACACAAGATGCATGGCCTGATGACCTTGAACCAAATAGAAGGTAGAGAGAAAGACAGACCCAGAGTGAGAGAAGGGGTACTTTCACCGACACCATTCACAGGAAGAGAGAGTGAGGTAGACTTGCTTTTATAAACCTCTGAGAGGAGTTTGTAGTCAAACCTGAGTTGGTCACATATTCAATATACAGGATGTGATCCCAGATTCTACTTCATAGAGGTGACAGAACAGGAGATGGTAAGAGATCCTGAGCCAAACACAAAAGGACACTTACATACAGTGTCTATCAGAGTCAGGGGATATTCTTCATCTTCTACATAGGAACCCATTGTTCATTAACATTAAGCCCTGGTAAATATTATCCACTGCTATGTTTATTATCATTAAGCCCTTGGTAATACTATCCACTGCAATAGTGAAAAATATCTTTCCAATTCCAGTCCTAACCATCTAGTCTTGTAATATTAATGTATCTGATCACATTTCTCCATTAAAATAGTCTGCTTGTGACCATGGAAAATAGCCAATTGAAACAAAATTGCAAGTTCAGGAGGCTATGTTGAGCTCAAACCAGATTAGTTCAAATACTGGTTACTGCAAATCAAAGCAAATGTGAATTACACATATGTCATTATTGTTATCAGGATTGTTTCTACTTATAATATTATTTCAGGTACAGTCAGTATTTCATATTTTATCACACTGATCCGAGATCCGCGGCCACCATGTTTGATCCTACTCAGGATCAAAACTAAATTGCTAAAACCACTAATATTAATAGTGAAATTACTGACACATTTTAATTCTGTTTACTCCTTCATTAAATAATATAGCAATTAACTTATATGTACTCAATTTCTGTTTTAGCATTCACACTTTGTGTCTTGTCGTATCATATCATTGGAATGTTAATGTGTTATAGAGGTTTATCTAGGGTCAGAAATACAGGACCAAAAGGTCATGCCATAATTACCCTACCCTATGGTGCCAGGAAGGACAGATGGGAATGTGTCCCTGGTGGATTGGGGAACTATTTTTCAGGACCAGTCATTTGGTCCTTCATTAGGTTAGCTATCCAACCCCCACAACTTTAGTTATAAACCAAAGTAAGTTGTTGTAAACGTTCATTCATGCTTTTTGCTCAGCTTCTCTGTATGCATCTTAGCTCTGGCAAAATCTCAAATTCCTGGAGAACTGCTTTCTTTGATAATTCTAATGCAATTGTATACTCAACCTATACATTTTATCTGTTACATAATTTTTAGACTCATTAGAAATATCTATAAAACAGCCCAATATCCAGTTTGTGATGGAAATTCCATGTATCGACACTCTTAAAGGAGTAAGAAACAGAGACAAAGTTCTCTTGGCACATAATAACAGTTTTATTAACTATTATACAAATATGAGAGACGTGTCAAACGCTTACAAACATAATCATCCGAGGAGTCTCTAACTCCATACATGAACAATCCGTATTTATTACATAGAAAAGGGGTGTGTTAAGATGCTGCCATCTGTCTTGTCACAAGAGTTTACCCCAAAGGGCGGGCTGTCCCCCCACCTTATCCTTCTCAACTCCTGAGGAGACACAATGTCTGGATAATCAACAGAGACACTAAAGGGTTATACAGATTTACGAGTACCCCTCTAATCCACCCGTGCCGGTCAAGGATGTCTCCTATTCAAACACCAGATCCCTCTCGGCATCTTTAACTAGTAACTCGTTCATTCATGTATAGGACGAGAAAGAATACATCCTTCTTCTAGGCAGGATGACATGGCCCAAATACTTCATAATCCTCTGATATTATACAGACATGTGTGTCACAATCAAAGTACAGATTTACATACCAGCCAATAGAAAGACAGACGTTTCTCAAATGCACCTTATTTCAAAATTTCCATAACAATGCCCAGACATCTATCTCCCTAGACACTTCCTCCAGCTCTTCTGGGGGGACACCGAGGCGTTCCCAGGCCAGCCGGGAGACATAGTCCCTCCAGTGTGTTCTAGGTCTTCCCCGGGGTCTCCTCCCGGTGGGACGGGCCCGGAACACCTTCCCGGGAAGGCGTTCAGGAGGCATCCGGAACAGATGCCCAAGCCACCTCAGCTGACCCCTCTCGATGTGGAGGAGCAGCGGCTCTACTCTGAGCTCCTCCCGGGTGACCGAGCTTCTCACCCTATCTCTATGGGATCGCCCAGCCACCCTGCGGAGAAAGCTCATTTCGGCCGCCTGTATCCAGGATCTTGTCCTTTCGGTCATGACCCAAAGCTCATGACCATAGGTGAGAGTAGGAACGTAGATTGACCGGTAAATCAAGAGCTTCGCCTTTACGGCTCAGCTCTTTCTTCACCATGACAGACCGATACATCGACCGCATTACTGCAGAAGCAGCACCGATCCGTCTGCCAATCTCCCGTTCCATCCTGTCCTCACTCGTGAACAAGACCCCTAGATACTTAAACTCCTCCACTTGAGGCAAGAACTCTCCACCAACCTGATGTGGGCAAGCCACCCTTTTCCGACTGAGGACCATGGCCTCGGATTATGTTCTGTTCATTTAAAAAATAGACATGGGCTCCATAATAACATGTGGATGTGATCCCAGACTCTACTTCATAGAGGTGACAGAACAGGAGATGGTAAGAGATCCTGAGCCAAACACAAAAGGACACTTACATACAGTGTATATCAGAGTCAGGGGATATTCTTCATCTTCTACATAGGAACCCATTGTTCATTAACATTAAGCCCTGGCAAATATTATCCACTGCTATGTTTATTATCATTAAGCCCTTGGTAATACTATCCACTGCAATAGTGAGAAATATCTTTCCAATTCCAGTCCTAACCATCTAGCATCAGGTTTGATTAATGTTCAGTAACCTGTTTATAAAGTGATTTAATCTAATGTTGGATAATCAAAAACGATATATGGATATGTGGAAGTAGGGAGAAAAGACTGAGCAGATTATGGATGGTTTTTCCATTTATAGGGATGACTGTATACTTAAGGGGGAGTAGCCAACTACTATGGGCCCATAAAACCAGCTTGTTATATCTAGATACTTTGAACAACTTGAGTTTCACCCATCCTGTTTGGCTGTTATCTTTTCTTTTTCCCATGCACGAAAATAATTAAAGACCTCTATAGAACTTCAGACTCAAGACCATTAGTTTCTAGAACAACACATTTTCACTTTCCGATCATGTGTAATTTAACAAACCATGATAGGGATGATTGCTAAAATTAAGATAATTATGAGGTAAAATATCTAGATGAAGATGGTGCTGAAGGTCATTGTTTTGGAGATTCTGGACAGGTGACAGGTCAGATAGTTTCAGAGGATGTATCATCACCTCAGCATTCTAAGTTATGTAGCAGACAATCTTATTCACAAATTGCAACACTTATCACGACTGTCAGCATGAGTGTATCTACTTGTGGGAATGAACCCCTCCAACACTGGTGTTGCAAGTGGCATTATTTACCAACTCTAGTGTGTTTCAAATCATGAAATAACTTCATGGGTGCAATTCTACACCATGTAACAAGTCACAATCATCATGTGTGATTATAATGATGGAGAACATGTGATATGAATAATCCTTTCTAATCTTATTCAAAGTTGACCTCTACTGACCAGTGTTCCATGTCACTGTCTCTTCCCCCTCAACACCTGCAGTAGGTCCCAGCTGTAACAGTTCAGTCACTGTGCAGTCTGACTAAGGGAGGTTTTTGTACGGCTCTGCATCACAGTGTGAACACACAGCTACTAGGGCAATGTAAACTCTGACAGTAGTAATCTCCTGCATCTTCAGTCTGGACTCCACTGATGGTCAGAGTGAAGTCACTCCCAGATCCACTACCACTATATCTAGATGGAACCCCAGACTGAAGTATATTAGCAGAGTAAATTAGGAGTTTAGGAGCTCCTCCAGGTTTCTGTTGGTACCAGGCTAGACACTGACGGTCATTCGACGACTGACCATTCCAACAAGTACCTTGCACATTACTGTTGGTTCTACATTTCAGAGAGACTGTCTGTCCTGGGAGAACAGCTTCAACTGCAGGAGTCTGAGTCACAATGTACTGACCTCTGGATTCTGAAATAGAAAAAATAATAATTGTACATCATTAGTTATTAGTAACATTTTCTAAACAGTCTTTCAGGTTACTCATCTATTTTACTTTTCATTACATACAGATTAAACCAAATGTTCTTTACCTTTGAAGCAGAGGACAAGAGTCCAGATGAAGAAGACCATACAAGTCATGGTTGTTGTGTGTTCAGTAGTAATGAAGAACAGCTCTCAGTTATGAAGTTTTCAACCCACTGGGCTATAAACACTATATGAGGAACTGGGCAGATGGATTATGCAAATTATTGTTTTGAATCTATTGTGGGGTAGGCTTCAATTATTTGAATATATTTTACTTTACATGTGTTAGCTTGTATACAAACAGCACCTTCTTCACTAAAATCATAAAACATACAGTTATGCTCATAAGTTTGCATACCCTGGCAGAAATTGTGAAATCATGGCATTGATTTTGAAAAGATGACTGAACATGCAAAAAAAAAAGAAAAATTATTTAAGGACAGTGATCATATGAGGCCATTTATTATCATAGTTGTTTTGCTCCTTTTTAAATCATAATGATAACAGAAATCACCCAAATGGCCCTGATCAAAAGTTTACATACCCTTGAATGTTTGGCCTTGTTACAGACACACAAGGTGACACACACAGGTGAAAATGTCAATTATAGGTGAATTTCCCACACCTGTGGCTTTTTAAATTGCAATTAGTGTCTGTGTATTAAAAGTCAATGACTGTGTTAGCGCTCACGTGGATGCACTGAGCAGGCTAGACACTGAGCCATGGGGAGCAGAAAAGAACTGTCAAAAGACCTGCATAACAAGGTAATTAAACTTTATAAAGATGGAAAGGGATATAAAAAGATATCCTTATTAAGAAGTGGAAAATTCAGGGATCTCTTGAAACCAAGCCAAGGTCAAGTAGACCAAGATACTGTAGATTTCAGCCAAAACTGCCAGAAGAATTGTTCGGGATACAAAGAAAAACCCACAGGTAACCTCAGGAGAAATACAAGCTGCTCTGGAAAAAGACGGTGTGGTTGTTTCAAGGAGAACAATATGACGATACTTGAAAAAAAGCTGCAAGGTCGAGTTGCCAAAAAGAAGCCTTTACTGCACTAGTGCCACAAAAAAATCCCTGTAACAATATGCCTGACAACACCTTGACACGCCTCACAGCTTCTGGCACACTGTCATTTGGAGTGATGAGAACAAAATAGAGCTTTATGCTCACAACCATACGCGCTACGTTTGGAGAGGGGTCAACAAGGCCTATAGTGAACAGAATACTATCCCCACTGTGAAGCATGGTGGTGGCTCACTGATGTTTGGGAGTGTGTGAGCTCTAAAGGCATGGGAAATCTTGTGAAAATGTATGGCAAGATGAATGCAGCATGTTATCAGAAAATACTGGCAGACAATTTGCATTCTTCTGCACGAAAGCTGCACATGAGACGCTCTGGGACTTTCCAGCATGACAATGACCCTAAGCACAAGGCCAAGTTGACCCTCCAGTGGTTACAGCAGAAAAAGGGGAAGGTTCTGGAGTGACCTTCACAATCTCCTGACCTTACAGTTTTTGTCAATTGCAAACACTAAAACCCATTGGCTGAACAAAGTTCTCAGTTGCCTGAACTCATTTAGGTAATTGTGCAGTCTGTTGTCAATACCTTAAACCATTTCACATGGTAAAACACAATTTGCAGATCTCACAAAACTCTAAACACATTCTCATTCTCCAAACACATTCTGCACTCTAATGCACATGTCATCCATACTGGTAAACACAAGTGGCAACAATCCAAAACAAATAGAGAACATGTCATTGATTGAACTCAACCACTCAAAATTAATGTTTTTGTAACCAGGTTCTAATTAGCCTTCAAAATTATTTGCAAAAAACTAATCTGGGAACACCACTTTAATAATTTTTTAGTAATGTCCTGGTTCTTGGTTTAAGATAAGATAAATATCAAATGCACTGACATTAGATAATTTGTCTTTAGCTGTAAATGTAAAACACAAACAAACAGTTGCTCTTATCAAGAAAATAGTATTATTGAAAATGTTTAACAGTGCATATTACACTCAAATAAAAAAAAATAAAAAATGTTCTGGCCAGTACTACCTTTTAAGTTTTGCTGTAGCAATAGTCCCTTTAATTGAGTTGTGCACAACCCAGAACCTGTTTGAACTCAGTCTAAAAAAATATGTATCCCACACGATCCTAAAACAAAATCCACAGGAGGGAGAGACCTTACTGGCGAGGTAGTAGAAATGGAAATCCAAACTCAGGCCTGCAGTTCAGAATCCAGTCCGCTGTCCTTCTACGCTCTTTTCTTTTCCCGCCACAGCTATGTCAACAGAAAAGGTTTTCAGACACCAGCATAAAAAAAAAAAAATATTTCACAGCTAAATGTTCGCCGTTTTCTCCCTCTGCAACAGGTTTCGAAAAGAAAGAAAAAAGCTACATAAGTAATTTAACATTGGCCACATACGTCTTAACTAATAATATGCCCAAACATTATAAACAGATTAGCAAATACATTGACATTGAAAACAAGACCCACGCTTCCTCCAGAACTAGTAAAGCGATCATTATGACTGTGTTTCCCTCATTTCAACTGTATGGTAACATCGTAATTTTTAAACTTGTACAGGATAACAGTTAGGAATAAACACATTATATGAGCTTACCTACGTCAACAGAAAATGTTTTCAGACACCAGCATAAAAAAAAAAAAATATTTCACAGCTAAATGTTCGCCGTTTTCTCCCTCTGCAACAGGTTTCGAAAAGAACAACACCCGCGCTGCGCATCTGTCTAAGTGAGCATTGCCGCAAAGTGTTTGCCACTATTGAAAAGTGTTGAAAATTGAAATGACTCCATTAAAACAAAGTGTCATAACCTGAGCTATGTGTCTGATTAATAAATTAAAATAGGAAACTCATACTTTGTGTTTTATTTTACTCATATGTAGGCTATATCTGAAGGAATATTTTAACTTCAGTACAAATTAGCTTGGATGAATGTACAAAATATCCTATTATGATGACAAATATTGATCACTCAATCACATCATCCCTGCTTTAAAGTTTTAAACGCAACCAACAGATTTTGGGGTGGGTTACATTTTCAGAAAATGGAGCAAGGTTTCAGAAATTGTGTTTTAGCAATTGAGAAAAACTGTAATATCATCGAGCCACTCTGGGGAGTTCTCAAAAGTGCCGTTCAAGCAAGACGACCCAAGGCTTTGCATGACCTGGAGGCATTTCGCCAAGACGAATGGGTAGCTATAACACCTGCAAGAATTCAGGGCCTCATAGACAACTATTACGTCTACAGTGATGCCTGGTTCCTGACAGCTGGACTAATTCTAGTGCTGATGATTCTGCCATGAGATGAAGAAGGCAACCCCCAACCGATGGGGGGAGCTGTGGAAAGCCGCGATTCTGGACAACGTTTTCTGGGGCACGGAAGACCAACTGCACGACATCATGCCACGCTGGTACATCTTGTCTGCTGTCCAGGTAGTTGAGAGAGGAACCTGGGGTCGACGACACACACGCTACAGGAGGGCTTCGGTGTTTAAAGATTAGGTGTTGTATTGAAGTCACTGAGGGAAAAGTGAGAATTTTGGTGCTGGTAACCATCACTTCCGACCCGGCCTGCAGCTATAGAGCCTTTAAATAAAACTGGTCATTTTGGCATTTACAAAGGAGAAAACACAGATTCTCCTGACCTGGCTGATGTAAAGGATTCATTTATTACCATATCCTTATTTATCCATTATTCTGTGCCAGGACTCAAACCTATCTTATCTATGATCCAACTACAGATGGCTCCAAGCAGAATTTGCCTGTGTCTCCTCTGTTTCTTCCATTTGGGCAGGACAGAGTCCAGGGGTAGCTCAGATCAAGAGGTCTGTTAACTCTGACCTAGAACTATGGTTGCCATGACAGTGTAGGGTCCTATCTGGTTTTCCGATTAGTATGACAACTTGTTTTTGTATGTGTCTTATAGCATAAGAGATAATACTTTTGGGAGCTGACAAGGAGGGGTATAAAGAGGTGAAAGCAATAATGTATAATCAGAACAATTGTTATGACACTACCTTGTTGGTCTCTGTACTTATGCTCTGTTTTGTAAAAGTGATTGTTCCCATGGATCCACATAATTAAACTGAAATAATCAACTTGAACCACTATAGCATTTTGGTGAGGGGCTATAAGAAAATCTCTACGCTGTTAACAGAGGTTTGAATGGCCGGCATTGAATGAGTGTTTGAATGAATGAGAGAGAGACAGAAGCACGGAAGCATGGATAATTCTGTTTGTGTTCAGGAACAGTTGGATGTGTGTGTGAATGTGAATGTGTGCTCAATAAAATTAATGATTGGGTTGTGTATCTTATTACAATTGTGAATTTTACCTAAAATGCCGACCATACTTGTGTTTCTTTGATCTGTGTTCTGATGAAAGACAGTAGCAACATCTATATGCCATAAATCCTCTAGTTTGACTATATACAATTGACTATGATCCATTGACTTTGTTCAACGTATTTTCTTGTTATGACATAAGGAAATAGCTAGACATTTTAACTCAAAAGGTTCCGTCACGGCTCCCTATTCTTCTTTGGCGATTTCTAGTGTTTGTTTGAGGGACGTCCAGCATAACCAGTGTTTTAGAATTGAAACAACAACATCACGGACTAGAACTGTTGTAATTCACTAATTCTTTATCGATCAGTGACATTCCCCATAACACCCAAATGAGCACTGGTGCAGCTGTGGCCATACATACACCATTTATGTTGGTGATTTTCACCCAGATCACAGAATTTCTTTTACCCTTTTTTATTGTTTTTTTCCTATTAGGAAGGAATTCGGGCTGTTGTTTTTGTTGTGTTTTTGGTTAAAAAGACGGATCATTCTTTTGGTAACGTATGGAAATATATTATAGCTGTTGGATATTTCTGGCAATTTGGCAATTCTTATTATTACTTTTTAATTCCATGTTTATATTATTCAATGTGCGGTAATAGCCGATTAAACACATGAAAGATACAGTCTTTGTCACAAGCATTCTGGTCCCATAGCATGTCTACTTTAAAAATGGCACTAAATTGTGTCCCGACTGGATTAAAAGCAGTGCAAGGCCCAAACAAGGAAATTCAGTCTTCATATAACTATGAAATACAAAGGCTACAGTTTGATCATTTGAACATAATACAAACAGACACGGATTATTTATTTTAATTTTGCAAGATACAAGAAGCATCACAAAATGGATACCCAAGGTAAAGCCAAAATGAAACCCAGATGAGGAGAGCTGAGACCCCTGTTGAATACATGCTAAACTCCATGGTAAAGAGGCAGTTACACACATTACAGAGACCCCTGTTGAATACATGCTAAACTCAATGGTAAGGAGTCAGTTACACACATTACAGAGACCCCTTTTGAATACATGCTAAACTCAATGGTAAGGAGGCAGTTACACACATTACAGAGACCCCTGTTTAATACATGCTGAAACTCCATGGTAAGGAGGCAGTTACACACATTACAGAGACCCCTGTTGAATACATGCTGAAACTCCATGGTAAGGAGGCAGTTACACACATTACAGAGACCCCTGTTGAATACTTGCTAAACTCCATGGTAAGGAGGCAGTTACACACATTACAGAGACCCCTGTTGAATACATGCTAAACTCCATGGTAAGGAGGCAGTTACACACATTACAGAGACCCCTGTTGAATACATGCTGAAACTCCATAGTAAGAAGGCAGATGCACACTTTACTGAATGGTGGAAAATGACAAAATGCAGCGTCAACCGTTTCCCACCACAAGGCACCTTTGATCCTGTAATATTGGCTGAGGTACACAGAGCCATATACCGCAAGAGCCATGAACCTGATCTAATTTATAAAATGAAGACTTGAAAATGTGGCAAGTGTGATGGCAATTCCATCGATCTACACTCTTAAATGACGAAGAACAGAAACAGATTTTATTTAGAAGGTCCAACCTTAACTGCAGATTTTAACCCTCGCGGTCCAAACGCAACTGTATTGTGCTCTTACCTCCTTAGTACTAAATATAAGTCTGGGTACCTGTACTGATGAATCCCAAAAATCATATAAGCCGGGCGCCCAGACTCTCACCCCTTTCGCAGCCAGTCCACGAGCGGGGGAGGATTTAAGGCTCCAGAGACCTTGTCTCGGGCCGTGCACGGTTAACCCACTAGGATATGATTACGAGACACCAGGGTAAGTAACCAAGGACGAGCTCCCAAAGTGTGATGGCAATTCCATCGATCTACACTCTTAAATGAGGAAGAACAGAGACAAAATTCCCTTGGCACAATGTAACAGTTTTATTATTATTTGCAAATAAGAGAGACGCGTTAAACGCTTACAAACATAATCAGTCTCTAACTTAATACATGAACAGTTCGTATTTATAGAGAAAAAAGGGGTGTGGTAAGTTGCTGTCCTAACTCAAACAGAACACATTCTATTACTACCTAGGCTTCACACAAGGGGCAAGCTATCCTCCTCCACATGGGTAACCTCTTCAACTCCAGGAGACTCACAGAATCTGGACAAACAACAGATAGACACTGATGGGTTATACAGATTGACCAATTTACGAGTAACCCTATAATCGCTGATACCAGTCAATAATGACCCTAAACACCAGATCCCCCTCTCCTACATTCCTAAGAAGCAAAGGTCTGGCACCCTTCTTGGTCTAGGCAGGAGAACATGGTCAAGGTACCTAATAATCCTCTGATATTATACAGACGTGTGTTACATACCAGCTAATAGAAAGACAAACATTTCCCAAATGTACCTTAGTTCAAAATGTCCATAACACTACCTATATGCATGGAGGAGGAAGGTACGAGGGCTAACACACAAGGAGCCCTGTAATCCCCAGAAAATGAACTAGCCTGCGCATCACTAGCCTTGGGAAATCCAGTCAATGACCAAACCCCCACCTCCCTTGGCCGACCAGCTTTGAGCTCTACACCTTCTGCTCCTAACTTCCTGCCCCCACCAGCATATACTGACTTATCAACACATATAGCAGCAGCCACCAGGAAGCCTAGCGTGAGGATTTCATGCTCCTAACCATTAGCGTTGTGCTCGAACATGCCAACCCACCTCAACAGTCATTTCAACAGCCCCTTCCCCAGCAACATTACATTGTTCCTCTGCCAATGGTGAACTACCAACAGCAACCAATAGAGTAATTCCGAAATCCAAGACCTCCTCCGGGATAGTGAATACAAAATCAGCAGTATCCTGGTCAGCAATACAGAGGTAGGGGTAATTGGTTCCAAAGGGGAAGAGGAAGGTCCCACCCCATGTACCTAACAGGCCCCGGCCCAAACTGGCCCTGTCACCAATGGGGAAACATTGACCATTGGTCTAGATGTTCAGTGATTTTCAAAGTTTAAGACTTAAAATACTTCAAAGTGAGTTGATGGTACGTGCTACATTCATGATGACATTTGCAGAACGGTTATGTGATGGTAATTCCATCGATCGACTCTTAAAGGAGTAAGAAACAGAGACAAAATTCTCTTGGCACAATATAACAGTTTATTAATTATTTGCAAATAAGAGAGACGCGTCAACCGCTTACAAACATAATCGTCCGAGGAGTCTCTACCGTAAGACAAAACAATCCGTATTTATTACAGTTAAAAGGGGCGTGGTAAGTTGTTGCCCATCTGTCTTGTGTAACATTTACCCAAAGGGCAGGCTGTCCCCCCACCTTATCCTTCTCAACTCCTGAGGAGACACAATGTCTGGACATTCAACCGAGACACTAAATTGTTATACAGATTCACTGATTTACGAGTAACCCTCTAATCTGCTGGTGCCGGCCAAGGATGTCTCCTAGTCAAAAACCAGATCCCTCTCTGCATCTTTAACTAGTAACCCATTTGTACATGTATAGGACGACCAAGTATACATCAGTGCAAGAATTTCCACAACAATCCATCCTCTTGATACCATGTCAAACCTTGGTATCAAACCTTAAACAGTTCACTCATTAAGTTGTAGACTGCAACAAAACAGTACTTTTTAACAACATGACCCAGTCAATATCATTACCCCAAGGATTAGAGAATGTAACAAATCTGAAATGTCTGGATCCTCATTTACATGCTTTTAGACCATTACCTTCGTTGTAACTCCAAGATCACACATTTTCATTATACAGAATTATAACATAGTACACCAAAACCTTTTATGTTAAAATCATTTGTCAAAGGAAATGAAATTCAGGTGACACATATATTCACAGTATGGGGTATGTGGCAACGACACATGGGTGTGTAAACACCTACCACTGAATACCTCCTTCAATGCATCACTGGTACAGTCCTCTCATGCCAATTACTTGATTCACTGAAAAGTCCTCTCATGGTTAGATGTACTTCCAAAGTAATCACACATGTTCTGCTCCTCCAAACTTCAGACAGTCAGTTATGAACCATTTCTTTTCAGGCCGGTGTAACAGAACGTAAAAGTCAGATGTATATTTCAAGGTGTTGTCCTTCATAGCTCAAATGCAGACATAGCTGTAGTTATCTTCATTCTAGCTGCTTTATCAGCCAGGCCAGGAGAATCTGTGTGTTCTCCTTTGTAAATGCCAAGATGACCAATTTTATCTAAAGGCTCTATAGCTGCAGGCCGGGTCAAAGTGATGGTTACTAGCACCTGAAAATTCACTTTTCCCTCAGTGACTTCAATTCACTGTGCCTAACCTTTAAACACCAAAGCGCTACTGTAGCGTGTGTCGCAAAAGTCGCAAACTGAACATATAACAAAAACAAACGTGAAAATGATAAAAACATCCACAAACGAAATAAAAAAAACAACTGTACCACACGGTCGCTCATGTGAAGGAAGTATATTGAAACAACTCCCAAAGTAGCATATGAAAATATGCATTTCCACTGGCAACAGCCAAACTAAGGTGAAACATCACATGTAACATGATTACTCAATTTACCTCCTAAAGTCCAGGGAATTTTCTCAACTTAGATGCATGTCCATGTTATTCAAAATAGTAGTGATCAGCCAAAAATCGCTACTGTCATGCAACGACACTAAGATTGTTCTAGCAATTAACAACGGTGGATGACTTAAGATCTCCACCCTTACTACAATTTGTTTCAAAATGATAAATCTCAACATTAAAGCTATTGAAAGGAAAAGAAAGCTAGCTTGCACTTAACGTCTGATAAACCCAAAACTAAACATACTAATGTAGGGGAAATTACCACAGGTGAGGACAGGCAGAAAACTCAAACGGAAAACCTAGAGCAAAGGCCAACCCAGGGGGTCTGTCCCCCTTCCTGGAGCCAATGAAAGTCCCCACACAAAAACGTGACATGGTCTTCAGACTTCCTGGAGTAAAAGACATCTAGCCTACAATTTAGCCGATCTCCTACGGTAACTAAAAGTTCTACCCATCTAATATCGTTGCTGTTCCCAAAAAAAATATCACTTATCTTATCAACAAAGCAACAGTAGGGAGAGGAAAAACTCACAAGAGAGGCCAAGTTAACAGAAAACAGATGCATGAAGTAACTAAAATCAAAGAACAATCAGGGAGTGATCCCCAGGATACTCCAACCTAGATCTCTAATTACAGTCAAATCAATCAACCCCATTTGTCAGTTTATCAGGCTAGAATTTAAAACACCGGTAACGAGCATCAGGCGTAGGACCGAGAACACAAGTATTAACCCAGGTATCATTGTAAATACAAACTAAATTTTAAATAGGACATCTAACATTATGGGTTTATTTATCCGGGAAACAAACTGGCTGTAGCAATTTTACCCTCTTTTGCAGGCTATGACTATATTGGCTGCGAATCCAGTCTTTATGGAAAACTGGATGTGTTATCTTAATATTAAAGACTTTGGCCATTCTACTCCACACAAGGAGAGAGAAAACACAATTTTAACCCCTCATTACGAAACCACAAGACCATATTTTACCAAATTAGAAAAGCATCGTTATGCCAATTTCCAATCTATCCCTCTAATTACATTTAGGACATTATTTTCGCATACACCCCAGTGGACACCAAACAACGAAAACCTTGCGATTTCAAAACTTCCAAGGTAACTCCCACGTGCACAGGGAACACCAAAACGGACAAATGCATTTACTAGGTGTCAACCACAACCAGATATTGACAAATGCCCGTGACTCGGGCCATAATCACATACAGAACAAACACAAGTGGCGCGTGCGCATAAACAACTGCATTAGTACAATCACTTAATTCAAACCATAAGCTGTCCAACAACTTTGGCAATTGACAGGAGCAATCCCTACTCCCTCCTACAGTCTCTGAAATTGGTGGTCATAGAGCCTAGACAAAATCTGTGAGGTCCTCCGTACAGCAGTATAGGCATAGATGCGCAACAGATATAGCCCCTAAGCCACTGCTCACTGCTAGCCCATAGGACCAAATCTCCCCTACCTATAATACAGGTCGCACAGGGAGACACAGGGGCACAATTCCCCTACAGTCGAAAAACAAACGAGACAACCTTCTCGCATTTCACACAGACAGTTGCACAGAAACCAATTCCACCAACAAAGAGCTGCTTAACATCCTGCACGAATCGGCCCGCAATAGGTTAGCTATATATATATATAGAAATAGTTATTCTACAAGTGTTGCATTCATAATGACAATTGTTTTTTCCCAATTTAGGCTAAATATCCTCTGCTGGTCTCTATAAGAAAAAATCTTTCAGTTCTGTGAATGAACAAGCATGGTAATGGTGGGCTGCATCCCAACCCACACAGAAAATAAATATATTGTTGCAATGCAGAATGCATATGGAACGTAATAAATATATGGCGAATGCATTTAACTTTATTCAAAATGCGTCTTTCAGGAAGGAATAACAACCTTTTATGTATTTCACCTTTTATTCTGAGATGTATTTAAAAATGTATACATACATTTAACTTAATTCAAATTACATTTCAGGTTATTCCCAGAGGCATCAGGTTTTAGTGGACTGGTCCTGGCAAGGTCTGTGGTGTTCCTTAGGTGTAATCCAGGGATGTTTTTTTGTTGCTGAAATCTTATATTACAGCCAACAATAGGCCAATTTTCTAATTATCTAAACAAATATAGCCCACTTGTCCTCACACAGGGAATATACAAACAACACTTTCAAAATGTTAATCTTTAGTTCTAGATTTATTAATTATATTTTCTTAAATACATGAATTGGCCCATTTTTTTAATTTTAAGTGTTTCCCAAATATGTTTTAAACAATAATAAAATATTTAAGGTGTATTTGTTTGGAGGTGGGGGCAGTATACTAGATCCCTCTCACCATTGGTTTGTTGATCTGCTTTATTTTAATGCTCCTACGGTCACGTTACGGTGAGGATCAGCGCCACCATCCCGTACACCTCCAGTTCCTGTAACTCCACAAAAACATCCCGGACATGTTTTGTGTGTGTTATGGAAATTTTGAACTAAGGTGCATTTGAGAAATGTCTGTCTTTCCATTTGCTGACATGTAAATCTGTACTTTGATTGTGACACACGTCTGTATAATATCAGAGGATTATGAAGTATTTGGGCCATGTCCTCCTGCCTAGAAGAAGGATGTATTCTTTCTCGTCCTATACATGAATTAGTTACTAGTTAAAGATGCCGAGAGGGGTCTGGTGTTTGAATAGGAGACATCCTTGACCGGCACGGGTGGATTAGAGGGGTACTTGTAAATCTGTATAACCCTTTAGTGTCTCTGTTGACTATCCAGACATTGTGTCTCCTCAGGAGTTGAGAAGGATAAGGTGGGGGGACAGCCCGCCCTTTGGGGTAAACAGATGGCAGCATCTTAACACACCCCTTTTCTATGTAATAAATACGGATTGTTCATGTATGGAGTTAGAGACTCCTCTGATGATTATGTCTGTAAGCGTTTGACGCGTCTCTCTCATTTGCAAATGATTTAATAAACTGTTAATTTGTGCCATGAGTATTTCGTCTCTGTATTTAAAATTGCCATCACATGTGACATGCCTTCAATCATTCACACCAGGTCCCAATCATTCCAATAGTATGATTAAATTCTGGTTTATGAATATAGGTTTAAACTAAATAGAAAGTATACAGATTAAAATTATTCTCCCTTTGTTCAAAATGTTTAAAATCCTCTCCTATGTTCTACTTATCACCAAGTTTTTTTTATAAACAGCCCATACAATTCTGTTATTAAATCTAAAATGAAACACCATCTGTAGTATCCTCACAGACCTCCTGATATACACCCACACCTACACTGACCTTGTACAAAACAGACTAATAACATCCAAGACTAAGTTTTAATTGGAAGACCCTATGTTTGACAAGTTTGTCCCAACCCCTTTTCACCAGGGCACATGGCGCCAACGTGCCAGACTGGTTATAAGTATAGGAGAGGGGTTTGCTGGTTTCCTGGCCCACCAAGAGAGACAAAGTACTGTTAGAACGAGCGGATCACCATATTAGAACAAACAAATAGTCTTAAGAAGCAGTATGTGGTTATCTCTGTGGTGAAAAAAATAACCTTCAGGAAAAACGTTGTGTTGCTTAATGGTAGGAATGTACATGTACATTTATGGACATACGGTGTGCAGTATAATTAATAAACAATGATTGGTTTATTTACATTTATTTTACTCCATGAGATTGCTTATTGTAGTCAAACATCTCTGACTTTGTTAAATAAAATGTGCATGTTTTTAATGTTCTGTTTGAATATTGAATAAATCCACGATGTTGCATTTATTCTCTGTTCCAAAACATATCCTATTTGCACTCAGTAAATCTGGATGTATTTATGTATACTGCCTTGAAGGATATTAAATAAATCAAGTTGCCGTTGAAAGAAACAATGATGTTGTTGGACATATACAATGAAACTCTTGTCACAGACCCACACAGTGAGGATAAAGTAATACAGATATTCAGGCATACTGTACGGAAGTACTGAGTAAACATTGAGTGAAAGTATAAAATTGGTAACTGGTCAATTAAAAGTACATTTATACATCGTAAGACAGTTTCTGATTGTGATGATGATCATGCTGTAAAGTGAATTGTCTATTATGTTTATGTACAGCAGGATGGTGAATTTAGGGGATGGAATTGCCACTTTGGGACATAATATTTTTTTGGGGGTTTAAAACCAGACCTCGTAGTGCCCAATCAAGCTTCATAGAGCTCAACCAGGCTTCGTAGTTCCCAACCGGCTTCACAGGCCCCAACCAGGCTTCGTAGTGCCCAGCCAGGCTTCACAGTGCCCAACCGGCTTCACGGGGCCGAACCAGCCTTTGTTGTGCCCAACCAGGCTTCATAGTGCCCAGCCAGGCCTCAAAGTGTCCTTGTCATTACAGGATTGCAATCTCCAAAAGAGGAACAATCTGTATACATTGATATATAAACTAAGCTATTCTATTGGATAAAGACTTGCAGCTAAATTCACAGCGTAGGATTAAATTAATCCGCAGAACACTAAAAAGCAGATGGAAGAATTTAGGGATACTAAACAATTCTTGATTGTGCTTTATAAACACAATTGTGTATGTTATTTTGTCAGAGACCAAAATTCTGTAATAACCTTTATATAAACTGTTTGCTAAACAAAATATGGTTATTGTTTATAGAAGTAATAACTTGAATACAGTGAAAGAGTTAATTAAATCAGTAACAAACGACCTGTGATTCAACAACAGTTGAAGTACCATTCAAAATCTCCATAGAGCCCAAGTCCTGCCCATCAGCCCACAGTGCCCATCTGCAGCCAGGCCCTTCTCGTTAAATATTGATTTCTCAAAGAGTTCAGAAATCAATATTTGGTGGAATAACCCCGATTTTTTGTCACTGCTTTCATGTGTCTTGGCATGCTCTGCACCAGTCTGTCACATTGATGTTGGGTGTATTTATGCCACTCCTGGCCAAACAATTCAAGTAGCTCGGCTTTGTTTGATGGCTTGTGACCATCCATCTTCCTCTTGATGAAATTCCAGATGTTTTCAATGGGGTTCAGAAGATGACATTACTCCATTCCTCTACAGTCCAATCCTCATGGTCTTTTGCAAACTTCAGCCTGGCTCTTCTTTGCTTCACATTGATGAAGGGCTTTTTCTAGCTTTGCATGACTTCAACTATGCCCTTAGGAGCCTGTTTCGAACCGTCCTCGCTGTGCACTTCACCCCAGCTGCTGTTTGCCATTCTTTTTGTAGGTCACTTGATGTCATCCTACGGTTGTTGAGAGACATTCGAATGAGTTGACGGTCATCTCAGTCAGTGGACAGTTGGTTTTTCCCTCTGCCAGTCTGTAGCTTTGTTGTCTGTTGCTTGGCCTTGTTCTTATGAACCGCTGTCTTTGAAATTTTCAGGATGGAAGCAACCTGATGCTCACTGTCTCCCTCTGCCAGTAAAGCCAGATTTGAACCCTCACTCAACCGTTGTCATGCTAACTAGTTATTTTTTATATTCAAATTACCTTTGAGGTACTACTTGCACTGTTTCTGCCATCCAGCTGGTCCTATTGCAAGAGGGTAGTGATGACCACAGCAGTGGTTTTTATACTTAAATTAGATTTGGTTCAGGTAATCACCTAATCAGTACCTCATTAAGTAAAGTGAGGTGTGCCTCTTAGTGGTTTTCCAGAGCTGTATTCTGCGTAGCCTACTATTAGCTAGTGGATGAATGTTAACTAATTCAAGGGAATATTGAATATACTTACTGAATTAATGTTACCCATTGGAAAAGTATTTGGCCACAAAACGCTTGGTAAAGTTCGGCTGTGGAATCTAAAGGTGGTTGAGACTGCAGAAAACGGTGAGCTAAGCACTGCCTGTCATGGGAGAACAGTGCAAACTGTAGGTGACCTGACCTCCCTCTGGATTCTGAAAAATAAAAGAAGTATACCTATAAGTTCATGGGTCGACCCTCTCTGAAGACAATCTAATTGAAGACATTTTGTAACAGTTAGATTTGATATGTTCTGCTGATACTACTATATACTACTATAAGTCATAGTCTTCTCTACCTTCAACATGCTGGGAACAGGGTGAACATCAGGTGACAGTGCTGCTCTATTCTGGGACCAGCAGAACCACCCAACCCTGTCTATGTAAATCTCAGTTTCACTCCCACAGCTCCAAGTCCAACAGCTGAACAATTTCACTACCTGAAATCCTCTGGACTGGTCCAGATTTGAGGGAGTGGACTGGTTTTAACCTCCATGGTGGATTCAGGTAATGGAGCCATACCAGATATGCCACTGTTATTCTAGTAAGTTGATGAAGTTGCTATGCACCTTTCGATGTCGTTAAGATCCGAGGTTTCATTGTTCACCTCATGTAGTCATTCCTAGCAACATTAAACAGCAATGCATTTTGTATTATGTGTAGTGTTTAAAGTATAACGTGTGACATAAGGAGCCATGGGACAATACAGGGATGGAATGTGGCCAGCAGATGGAGACAAAGCCCTGACCTGTTGAACACCTTTCTCCCGACAGGTCAACACATCTGGGTTTGATCAACCTCCTGGCACCTGCAGATCGTTGTTTAATCTGCCAGGCTCCAGATAAGAATCCTGGGTCCTCCCTAAAGGGGGGAGATTCAGTTTGACCAGTTTGTGACCAGTTTGTTTAGACACTTTGTAAGTAACTGTTTTTTTACTTACCTGCACCAATATTATCCCAAGAAGGATACTTTTTGTTGCTCCAATAAAACTTATTATTAGCATTTCTCCAGGATATTTGGCTTGTTTTTTTTTAAGGCCTGCACCCAACAAACACCCACACACCATGGTGATTGGCTCCACATGCTATAGTGGTACAGTGCTGTAGTGGGGGTTGAAACTGTGTAACATAATAATATAGAAGATAAAGGATGATGACTGATGATGATGGAGAACATGATCTAGGAATGTTTTCTAACTATTCAAATATGACCTCTACTGACCAGTGTTCCATGTCACTGTCTCTTCCCCCTCAACACCTGCAGTAGGTCCCAGCTGTAACAGTTCAGTCACTGTGCAGTCTGACTGAGGGAGGTTTTTGTACGGCTCTGTATCACTGTGTGAACACACTTTTACTATTGATTTCATGGTAACTCTGACAGTAGTAATCTCCTGCATCTTCAGCCTGGACTCCACTGATGGTCAGAGTGAAATCACTATAATCTCCACTACCACTGAATCTAGGTGGAGTCCCAGACTGAAGAGTCTCAGCATAGTAAATTAGGAGTTTAGGGGCTCCTCCAGGTTTCTGTTGGTACCAGGCTAGAAGAGGTAAGAACCCTGAACCAGCCACATCACTGCTGGTTTTACATTTCAGAGAGACGGTCTGTCCTGGGAGAACAGCTTCAACTGCAGGAGTCTGAGTCACAGTGACCTGACCTCTGGATTCTGAAAAATAAAATAATTAAACCCATAATTGAAAATAAAATACAGAAATAAATAATCCTAAACTTTATTCCGTAGAATTATTTTTCAACAATACATTTAAGAAATCTTACCCTTGAAACAAAAAGCAAGTGTCCAAATAAAGATGGCTATAAAAGTCATGGTTGTTGTGGTTTCAGTTGTCATGAAGGACAGCTCTCAGTCATGAAGTTTTAAACTCACAGGGTTATAAACACTCCCAGATCACTGAATCATGTGCTGTCTATACAGAGCATCATCACTATGCAAATAAGACTCTGATATCCTCTCTATCAACCATTATTCACTCAACATAGATCATGAAAACTGAGAGCCCATTACAATCTGGTGATCTTTCTCCCCAAATGTTCACCCAACAATCAACAACATAAAATTATCTGCTGAAAAGGGAATAAATATATAGTGTGTTTTTGGTTTAAAAGCTATAACATATGATTTGTATCAATGCTGTTAGCTAAGATAATTTTGTAATGTGTAACAAATAAAATATAAGCGTGTAACAAAAATACAGCATACTATTTATTTATATTCATGTTAATACAGTATAGTAGTGTGGAAGATGGAAAATGTTTGCGATTTATACAAATAAGAGTCAGAGTCTGGTATAACAGTTGATTATTTCAAGTTTAATTATGTGGCACCATGGGAACAACAGTCACAATACTGACAGAGAATGAGTACAGAGACTTGCAAAGTAGCGTCATGACAGATTGTTCTGATTATGCATTTCAGGTTTCAAGCTTGTATCCTCTTCCAACAGTACAGATGACGGAATTAGCATTAGCAGAATGTACATTCAAGGCATATTAGCCACTATGAGGTAGTCTAAAAATGCAAGGTTGCACAAATAGCTCCAGGAGACAGAAAATCATAGAATGTTAGTTGCCCAGACAACCCGGTCAAAGGCTGAGATATAACAATCTGGATAGTTACTATATGGGGACTTAAGTTGACTATGCTCTTCCCAATAAGGAATAGAGCTCTGTTCACCTGTAGGAAGTAAGTCATAATAATGTTCAAGAGCTTCCTCCTAGAGAACAGTTTCTTGTGGCAGTTTTATGGCACAGGCAGAGGCCTGTTTCTCTTACTGCTTAAACGAGCCAAGGCCCTGCCCAGCCTACATTACATTCATCACTGCCCCTGAACTGTGAGGTCCTCGCGTTGTTCTGGCTCCAGCCCCTCCCTGTCGCGCTCCTCACCTGCCACCGTTATGCTCTCACATCCCGATACACATGAACGCACCCAGCAATCCAGATCCCAATTACCGGAATACTAAACACCTGCGCCTTGTTTGCCTCTCTATTTAGCCGGTGTGACAGAACGTAAAGTCAGATGTATATTCTAAGGTGTTGTCCTTCATAGCTCAAATGCAGGTTACCATGACAAAGCTCTAGGTGTCTCCATTCTACCTGCTCTATCAGCCAGGTCAGGATAATCTGTGTTCTCCCTTGTGAATGCCAAGATGACCAGTTTTATCTAAGGGCTCTATAGCTGCAGGCCGGGTCGGAAGTGATGGTTACTAGCACCAGAAAATTCACTTTTCCCTCAGTGACTTCAATACAACACCTTATCTTTAAACACTGAAGCCCTCCTGTAGTGTGTGTCGTCGACCCCAGGTTCCTCTCTCAGCTACCTGGACAGCAGTTGAGATGTTACCTGGTATGGACCCAATCAGCGTGGCATGATGTCCTGCAGTTGGTCTTCCGCGCCGCCGTAAACGTTGCCTTCTCCATCTCATGGCAGAATCATCAGGACTAGAATTAGTCCAGCTGTCAGGAACCAGGCATCACTGTAGACGTGTGGCACCCCAGGGTAGAGTCCGCTTGTAGCTGTAGGACAGTCTGTGTGTGTGTGTGTGTGTGTGAGATCCATCACATCTCAGCCCACCTCACAGTTGTCCTTTAAGCCAAACTCAGTCTCTCTGGGCTCCAACCAGTCCTTTATTGCTGAATCGCTTTCAAGTGTCCTGTACCTGTCAGTGAATTCTCCTTGAGAAGATTAGTTACAACTGCGCAGTACACAATCAGAAATATGTCCATTACATTAGCTTGTTGCATCTTGCTAATGCATTAGAACCCAGTCCTACCAACACTCAAACCTATATTCCCAAAGTCTTTCTGCTTCCGTTGTCTAAATAGATTAGAACAGCTGTAAACAGTAACAGTATAGTTAAAACCTTAACATTTCTGGTGCTTCTGTTCTGCTAGTGTAGCAAAATAACAATCCCACTCTTTTCTATAGTTGTTTAACAACCAACAAATAACAAAACTACAAAAAGAACAGAAGAACAAAAGTTTCCATTACCAATTACTGTTCCAATTACTCATCATCAGTTAAGATAGTTTGCTTACATTGAAGTATCACTCTCAAAGAGTAGTTCATGAACAATTCTCAGTTCACCTAAACAGATCTCAGTTGGTATACATCGTTTCACATAAATGATCAAATACCTTATTGCAAATCAAAACATTTCACACCATCTCAAAGGTCAGCTAACATAACTGTTATTTAGCCTAATTTCTCTACAAGATGAAACTCAGTGTGAATTTCTCCAAGTCTCTTCTTTTTATCCTAGCACATCAAAGACACTCTGTAATCCTGTCATAAATCATGACCCCCCCCCCCCCTTTAAGCCCTATCTCCCCAGAGCTCACCCTGGAGTGGGGGGTGGTTTAATAACCTAAGGATAACGGACCCTAGTCTTAAAGAACGGTCCCCTTATCAATTAGGGACACATTCCAATCTCATAGGACAGAGTGGTGTTATCTTGACAAAAACGAATCAAGCCAGACAATAGCAAGCAAACCTTTTTGTCTCAACATACAAAGAAACATCTGTTAACCATTAACATTCCAATGATTGCCTACTACGACAGAAATTAAGTACATAGGTATAATTGTCTTTAAAAATAATGAAGAGTCATTGAATATGTAAATAAACATGGAATTGACACTTTCGGTTCCTTCAAGTCAGAACCAGAATAATGAACACCAAGTATTCAATGTAGCCGAATTAGAATACCCAATTTTGATGATGTCACCAGTAAGTCTGTTTCTCTTCTAAAGAGTTCAAAAAGTCAAAAACCCATTTCAAACAGCCCCCTCACACCACAGACTGGTGATTGTGTCAGTGAGTTGAGCACTCCAGGGGGTCTGTACCTCTCTTTACAATTTAGACTATGTAAAACTTCTCAACTTGGTTTTCTAGAATAAAACTTAATGCAGAATTACTTTCTCAGTATTAAGTAAAACATAGCCAAACTTAAAACATAAAGTAAACATGTAAGGAATAACAAAAACTGTGCTCCCTGCACCTTTTTACCCACTTATTATGTAATGCATTAGATTAATATGATTACTTCTAATCAAATATCAAACAAACTGAACAGTAACA
Source organism: Esox lucius (assembly GCF_011004845.1). Taxonomy (NCBI): domain Eukaryota; kingdom Metazoa; phylum Chordata; class Actinopteri; order Esociformes; family Esocidae; genus Esox; species Esox lucius. Next base: position 5,454,355 of record NC_047589.1, on the reverse strand, counting down.
ATCCCATAGTCACTGATTCATCCCATCAAATTAGCTATTTCTTAGCTAAACCATTTCAAAATGCTAAGATGTATTCTTCTCAACCATAACCATGTTAGATTTTGTATAAAACCCAAAAACCCAAATTAGACAAACACTGTGAACGGACACTAAGGGATGCTGATTTTAACACATGCCAATTTTCTGTTATAACTATGGAAACAGAAAAACTAAATTATTCAGGTAACTCTTTAAATACCTATTTTATTCTCTTTGAACTCTAAGTTCAACTCTCATCATAGATACAAAGAAAATCAAAAAACAACTGTGCCACACAGTCGCGCGTGTGAAGGAATTAAAACCCATAAACAAAGTTGTCTCACCCAACGAAACTCCCAAATTAGCATATCAAAATGTGCATTCCCACAGGCAAGGAAAGTTTCCACACAAAAACGTGACATGGTCTTCAGACTGTCTGTAGTAGGAGACGCCCAACTTAGCTGATATCCCACGTTAACTGAAGGTTCTGAGTTATTGCTGTACCCATCTAATATTGTTACACTCAAGAAAGGCCAAGTTAACAGAGAACAGATGCATGAAGTCACTAATACCAAGGAACAATCAGGGAGTGATCCTCAGGATACTCCAACCTAGTTCTCTAAATACAGCCACATCAATCTACCCCATTTGTCCGTTTAACAGGCTAGAATTTAAACGCCAGTAATGAGCATCAGGCGTAGGTCTGAAAACACAAGTATTATCCCAGTTATCATTGTAAATACAAAGCGAAACTACATTACTTAACCAAACCCAATTGAACATTTAAAATAGCACGTCTATTTTTACGGCCTTCCGCTATTTGGGGAATAAACGGGCTTTGGCTATCTTGCCCTCTGTTGCAGGCCATGATTATATTGGATGCAAATCCAGTCGACATGGGAAACAGCGTTTTACTCAACGTTAAAGACTAACGCCATGTTCTGCATTCTACTCCATACAAGGAGAGAGAAAAACAATATTTTAACCCCTCATAACCAAACTACGAGATCATAATTCACCAAATTAGAGAAGCATCATTGTACCAATATCCAATATATCCCTCTATGTGACAACTGCGCCCTCTGCTGCTCCACATCCCCCTGCAGCAGACAGGCTCCAGCGTTCGACGTCACCGGCCTTCTGACACCACCGTCCTTCTCATTATGCATTTCACCTGTGTCCTGTTTAGCGCACCTGTTCCTCATCCTCATCATTCCCCCCGGTATATATGTTCCCTCTGCTCCCCCTGTCTTTGTGTGTAATTGTCTCTGTAAGACTAAAGAGCTGGGTCACGCCTCGTTCACTTTTTGTTCTTTATTTTCAAACATATTAAAAGACTGTGGCCGTTACGCCGTTCTCCTGCTCCTCCTTGTTCCGCCCTCGAAGTCGTTACAGAATTACACACCTATTAGAAAACGATAAAAAGAAATGGAGCCACTAGGAGCCACAGGCGAGGCCGGTGTTGCGGAGGCGGTATAAGTACATTCTATATTGCTGGCCAGCCTAGGCACTGTGATGGACACTGTGTTGAAAGCGGTGCAGCGCCTAGAGCTGAGCCAGCGGAACCCCGCAGCACCGGCCGTCTCTCCATCTCCCAAAGCCGCACCGCCCAGCATGGGAGCGATGGCCATTCCGCTACCCAGGGACTACGATGGGACGGCGGACCGCTGCCAGGGTTTCCTGCTGCAACTGGACATCGCGCTCCAGGCGATGCATCCTGCGCCTACCGAAGCCCAGAAGATCTCTTCGCTCGTCTCCTGCATATCCGGGAAAGCCCTGGAGTGGGCCACCGCCGTTTGGAACATCGAGCAGCCCACCCAGGGCAGCTACGCCAAGTTCACCCGCCGCTTCCGAGTCGTGTTTGACCATCCGCACGAAGGGAGAGAGGCGGGTGAACGGCTGTTCCACCTACGGCAGGAGACGAGATCGGCGCAGGAGTTCGCTCTGGAGTTCCGGACCCTGGCAACGGGATCGGGGTGGAACGAGCGGGCTCTGATCGACCACTACCGGTGTAGCCTTCGCGAGGACGTCCGGAGGGAGCTGGCTTGTCGAGACGTGTCCCTCTCCTTCGACCAACTGGCGGACATGTCCATCCGTCTCGACAACCTGCTAGCTGCCCGAGGACGTCCCGGAAGAGGCCCGCCCGTTCCACCCTGCCAACCAGACGCCGCCGTCCCCATGGACCTGGGGGCGGCTGCGCTGTCGGGCAGGTGCGGAGTGCCTCCAAGAGGAGACGAGGCCGTACAACCGCACCACACCGCACCTCCCTCCCCGAGTCGAGAGGCGACAGGCAGGGCACTTCCGCGTCACCCCAGATAGCACATGCCCATTCACCACTTACCTCTTCCCTCTCGATGTGCACTGTCCCTGTTACGTTCCCCGGCTTTCCGTTGCTTTCCCAGTGTAAGGCGCTGGTAGATTCAGGCGCAGCTGGGAATTTCATGGATATGTCCTTTGCTCTGCGTTCACGCATACCCCTTCAGGTCCTCACTACCCCCCTACCCGTGAGAGCTTTGGACAGCCGGCCACTAGGGTCAGGTTTGGTCACGAGTTGCACTGTTCCCCTCCTCATGATCACCGACAACCGACACAGCGAAACCCTTTCATCCCGAAGGGTCACGTGTATCCACTGTCCCGCACCGAAACGGAGACTATGAACGCCTACGTTACGGAAGCGTTGGAACAGGGCTACATTAGGCCCTCCAAGTCACTCCTCGAGTTTCTTCTTTGTGAAAAAGAAGGACGGTGGTTTGCGCCCGTGCATCGATTACCGGGCGCTGAACAAGATCACCATTCCGTTCCGCTACCCTCTCCCTTTGATCTCTGCGGAGGTGGAGAGGATGCACGGGGCCCGCTTTTTCACCAAATTAGACCTCAGGAGTGCCTATAACCTGGTGCGTATCCGGGAAGGAGACGAGTGGAAAACAGCCTTTAGTACCACGTCCGGCCATTATGAGTATTTAGTGATGCCGTACGGGTTGATGAATGCTCCTTCAGTCTTTCAGTCCTTCGTCAACAACGTATTCCGGGACTTGTTGTGCGAAGGCGTGGTGGTGTATATCGATGACATTTTGATATACACTGCCACCCGCGCCAAACATGTCTTGTTAGTGCGCAGAGTGCTTGCTCGACTGCTGGAGCATGACCTGTACGTTAAAGCCGAGAAGTGTCTGTTTTTCCAGTCGTCTGTGTCCTTCCTGGGTTATCGCTTTTCCAGCACAGGTGTGGCTATGGAGGAGCCTCACATTGACGCTGTGCGTAATTGGCCGACCCCAACCACGGTTAAGGACGTGCAACGTTTCTTAGGCTTCTCTAATTACTACAGGAGGTTTATCCGGGGCTTTAGCCAGGTCGCGGCTCCGATCACCTCCCTTCTGAAGGGGGGGGCGACCCGGTTGCGGTGGACCGTGGAGGCGGAGCGGGCGTTTGTGGAACTGAAACACCGTTTCACCACCGCTCCGGTCCTGGCCCATCCCGACCCGTCGCTCCAGTTCATCGTGGAGCTGGACGCGACCGATTGTGGGCTCGGTGCCATCCTCTCCCAACGGACGGGGAGTCGTAACACGCTCCGTCTCTGTGCCTTCTTCTCCCAGAAGCTCAGTGCGGCGGAGCGGAACTACGACATAGGTGATCGTGAGCTGCTGGCCGTGGTTCGAGCCTTGTCGGCGTGGCGGCACTGGTTAGAGGGGGCTAAACACCCTTTCCTCGTCTGGACTGACCACCTGAACCTGGAGTACATGCGGGCAACGAGGAGGCTGACCCCTCGCCAGGCAAGGTGGGCTATGTTCTTCACCCGGTTTGTGTTTACTCTTACGTACAGGCCGGGCAGTAAGAACGTCGGGGCTGACGCACTGTCCCGCCAGCATGACACGGAGGAGAGGCCAGTGGATGATGCTCCCGTGCTCCCGGAGTCGTGCATCGTGGCACCGGTGGTATGGGAACTGGACGCGGACATCGCCAGAGCGCAGCGAGACGAGCCCTCTCCGCCCACATGCCCTGAGGGCCGTACGTATGTGCCGGCATCTGTCCGCGACCGCCTCATCTACTGGGCGCATACGTCTCCCTCCTCCGGTCATCCTGGCATCGGGCCAACGGTGCGCGCCCTGGCCGGTAAGTACTGGTGGCCCACTTTAGCTAAGGACGTGAGGGTGTACGTCTCTTCCTGCTCGGTGTGCGCCCAGAGTAAGGCACCCCGGCACCTACCTGTGGGCAAGTTGCACCCCTTGCCCATTCCACAACGACCATGGTCCCACCTATCGGTTGATTTTCTAACTGATCTCCCCCCTTCCCAGGGCCATACCACCATCCTGGTCGTTGTGGATCGTTTCTCCAAGTCCTGCCACCTCTTGCCCCTGCCCGGCCTTCCTACTGCCCTACAGACCGCGGAGGCCCTATTTACACACGTCTTCCGGCACTATGGGGTGCCCGAGGACATTGTGTCTGACCGGGGTCCCCAGTTCACGTCCAGGGTACGGAAAGCTTTCATGCAGCACCTGGGGATCTCGGTCAGCCTGACCTCGGGCTACCATCCCCAGTCCAACGGGCAGGTGGAGCGGGTAAACCAGGAAGTGGGTAGGTTCCTCCGGTCCTACTGCCAGGACTGGCCGGGGGAGTGGGCAGAGTTTCTGCCTTGGGCTGAATATGCGCTGAATTCTCTGCACCACTCCTCCACGGGCGTGTCACCCTTCCAGTGTGTACTGGGTTACCAGCCAGTCCTGGCGCCCTGGACGCCGAGCCAGACCGGTACCCCTGCGGTGGATGACTGGTTCCGGCGGGCGGCGGGCACATGGGAGGCAGTACAAGCCCGCCTCCGGCTCGCTGTCCGCCGCCAAAAGGTCTCTGCGGACCGCCACCGCAGGGAGGGCTCTCGTCCAGGGACCTGCCCCTCCGCCTGCCCTGCCGGAAGCTGGCCCCGCAGTTTGTGGGGCCCTTTAAAGTCCTGAGGAGAGTCAACGAGGTAACATATCGGTTACGCCTTCCCCCCGACTACCGTATTAACCCCTCGTTCCATGTGTCTCTCCTCAGGCCGGTGGTGGCTGGTCCCCTTCAGGGGTGTGAGGTGCGGGAGGTTCCCCCTCCCCCTCTGGACATCGAGGGGGCCCCGGCGTACTCCATCCGCTCCATCATCGACTCGAGGCGCCGGGCGGGGGGCCTCCAGTACCTCGTGGAGTGGGAGGGGTACGGCCCGGAGGAGCGGAGCTGTGTTCCGGTAAAGGACGTCCTGGCTCCCGTCCTCGTCCGCGAGTTCCATCAGCGTCGTCCGGATCGCCCTGCTCCGCGTCCCCCGGGTCGGCCCCGGGGCCGGTGTCGTCGCGCGGCTTGAGCCGCGCGTCAGAGGGGGGGTACTGTGACAACTGCGCCCTCTGCTGCTCCACCTCCCCCTGCAGCAGACAGGCTCCAGCGTTCGACGTCACCGGCCTTCTGACACCACCGTCCTTCTCATCATGCATTTCACCTGTGTTCTGTTTAGCGCACCTGTTCCTCATCATCATCATTCCCCCCGGTATAAATGTTCCCTCTGCTCCCCCTGTCTTTGTGTGTAATTGTCTCTGTAAGACTAAAGAGCTGGGTCACGCTTCGTTCACTTTTTGTTCTTTATTTTCAAACATATTAAAAGACTGTGGCCGTTACGCCGTTCTTCTGCTCCTCCTTGTTCCGCCCTCGAAGTTGTGACACTCTAATTAAATTTAGGACATTATTCTCGTATACAATCCTAATTAGCAGGCGAACACCTCCATGTGTGCCAGCCACCAGCACAACACTAGAAGGCAAATTTAAATTTTGCGGATTCGGCACTAAGGCAAAAGCCGAAAGAGTGGGCCACGCCAAATAATCACATTAACGACGCAATGAATGTGTTCACCCAAGTGTACACCAAACAATACAAAACCTTGCGATTACAAAACTTCCACGTTAACAACAACCTTGGTAAACCAGATCAAATATTCCACCAAGGAACACACAATGCAGCCAATCGGAACCCTCGTGCACAGGGAATACCAAAATGGACAAATGCATTTACTAGGTGTCGACCACAACCAGATATTGACAAATGCCTGGGACTCGGGCCACAATCTCATACAGAACAAACATAATCGGCGCGCACGCATATACAACTTCAGTAGCACAACTAGTAATTCAAACCACAAGCTGACCAACAACTTTGGCATTTTACAGGAGCAATCCCTACTCCCTCCTACAGTCTCTTAAATTGGTGTACATAGAGCTTAGACAAAATCTGCGAGGTCCTCTGAGCACAGCATTTGGTTATACCCCACTACATAGATGCACAACAGATATAGCCCCTAAGCCATCAGGGCCCTTCCTATGTGGTTGGAAATCAACCCGAGGACTGCTCACTGCTAGCCCACAGGACCGAATCTCCCCTACCTATAATACAGGTTGCACGAGGAGACATAGCGGCACTATTCCCCTACTGTCGAAAAACAAACAAGACATTTTTCTCGCATTTCGCACAGAATGTTGCACAGAAACCAATTCCACCAACAGAGAGCTGCTTAAAACGTATCGTCCCACAATAGGGTAAGAGCATGGGAGTGATATCAGGACACGGAACATCAACAGACTTTTATTCACTACAGTTACTATTCACTACAGTTACTATAACTGAAATACCCTAAAAATAACTCAAGTTACCACACTCTCTCAAATCAATCGTGACATACCAAAACCAACCACCTAGTTTACTAAATCCTACAAAAAGGTGTAAATCCTGTTTAATCTAAATTCATCAGAGGAGAAAACAGGGTTATGTTAAGGAATGATTTCACCAGTAGATGCTCTCTAAGCAGTCTCCTCTGACTGTCCGCACCCCTCCCTCAGGCGGTTCAGCGTTCCTGCGTGTTCCCGTTGGATCGCTCGCGGCGAGGCCAAAGAGGCAGCCGCAACTGTCTTTTTTCTTGTGGGAACAATACATCTAAACAGCCTTTGTCTTGATTTGCACTGGTATCTTCCCAAATCTTATGTCCAGTCGGATGGCAAGTTGTAGCTTCATAAATTTAAACGTAGCGGTTAGCATAGTCTCTTCCTCAACCCCGGGTCTGTAGTCTTCTTTGGTCTCAGTCGCTGCAAACACTGGAGATTACGGATCTGGTGTGTACTTCACCACGTTCACAACGAAAAGGTCCATAGAGCGAAACCAATCGGGGGCTATCTCGGCCACCAGCGGGGTTGGTTACGTCGATTGTAGGGAAATGTTCTCCAACGATGCAGTGTCGCCGGGCGGGACGGGACCACGCAAACCTCCAAGGAGTCCCAGCAATCGGCCTGTCGGAACACTCCGGGAGGGTGGGGGCGGTCAGAGGGACGATCCATCCCACCTGAGCAAGAAGAACTACACAGAGATTAATAAACCCCACACAAACTTTCCCATTAACTTTGTCGCCAAATATGTACCACAACGCTTACCCAACATCAAATGCACGACGAAACAAACCCATTTTTATTATTACATCTCTTGCCATAATTTAACAGTTTATTTATTATTTGCAAGTAGAGAGAGACACGTCAAATGCTTACAAACATAATCATCCGAGGAGTCTCTAAAGCATTTGGAAAGACATTTGACACTTATAGAGGAATGGGTGGAGACATGTTCCTTATCCTTCCTACCTTCTGTTGTGTTTCTTCCTCTATCCTGTCCTAAAACCCATTGTTATGTATCTACCCCATCCTGCTATAGGTTTATGTTCACCTCAGCACCTCATACTTCCTTTCTCACAACACAATCAACATTCCTTTTCTTATCTAAACATGGGGACTCAAAACCTTAATCAATAAGAATGCATCAGATCAAGACATTTCCATAAAAGTTGGCACATCAATCACTCGTGCAAGAAAGGCCAAGAGCCTACAGCCATGAGGTGGAGAGGTCCACATTGGAGTTCTGTTTTTTGCAACAAATGATCTAAATGTTGAAGAGGAGCTGCTTTTTGAATACGGGGTGAACAAGACATCCTTTTCTGGTGAAGGGTTGGACCTTCACTGGCTGTTGTAAATTGCTACAATTGCTGCAAGGTCTATTTCACCTGCAGCTCAATGCAGCTTTTGTATATTTAGAAATGTCATCCATTTTATTGTTATTGTTATCATTGCTGAGTCGGATAAACTTTGAAACCTGTTCAGATGACAATTAAAAACATTTAATCTACCTAATCTCTGAGGTTTTTTTACATGAAGAGAGTGGCCTGTAAGGAATACTGTTTCTTTCTGTTATCATGACAGGCTCACCATATTTAATGGTTATATCAAGATAAAGTGTTCAGGTTTGGGTTAGGCTTAACCCTAAACCTTACCCTAACCTCCATTCCACATTTAACATATTAACTCTAACCCTAAACCAATCCACATTGGGTTGCCCGGGAGGCTTAGTGTTAGGATTCACCTTTCAAGACAAATTACCCTGCCTTTCCTAAAAATATGTGTTAGTGTAATAGTATGGTGCAATAAAATGTCAATGACATGAAGAGAGTGGGCTTCTCTGTAATTTTGTTCTTTTCAGTTATCACGATAATCTCACATTTTATTATAATATCAATTTAAAGGTAAGTCTTTTTGTGGTACATTAAACGGAACACTTTTTTGTTATGATATGGAAGTTGCAAAAATGACATGTAATATCACCTCTGATACTCAGGGGACCATCAGTTTCATGTCTGTGTGATTTTGCTTCAAAAAATGACTGTAGAATGAATTGTCTCTATCTGCCATAGGAAATGCATTGCCTAAAGCTCTGATTTCACCACAATGGCAATGCGGTTTATATTTGGAACAGCAATACACTGTGTGCACAATTATTAGGCTAGTGAGTATTTTGACCATATAAATTTTATGCCTATTTTCCAACTCCAAGCTTTATAAAGTTGAATGCTTATTGGATTTAAGCATATCAGATGATGTGTATTTGTGTAATGAGGGAGGGTTTGGCCTAATGAGATCAACACCCTATATCAAGGTGTGCATAATTATTAGGCAGCTTCTTTTCCTCAGGCAAAATGGGCCAAACAATGTAATTAACTGAAAAGTCAAAAAAATAAATAAAAGTCTTTCAGAGGGATGCAGCTAGTGGTGGACTGATGAGGCTTTCTGAAGCATTGGAGGCTTTCATCAAAATGGTTCGAAAATCAGTTCGATTTCTCAAGGCTTTGAAGCTCACTACATAGTGGTGTCACCTGTTGGTTAAGAATAAATATCCAATGCTGAATGATCATAAAGACGTCTTTTCCACTTCATCCAACATGACTCTGTAGTGCTGTGGTTAGGCATGTGCTTTCCAAAGGGGAATTGTAATGCCCGGTTCGTATCGTGTGTTTTTCTTGCCTCCCCAACTAGCATTTTTCAACTCTGCATCCGTTGTAATATTTTGTATTAATATGGCAAGAGTGTCATAAGATAGACAAACTAAAACAAATTATTATACAATACAATAAACAGTATCATTCATGTTTATTATTCTCACTTGAACAGATTAAAATAAAGAAATAAACATATTCTCCAAAGAAAGCCAAAACCTCACTTTTTCTTTCTTTAAAATTCAGGTTTGAGGTTTATTTACATTTTGGATTGACAGAGAGCACTGTAGTTGTTAAATACAACTTGCCAATAATTGTGCACACAGTGTATGTTATCCATCACATGCCATCAAGCATCTCTATAGATTACCTGTGTTAATTCATAGCTTCCTATGATAAAAAAATTGTTACTCAACCAGACCACAAGGTGTTTACCTGTTGGGTCCCTACAACCAGTCCAAAATGTTGTTTTTAGCCCGGTGTAAATTAGTACATTTTCAAAGTTATTACCTGTCATTTTTGAATGTTTGTGTGTCCCATAAAAACATTTAGTTGAGTACAGCTTCATTTGATCATATGACATGCTTTCAATGAGGGTCTTGGGGAGGCAAAACTGCCATATTAGTGCATTAAGAGTTCCCATTAGAAAGTGGCAACTTATTTTTGCATGGCATGCTGGGTAGAACAATGTCACAGATGCCATTCAACCATTGTGTTACTCGTGTTACTCGGAGGACCATCCCCTTAACAATAAGATATTTCCCATCTCTGTGTGATGTTTGCTTCAGGGTGTATGAGTTTTCTCTATCTGCCATAGGAAATGCATTGCCTACAGCTCTAACCACAGTGCCAATGCGGTTTAAAATTGGTTCAGCAATGTGTTATCCATCACATGCCATCAGGGATCTCTATAGATTGCCTGTGTTGATTCATAGCTTCATATGATAAAACCAAGGGGCAAACTCCGAGGCTGAAAAATGCCTACCCGGAAGTACCATAAACTGCAATTCATCGAATGGCCACTTGAGGCTAGCTGCAAAAATAATCGAATGGCCACAAGAGATCTCTATGGCAAAATGCCCAACTTTACAGCTCAAATAAAATGGTTTACAAAAATGGTTTTGATGTATATTGTTTATTTCCCCATTTTTGACACCTGTAGGTAGGTGATTTCTTTCATAACTCATCCGTTTAAAATATATTTAGTCTAATAATTAGGGGGCGTGGCCTATTGAGTGACCGGTGTGGTGCTGGTGCTGTCACTCATGTCACTCCTAGCGGTTTGTCTTTTCTGCTATCGTTTCAGCTAACTCCAGTCACTGACAAGTAACGTTATAATAAAGTGACATCCAAATAAAGGACTCGTAACCATACAGTCTATGCTCATAAATAAAGTTACAGTTGTGCTCAAAAGTGTGCATACCCTGGGAGAATTGGTATTATATGTACCATTTGTAAAGAAAACATGAGTGAGCAGGCAAAAGACATGTATTTTATGTCTTATGGGATTCATATTCAACTGTAGGTCATAACCGAATGGCACAATTATAAAACAAAACATGGCAACAAAGAAAATAATGAACTGACCTGTTCAAAAGTCTGCATACCCTTAGTTCTTAATAGTGTATTGCCCCCTTTAGCATCAATTAAAGCGTCCAGTCTATTTTAATCGATGTCAAGCATCCCGCTTCAACCTTTTTTAGGCGGGGTAGACAGTCAACAATCCCGTACTCCACCAGCCAGGGGCCCACCCCTGGTCTTCCCTGAAGAAGTCCCTGAGAAAATCCAGGGAATACAGGAGGGCCCTCCTTCTGAGGAGTTTACTCGACCCGAGGCCCATCAAGCAACATTCCCTTCGTGCCACTTCCCTCTCGCCCCCAGAAGGAAGCAAAAGAACCTCACCATATTCGTCCTGGTCGCCCTCAACACAAACCCTTTCAACAGGGAGTATCTCGTACCTCACTCTGACATCCACCACAGTACCGTCTTTAGTGAACGCCAGGTCAGGTGTGCGCGGTGCCCCAACTGGGGTGTGGCATACCATTTCTATGGTGAAGCTCCAGCCGGCGCTTACGGCTTCATCTGCCAGCAAGCCACATAGCTTGTGATGTCGCCTGATACGAGTATCCTTGACAGCTGGGCACTGCCCAAGATTATGAGGACAAGTCTCAGTCCCAGCGTTGCAGTGACTGCAGGCTACCAAACTGGTCGACCTGCCCCTGGTCTACCAGGTGGGGTACACATTTGGGTAAAATATAGTGACATTGCCTAAGTCCCGCCGATACCGGGTCTGTCAGCCAGTGATTGCTGTTTCTGTCTCCATAGAAGGCCTGCAAGCCCCGACCCTGCACGTCCAGGCTCATCCTGCTTCCAGTCTGGTGCCAGGATTTTATTTATCTCGGCACAGCCGGGCCAATGCCCTCCAGATCTCCGCCTGCCCCTGCATCATAACTGGATTGACAGGATCTGGCAAGCCCCCATCTCTGGTCCTGGAGTATAACAGGCCACCGGGAGGTGGAGCCACCTCTTCACCGCACCCCTGATTATCCCGTCCAGCTCCATGAGGGCCTCCTGTCCCAGACCACCGTGATCCGCCTCGTAGGCAAGCCTGGGCAACGCATAGCCCCGCATATCGCCACCCTCGGGGACGGCTTCAGGTCCGACCGGCTATGGGAGACGACACAACCTCGCAACTTCTCCTTCAGGTTTGGCCTCACAATGTCAGATACCGACGCCCAGATACCGAACGGACTTACTGGGACCCACCATATGCAGCTCCTCACCAACTAACCTCATGCATTGGTTCACGGTGAACACCCCGTCTGACATGCGGGTGTGGAATCCATGGCACTTCTTGGGCAGCACGCACAGCCCTGTCAACTGGCAAAACATCTCCAAGTCGGCAATACTACGGGACATTCCCCTCCAGGACTCGCCCAACAGGAACAGATCATTGGCAAAGGCCAGGGTGCAGACCTGCCGGCCATCACCCAGGGGGTAACCCCCTGCCGATGTGTTTGAGAGGGTCAAGCACCAGCTTAAACAACAGGGGTGACAATAAATCTCCATGTTTGACACTGACCCTCATGTTGATCATTGGGGAGTTTTCCCCTACAATAGCCACTTTGGTAGTAACCACTCTGTAGCTGTTCTCCATCAGACCGACCACGTGGTCGTCCAAGCCCCTGCTTCTGAGCACCTCAAGGATGTGCGAGTGACACACAGAGTCAAACACCATTGCATTCAATGAAGACGACTGCCAAACCCTGGCCCCTCCTCCTAGCATCCAAGATGAGCCTGTGCAGGACCATAAAAGTCTCAGAGCACCCAGATGAGGAAATACGCACTCGCCAACCTGCAGTTCAATATCATGGAGTAGAGTCGCAACACCACTGATCCGATTGCCAACAGCTGCCACCCCGATGAGCACACACGGCCGGGTCAGAGGACTTCGGAATCAGTGTTTTTCTGCAGACCTTTATGACCTTTAGCAAGGAGCCAGACGCCAACCAGATTGAAAAGACTTTAGACATTTTAACACCTGATGGAACCCAGGCCAGAACACATGGCAAAACCCCTGAAAATACAGATATATGCAAGGCTATATTTTCCCAAATTTTGTAGAGACCGCAAAATACCGAGTGAATATGCTCCAACCACAACTGTCATATCATGAGAAAATCCGAAATCCGTATAGGCACTGTATAAGCACATATGATATCCGGAATCATTACGTTCCCTTGACACCATGATTAGTCTGGGAGATATCAGACTCATATATGCGCGTCAACTTGCTATCCTACTCGGAGAATATCTAATCTCCGGATTCGTAATGTATCGTCAAATTGACATGTCCGGAGTCCCCAAAACCCAGAAAATACGTAGCCTACATATAAAATTATACATATTCCCGGATTTGAAGAGACCACAAAATACGGCTTTAAAATTCTCTGACCACGAATGTTATTGATTTCTCATCATGGCACATTTCGGAATCCGTATTTGCATTTTAAAGCATTGTTGAAGAGTGCTTTTAAAAAGAATGCTTTAAAATCACCATTTCCCCATACCACCATGTGTACTCTCAGGAATATCAGACTCATTTATGAATGTTATACCTACCTTGTGCCGGGAAAAATGCTATCATACTCAGAGAATATCTAATGATTCTAAATGTATCCTCAGTATGTCCTACATCTAATTCAAAATATTATCTTCCATTTGACCTAGGCCACGACATGTACAAGAAAATATACATTAGCCTATTTGCCTTCAAAATAATTTGACGAATTTGAAGCAGGAAAATATCTGTTATTTAAGATTAATACAACAATCTGCAAAAAGAGCCATATGCATGCATCTGAAGTGCTTACTGTTATTTGAATGAAAAAAACGGCTGGGATTGATTTATTTATTAGAACAGCAAAGGAAATATAAACATTTGCAACAAACTTGTTAACATAAACTAATATTGTCTGAAAACATTCAACCATCCCGACCAACTCAGAATTAATATTTCAGTCAAAAACATCCATTTCAAAACGAACTATCCATGAATATTGGGTCTATGTCTCAGTTTCTCTCCTGCAGACAAATAAATCTCGTTGGAAGGTTGGCTTGGTGGTTCTCCAGTCTCTCTCTGGTGTGGCTGGACCTGGGATCTTTTCCCTTTTTTTGGTTAGCATCCAGTGCCCTTTGGCATTGTTGAATGACGCAAGTAAGTTTGGATGACAGACACTTCGGAGACAAAACCTCATATGATGTTTTATCTTCGTCGCCACTCTCATCATCTGACATCAGAGACGCAATGGCTCCCTTGAGGTACG